>NC_084827.1:80696094-81002410 GCF_033115175.1 Lepus europaeus | reverse complement strand
TTTTTTTTTTTTTGACAGGCAGAGTGGATAGTGAGAGAGAGAGACAGAAAGGTCTTCCTTTTTGCTGTTGGTTCACCCTCCAATGGCCGCTGTGGCCGGCGCATCTCGCTGATCTGAAGCCAGGAGCCAGGTGCTTCTGGTCTCCCATGAGGGTGCAGGGCCCAAGGACCCAGGCCATCCTCCACTGCCTTCCCGGGCCATAGCAGAGAGCTGGCCTGGAAGAGGGGCAACCGGGATAGAATCCTTCGCCCCAACCGGGACTAGAACCTGGTGTGCTGGCGCCGCAAGGTGGAGGATTAGCCTGTTAAGCCACGGCGCCGGCCAAATATAAAGTATCTTAAATGACAAATAAAACATAGGAAAAATCAACTCACACATATCCCTATTTCAGATACACAGATACTTCATTCACAGCCTTGAACACATAGTATTCAAGACTGCTTGGCCAAGTCACTCATCCTCCACGGATTCACTTTTGTGATTCCTTCTGTGAAATGTAAATAAGCTTCTCCAAACAGCAAATAAGATAAGGTTGTTGACATGTTGTCTAAAATTCTAAATCCCAGTTTACACATGAACTATTTTTACTATTATTGCTGCACTACTTAGAAATCAAGACCATTGAACTAAAACGCTTAATTTTTCTTTGTAAAAATCAAATCAGAAAAATAAAGAAGACTTTGTTTCTTGTAATAGAATCTTAAATTTAAAAAATCTATGAAATCTTCTCTGCGTACTTTATAAAAGTTCTGCATTACCTGTTAAGTTGAATACAGCATCCCAACTGCACTAACTGTTCTGAATACTGACAGGGAGTGGAGAAACGGTAAGTCAGTTTTGAAATCAGTATTCCTTAATACTCTCCTGCAATCAGTTGTCACTTTTTTTCCGGCTGGTAGGCAAAGGGCCATTTGCAGAGCTGCCAAATCGAAGTCCCCCATGCTGCAATTTGAGCCTATTTCCTTTTATTTTAGCCACCATGGAAAAGAGCAACAGCTGGACACATCAATTTGCATAATAACCTCTCCTGCTAGAAGATTGTTGGAAGGTCAGGTCTCCATTCTAGCTAACGCAGTTCAAGCAGAACCTTTCTCCTTTTTTCTTTGTTTCTTTTACAGCAACAAAAACTATCTTTGGACTAAAGCTGCACTTCCTTTAACAATTTTGAGTCTCTGACTATTTAAAACCCCCTTCTCCAATTCTCTCACTTGTTTGAAGTGCAACAAAAGCAAAAACTACTCCTCTTTTATGAATGCACCATCCAGCTAGTGTTATGGAATAGCTTAGGTATATTTTTCTTAGGCTTCTTCTGAGACCTGTTGTTATTATCTGTAGCGTATGAAATTCAACTGAGATTATACCTGTGACTACAAGGGGAGCCCAGGGATTAATTTTCTCTTGCTTATACTGTGAGAAATTGTGTAAACTCATTGACAAATAATGTACATTAACTTTCAGTTTTGTATACCATTTCCTTACATGGATAAGCCTAATGGAATCAAGGGAAAATATTTCCATTTAATGCAAATGAGATAAAACTCAGTTTAGAATCCCTTTTCATGTTTCTTTAACGTCCCTGACGTTCTATTTTCAAAACCTATTTAATTTTATTGTTTGAACAGAAGAGCCACAAACGGAGATAGAGGAAGAGAGAGATATCTTCCATCTACTGATTCACTCTCCAAATGTCTACAAAAACCACACTGGGTCAGGTTGCAGCCAGGAGCCAGGAACTCAGTTCAGGTCTCTCACAAGGGTGGAAGGGATCCAAGTGCTTGAGCTATCTGCTGCTTCCCAAGGTGCATATAAGCAGGAAATTGGATCAGAAGCAGAGGCAGGACTCCAACATAGGCTCTCCCATATGAATGCAGCATCCCAAGTGTTGACTTAACCAGCTGCGCTACAATGCCCATTCTAAGGTCTCCAAAGATTGTGATTCTTGATTTACAGTTTACTTGTGGAAAACTAGACTGAATCTTAGTCTAAAAATTTTATTACACGAAGTAGTATTCAACTTGAGAAGTGATGAGGTAAGCCTCTAATTTATTTCAAATTAGAAAATAGATGAATTTTCAAATTTGGGATGTATTTTTTAGACTATAGAGAAAGTTGAAACTGATAGAAATGGTGATCCAAGCATTTAATACCAAAAAATTCAAGAGAATGGAATTTCATTTGTGATCTTAATGAAATAACTGGTCCTGGACAAGACTCCTTACTTAGAAAAGGTGTACACTTGGAGAAAATATTTGGAGTAGCAGTTTGCAGGCATAGGCAAGAGGCAGCGTAAGACTGCACTGCAGCAGTGAGAGTCCACAGAAAGCCTGATGAATCCATTGTGCTGGGACATCACATTTCATGATTGCTCACCTTGCTGGCGTCTGATGGTTAAGGCACTGGTAGACCATGGACAGCATAGGAAATTGTGTTTGGAACCAAGGGAGAAAGATAATCATGAATTCTTCACCAAGGGTAGAATTGCACTTGCAAAGGATGAGATTGTGTAAGGTTTACCAGAATTGGATTCTATGGAGCCAAATATAAAACAGAGATACTATAGTTTGATCCACATAGGGAGACAGTAGAATTCTGGCTTAGAGAGAAAAGATCATTTCAATCTCCAAGCAGAAAACTAAAACAAAGGAAAGAAAGGAAGGGGGAAAGAAAGGAAGAAAGTAATTAAGGAGGAAAGGAAGAATATTAATTGAGTCCTAGAAGTAAAGACCATGTCTTAAAGGAAGTTCTACCTTAGACCTGCCCTAGAGGAAGTTGAAATCAAGTCTCAGCAAAATCTATAGGGGAAAAAATGCTTAGAGGTGGAGTCTTATCAAAGTAGACAACATTGGAAATGCCTTGGGCTTTCCACAGGTTTCCTTAGAGAAAACAATGTTAGAAATCATAAATGGTGTATCTTCTGGCCAAATTGAGTTAACTGGGATTTGACAAAATAATAATTAAATAATCACTAAATATTTGGAAATTAAACTCAACTTGTCTAAATAGTCCATGGACAAAAGGAGAAATTCTAAGCAACATAATATTTTGAAATGAATGCTATTGAAAATACTGTAGTGAGATTCTCAGACAGACAGGCAGGACACCAAGGCTTTTAGCAGGAAGCACATCTTATTCCCTATGCTGGCAGTCTCAGAGGATTTGCAAACAGAGTCTGGACCCAGAACAAAACCCGGTATTGTCTTACATACCCTGGCGCAAGCAACTGTAAGTTTCTCCTTTCATATGTGGTTAGACATATTTTGATGGGATATTTTAGAGCTATAGAACTGTTTACATAGTTTACAAGGCTGCACATGTGTATACTAAAACTGTTTAGGTTGTGAAGCGGCATTTCTTGGCAAGTCTCCTTTGGTCCCTCATTTTCTGAAAGCCCCTGTTGGAAAGCTCCCACCATATCCACCCTTAGCCAGTTTTCTTTTATAGCTTAACTATTAGTTTTCTTTAGTTTTGGGAGAAGTCCCTGGCACAATACAACACATTAAATTTTATCATACAAATTTACAGGAGGAAAAAAATCAGTGAGCTAAATTTCAATTTTAAGAAGGTAAAAATGAAAAACAACATTATGAACTAGAGAACAAGTGTTAAAAGAGAAATTTATCCAAACCCACAATTCACTCTTTAAAGTCATTGGTAAAGTGGATGCTCCTAATCAGCATAGCTTTTAAAATACCCAACAAAATTTTAGCATAGCAATATAAAAAATATAATACACATTTCCAGGAGGCAAAAGTGGTTTCAAAATTCAAAACCAGCCAATGCAATTCACCACATTAACAGAATTAAAGAGACAAATTATTGGGTGAATTCAATGAGGTAGGGAAAATATTTGACAAGACACAGTTTCACCCATGACAAGAACTCTCAGCAAAATAAGAATGGTATAAAATTTTCTCAACCTGATAAAGGTTGTGTATAAAGAATCTGGTGCATTTTTCTCTATTAATGATTAATACTGGATGGTTTCTCCTTAAGGTATACAAAAGTCAAGGATATTCATTCTCTGCATCCATTCAAAGTTGTGTTGCTTGTATAAGTAGTAAAATAAGGAAATAATAAGAAATTAAGGACACAGAAATCGAATCAAAAGAAATAAAACTGTCACTATTTATAAACAGTATAGCTGTTTACATAGGAAATCCTAAATATGTAGTATGGGAGCTACAAGAACTTGCAGAAAAATTTAGCAGTTTCTATTTGTAAAAGCATGTAAAATAAGTATTTAGGAATAAATGCAAAGAAAATTGTCCAAAACCTCCACAGTGCAAGCTAAAAAACACCACTGAGAAAAATTAAAAATGATCTAAGTAAATGGTGAACTGTATTGTGTTCTTAATTGGATGATTAATATTGTTAATATTAATTAATATTCAAGCACAGTCCACTAATAATTCTAATTAATATTCAAAACAATCCACTCAAAATCCTAGAACATATTTTTGTTGACACTGATTTTTTTTTTAGAGATTTAATTTATTTAAGAGGTAGGGTTACAGAGAGAGGGAGAGACAAAATTCTTTCATCTGCTGGTTCACTACCCAAATGGCCACTATGGCTGGAGCTGGGCTGATTCCAAGCCAGGAACCAGGAGACTCTTCCAGGTCTCCCATGTGAGTGCAGGGGCCCAAGCACTTGGGCCATCTTCTACTGCCTTTCCAGGCCATTGCAGAGAGTTGGATCAGAAGAGGAGCGGGGGTACTCTAACTAGTGGAGGCTTAGCCCACTGTGCCACAGCGTTGACCCCTGACACTGATGCTTTTAAAATGTATCTGAATATACAAATAAAGTAGAATAATAGAGTAATCAAATCGGCTTTGAAAAAGTGTCCCTGCGTTTCTAGGATTTATACTATCTGATTTCAGAATTTATACTATCTGATTTATACAGGATTTATACTATCTGATTCAGAAAGCTGCAATAAGCTGACTGTATGATATTTGTGTAAGGATTAGCACAGAGAACAAAGGAACAGAATTAAGACTATGAATAGACCCACACATATATGAGGACTCTTTTTCTAAAAAGATGCCAAGGTATTCCAATGACAAAAAGGATATTTATTTCTCCAAATCCTGCTGGAACAAAATTTCTAAAAGACAAAATAATTAATGTTGATCTCTAACTTACACAATAGAGAAAATTAAATTACAGTGGATAATAAATGCAAATATGAAAACAAAAACTATAAAACTTTCAGAAGAAAAAATGGAATAAAATCCTTGTTGGCTTGCAATTAAATGTTGCACATGAATAGTCATGACAATTTTATTCATAAGCCTCCCCCAAAAATGTTACAGCCCAATTGTTCACAAGAAATGGATGAGAAAACAAATTAATGCATATCATTTCAATCGAATACTACACAGCTATAAAAGTAATGAGACCTTAATGATGAATCTCAAAAAATGAAAATAGTCAGTCATATATGATTACTTACAGCACAATTCTATTTATGTGAATTTCTTTAAAAGTAAATGCAGTCTTTTGAATGAAAAATAATTATGGGTGGACATTGTGATGAAGCCATTGGATTAAGCCACTGCTTAGGATACCTGCAACCTGCATTAGAGTGCCTGGAGCTTGGTCTCACATCTGTTTCCAATCTAGTTTCCTGCATGCACACTTTGGGAAGTAACAAATGAAGGTAGTTAGGTTCCTGCCACCAAGATCCAAGGAGTTTCTGGCTTGTGGTTTTGGCCTGACCCAGTCCCAGCTGTTGTGAGCATTTGGGGAGGATTCTCTCTCTTTCTCTCTCTCTCTCTCTCTCTCTTTCTCTCTCTCTCTCCCCCCACCTCCTTCTCTCTCTCCCTCCCCCCCGTCAGTCTGCCTTTCAAATAAATGATAAATAAATACATGTTTTTTGATAAATAAGCTAATAGGAAAGAATGCTCTATTTAAATATTTAAAAAAAATACTTGTCCTAAGGTTTTCATAGGTAGAGAGTTTGTTGAAGGAATATTACCTAATTTTTTAAGGCCTAATAATTCAAGTTACATTTAGCTGTCAGGCACTGTGCGGGCAGTGGGTTAAGCATCTGCTTGGAATGCCTATGTCTTATATCAGAATACCTGGATTTAAGTCTCAGCCAGGTTTCCAATTCCAGAGCTCTACTAATGCACACCCTGGGAAAGAGCAGATGATTGCCCAAGGACATGGGTTTTTGCTACACACATGAGAGACCTGGCTGGAGTTCTTGGCTCTTATCATCAACCTGGCTCAGCCCTGGCTGTCATGGGAATTTGTTGTGGGCATTCCAGTGGATGGAAAATCTCTTACTTGCTTGCTCACTCTTTGCCTTTAAAATACATAAAAATAAATTTTTAAAAATATAATCTGTGGCCGGTGCCGTGGCTCACTTGGCTAATCCTCTGCCCGCGGCACCGGAAACCTGGGTTCTAGTCCTGGTTGGGGCACTGGATTCTGTCCCAGTTGCTCCTCTCCCATTCCAGCTCTCTGCTGTGGCCCAGGAGTGCAGTGGAGGATGGGCCAAGTGCTTGGGCCCTGCACCCCATGGGAGACCAGGAGAAGCACCTGGATCCTGGCTTCAGTGCAGCGTGCTGGCCGTGATGGCCATTTAGGGGGTGAACCAACGGAGGGAAGACCTTTCTCTCTGTCTCTCTCTCTCTCTCACTGTCTAACTCTGACTGTCAAAAAAAATATATATATAATCTGTGATTTCCTGGGAAGAAATTAGTATAAATATCAACAGCAAAGAGACATGAGAATACTTTCTAGTTGATAGCAAATATTTTATATCTAGAGTGTAACAGTAGTTACCTGAGTGTAAACACTCATTAAAACTTACCAAACTCTTCAATCAAAATATGTATATTCTATCTTCTGTAAATTATACCTCAATGGTGTTCATTTTTAGTTTTGTTTTTTAGCTTGAGAAAGGGAGACCAGGAGAAGCACCTGGCTCCTGGCTTCGCATCATCGCGATGTGCCGGCTGCAGTGCGCCGGCCACGGCGGCCATTGGAGGGTGAACCAACAGCAAAGGAAGACCTTTCTCTCTGTCTCTCTCTCTCTCACTGTCCACTCTGCCTGTAAAAAAGAAAAAAAAAAGAAAAAAAAAGAAAAAAAAAAAAAAGAAGAGAAAGGTATTCACTTTCCCCCCATCTTGAATTAGT
Source organism: Lepus europaeus (assembly GCF_033115175.1). NCBI lineage: Eukaryota > Metazoa > Chordata > Mammalia > Lagomorpha > Leporidae > Lepus > Lepus europaeus. The sequence continues at coordinate 80,995,261 of NC_084827.1, read as the reverse complement.
TCTTTAAAATAATTTTAAAGTCAGCTTGTTGTTGATTTTTCCTCCCATTGAACATGGGAAACAATGAAAAATGTTGGAATATAATTCTGTAATATTTTATTAACCACTTTTTAGTTGTGTCCTCATATTGCTAAATACATTATAAATATTAATTATATTTAAGATTTGCTTTTATTTTTATTTATTTGAAAGGTAGAGTTAAAGAAAGGGAAAGAGAAAAAGTCAGATCTTCCATCTGCTGGTTCATACCCCAAGTGCCTACAACGGCTGAGACTGTGGCAGACTGAAGCCTGGAACTCCATTCAGGTTTCCCACTTCTGTGTCAGGGGCCCACGCTGGGATACCATCTGCTGCTTTCCCAGGCGCATTAATAGGGAGCTGGACTGGAGGTGTAGCAGCTTGCACTCAAAATGGCATTCAGATGGGTGCCAGTTGCTGCAGCTTAACTGGTTGTGCCACAACTTTAGCCCTGTAAGATGTATTTTATTTTAATAGCTTCTCAGTCATTAAAATAAATTGAAATGATTGTACATATTTTAGGTGTTTTTATATGACTCCCACTTTTGCCTGTAAATACCTAACTTGGTTGACAATCCTGAATATGATATAATTTTTCTTGTTATCCAGATTATTTGGTGATGAAAAGAGACATATTTGTCCTTTGAGTTTTGTGACCGATTTTTTTCCTTCAGTGAGTTTGTCCTGTTTATATAGTTTTTTCAAGTTCATTCTGGTTCTTTCTAACCTATAGTAAAATATGTTCTGTATAGGCATAGTCTTCTAGTGTGTTAAGCCTTTGGCTAAAGGGCAGGCAGGTGATACAGCAAGTTAAGCTGAAGCTTTGGGTACTCACATTCCATATCGAATTTCCTGGTTCTAGTTCTCCCACTCCTTGTTTCCAACCCAGACTGCTGCTACACCTGGGAGGCAGCAGATGATGGCCCAAGTACCTGAATTCTGGTCACTCACATGGGAAACCTGGATGGAGTTCTTGGTTCCTGACTTTGGTCTTGCTTAGCCCTGCTATTATGGGAATTTGAGGAGTGGAAGATCTTTCTCCTGTCTGTCCCTGACTCTTCCTTTCTCTCTGTCATTCTGCCTTTCAAATAAAAACAAATAATTTTTTTCAGTTTTTATTCATATACAATACATGAGATATTGTGGCCTGCCCAAACATTTCTTGGAATGTTGAGACTCATGAGGTCACACGTGCATCAAGATAGTATGAAGACATGTATTACTCCAATAATGAAGCCTCCTGGCGAAAGGGAAGACAGGTGTCCCAAGCAGGTCTGAAATGTCTTGAGAAAACTTGGACAGGAAACTGGCTTGTGGGTTTCATGGTGGCCAGTGGTCGGCCTTGGATACAGCTTCTATCCTGTGGGCAGATGCTTGTGTGGTTTGACCATCCCACTGGCACCAAACAAATTTTCATCCAGGCTTTCTTATCAGCTTGCCTTTATGTGGAGCTGAAGAAGAGTGGGAAGGCTGAGGTTTAACAGTGTTATCTGTCAGACACTAGAATCGGAGTCACACTCTATTACATGAGGGGAAAAGGAAAAAAAAAAAAAAACAACAATTAGCACTGGAGTCCAAGGCCATCAGATGAATAAGGAAATATGTAGAGGGTGCGTAACCTAAGGCATCCTGTCACATCGACAAACAGCCTTCCTGCCTCTCTCTCTTCATTGCTCCTCTCTGCCTTCCTCCCTTTCTAACTTTTATTTTTCTTTCCTTCTTAAACGTCTTTATCTCAGTGTAAAATTTTGCCTCTTTTTTAAATAGGGAATGTAATCTTAGTCACTAATGAGGAAGACCAATCACTGAACCATCATACAGAGAGTTCTTGGAGTGCCCTGAAGCACTTTCTCACAAGCCCAGACAAGATTTATTCTACGTAGAACTCTGGCTGGATAAGTTCCACAGCATTTACTAGTTTTCTTTGAGTCCTTGTACTTAAGCATGTTTGTTTTTTCTTTCTTTCTTTCTTTTTTTTTTTTTTTTGTTTTTTGACACAATTGGATCTTGTCAGGGTGTGTGCTTTGGATAACAGTAATAAAGACAATTCTTTCTATATGACAAATTCATTTTATTGATGCTTGAATGCCCTTTCCTGATGTATAAGCTATTTTCTGTTTATGGTACTAGCTTTGACAGGAACTTTTAGGTGGTTGTTTGTTTTTGTTCAGAATTGGCTACTTACGATAATTGGCACTGCCAGCTATACACAGGAGGGAGTTTTTCCATCTGGAAAGAGTCTCAAACCATAAATTATTTGCTGTTCTCAGTCCCAAGTTGTATTTGACATCTGCAAACATTAAAATAAAATGAAAAATACTCAGGTGGCAAATGACTCAGACAACTTGGAATAGGAGAACAGGATCAGCCACATAATTTAATGAATCATTCATCTTTCTTAAACTTAACCTTGGGTGGGCAAATACTTCTGCTTCTCTCTGTTTAAGGGAGAATTTTGAAAAGTACTCAATTGTCCATATAAGTCATTTAAAACCAGGGCCAGAGTTGCAACATAGTGGGCTAAACTACCACTTGTAATGCCTGCATCCCAAATGGCTGCCAGCTCCTGTCCTGGCTGCTCCGCTTCCCATCGAGCTTCCTTCTAATGCCTCTGGGAAAGTAGTGAATGACTGTGGCATTTGGGAGGCTAACACCCACGTGAGAGACCCCAATGGACTTCCTGGCTCCTGGCTTAGGCTTGGCACAGCCCTAACCATCTGGCCATATAGAGAGTAAGACAGCAGATGGAAGATTCTCTCTCTTTCTCTCTGCCATTCAAATAATTAATCTTTAAAAAAAAAAAAAAAAGAACTCCTGTCTTTTGCAACAAAATAAATGCAACAACTGGCCTGCGCCGTGGCTTAACAGGCTAATCCTCCACCTTGCGGCGCCAGCACACCAGGTTCTAGTCCCAGTTGGGGCGCCGGATTCTATCCCGGTTGCCCCTCTTCCAGGCCAGCTCTCTGCTATGGCCCGAGAAGGCAGTGGAGGATGGCCCAAGTGTTTGGGCCCTGCACCCGCATGGGAAACCAGAAGCACCTGGCTCCTGGCTTCAGATCAGTGCGATGCGCCGGCCGCAGGGGCCATTGGAGGGTGAACCAACGGCAAAAAGGAAGACCTTTCTCTCTGTCTCTCTCTCTCACTATCCACTCTGCCTGTCAAAAAAAAAAATGCAACTAGAAATCACTATACTGAGTTAAATAAGCCAGTCCTGAAAAGACAGATACCATATGTTTCCCCTGAGCTGTGGAAACTAATAGAGTACCTAAAATGTAATGTATTGGAGTGAAATCGACATTTTGAAATTCGATGGCTATTTAGAGACCTTGTCTCTTCTGTTGAGGAACAGTATTCTATTTTTTTATACTATTTGTTGAGCTCTTTATTTAGTGTAGAGTTTACTTTATGATCATTAAGTAAACTGAAATTTTTTTGTAAAAATTAAGAGTGTGAATGGGAGAGGGAGGAGGAAGATGGCTTGGAGCACAGGTGGGAGGGAGGGTAGGATGGGAAGTACCACTGTGTTCCTAAATCTGTATATATGAAATACATGAAACTTGTGTAACTTATATAAAATTTAAAAAAAATTAAAACCTGTTTACCTGTTTAGTGCAGAGGGGAGAAATACTTGAAAGGCTAGTGTGTACATTTTGAAAGAAAACATGAGAAGTGCATGTTTCTAATTTAACTTGGAGAAGTACACAATGTCTGTAATAAAAATAAGAATTCTGAAACTTTAGGAATAGAAATTTTTGCAGTAATATAGGACAGCATTTGTAATGACTGTGGCCTATGTTTTCAGAGCTTAAACCAAACATAACATTGTTTCTCATAATGTATTCATTTGTCATTTCAATAAGTATTTATTGAGAACTTATTGTGGGCTACATATTGAGATAAATGTTTTGTCAATGATTGCACTGAAAAGGTAATCCTTGCTGTCAATAGGAAGTTTCTGGAGAAAAGACAGAAAGACAAGTAAACAATTCCAACAGAGAAAACTATAATCATTCCTGTCAATGCTGATGCTACAGAGGCCTCTGGAAGGTGTATTAACTCTGTCTTCAAAAGTTAGGGAAGTCGCATGGGGAAAATCTGGAATTTCAGCAGTAGAGTGGAGGAATATCAGGTCCCGGTAGCTGAATATATTGAAGACAATGGAGAACATAATCTAGGAAGACAAGACACACCATGGGAGGCAGGTAGACCCTGAAATGAAGCTGAGAAGATATGTGGGCCACAAAGGGTGAGCCTTGGCAGTGGTTGTGGACTTGTGTCTAAGGGAAGTAGGGAGTCAGTGAAGGGTTTGAAAGAGGGTTGTAATTTAACCAAATGTACATTTTAGAATGCTTGTTTTGTTTCAATGAGGATGACAGAGCTGATGGAGGCAGGACTGGAAGGCTTACTAATACAGAGACCAAACTTCCAAAATCCCTTTTTGAAGTCATTGCCTCAGATCTTTATACTTTAGGGATGTAAAATACAGATTCTAAGCATTTCTACTGTAAAACATATTGCATGTAAAATAGCTGATAAAATTACATTTACCAATTCTTTTTGGACAAACGTCCTGCAATCAGTATAAATATTGCTTGAAGACATATTCAAAATGATGACCTCCTAGATCTTTTATCAGAGTAAACTTATTTACCTATGTAAGTATGAATGAAAAACAGGTTCTTTGAAAACAAATGTTAAATTCCAAATATTTTTTTAAAGGTCTTCCTTCCGTTGTTTCACTCCCCAAATGGCCGCTACGGCTGGCGCTGCGCTAATCCGAAGCCAGAGCAAGGTGCTTCTTCCTGGTCTCCGAAGCGGTGCAAGGGCCCAAGGACTTGGGCCATCCTCCAGTGCCTTCCCAGGCCACAGCAGAGAGCTGGAAGAGGAGCACCCAGAACTAGAACCGGCGCCCATATGGGATGCCGGTGCTGCAGGCGGAGGATTAACCAAGTGAGCCACGGCGCAAGCCCCCAAATATTTGTTTTAAAGTAGAACTAGTATTTAAAAATATTTTAAATGTTATTAATTTATTTTATTTATTTAAAAAGCACACACAATGAGAGAGAGAGAGAGAGAGAGAATCTTCCATTTGCTGTTTTATTCCTAAAATTGAAACTAAACCAAGAACTAAACTGTTAAACCAAACACCTGTCTCAATATTTAACTGAATATGTTTATTCCTATTTTCAAACTAGCCAAAGGTATTTTATAACTTAGGATTTAATTTTAGGTAAGAAATTCAACATCTCTTTATTAGCTTGATTTGTACTGGCAAGAGTGTTTATAAATGCATCATGTTTTTTAAATAATTTCTGATATCTGTAACATACAAATACCATGCTACATGCAAAGCATCTTAAATTCCTGCAGTTGATAACTTTGCAAATCCATTCATATATTTAACCTTTTGAATATGTTAAATAATATTTGTGACCAGTCATAACCATGTGATACAAGAGACATGATAAAGTGCATAATGTAGGCAGTAAAACTAGACACTGCAGTACTGACCTTTTTGTAAGTGTTCATAATTGATATGAAAAGTCAACAACCCGTAACCATAGATCTAAATCTTAGTACTAGCTTATATACAAATATAAATATAAAGTTACTATACCAGTACTAGACAAAATATTATACAAATACTATCAAATACTTCCCAGAGGCATTTCCTGTTTCTCAATAATTTGTTATTAACATTTTTAAGGAGATGTGTTTGGCAGGTGTTTGCTTTGTGAGAAATAGGAAATCTGATGTTAGAGATTTTACAAAAAATGTTTTTGCAGAGAATTGTGTAAATTTGCCTGAAAGTTATTTTGCCACCTTAACAAAATCAAATACTATGGACATTCAAAATACTTTCACCCCTTAGAAATGGTCTTTCATAGTCTTTTTAAATAAAATATACTCCGGATTATCTGGGAGGAGAGGGCTCATGTGTGTGATGATGGCCATCCCAAAGAAATGATTGGCTTAGATGGAATCACTCACTATGCCTCAGTGCTGGTGCTCAAAATGTACTTATTAATGAAAAGAACTATGTCAAGCATGGACTTAGGATGGAATTGCTGAGTTACAGGATATGCACATTTGCAGCTTTAGAAGATAATTTCAATGCTTTTTTAGAGGGTTTACAACTTTTTCTCCCTCTAGCAGTGTGTGTGTGCATGTGTGTATGTATATATATATAATATGTATATAATATGTGTGCATATATGTATAATATGTATCTCTTTCATCTGTGTCCTCACCAAGACTTATTTATGTTTATTTTTCTATTCTAGTATGTGAGCAGCACCTATTATTAAGGTTTTAATATGCTTTTCCTAGTGACTAATGGTGTTTGTCATTGCTTTCTTTGTTTTCTCCTCCTCCCTCTTCAGCATATCTTCCTATATAAAGAGTTTGTTCACGTTTTTTGCCCATTTCTTTATTTCATGACTTCTAGGTCTTTATTCACACACTAAGTATTTTCTTCTGTGATGCAGTTTGCCTCTTAATTCTCTTAACAGTGTCTCAATGAAAAGCAATTGCAAATTTTATGTGTGTAAACTTATAATTTTATTGTCAACTTTTTAAAATTTTTGGTTTAAGAAATACTTCATTATTTCAAGGTCACAGGACTCCCCCCAACACCCCGTTTTTTCTAAAGCTTATATTGTCAGACTTAAACATTTATCTGGGGAAGAAGTCATTGGGTCTTACAATACCTAGTGCCTGGCACTTTTTAGAAATTTGATAACTGTTTGCTTCTTTAATGCAGCCTTACTTTTACAAGAAAAAAAAACTCACAAATTAAAATATGTTTCTAGGAAGTAACTTTGAAAATACATTTTTAAATATTTGAAATATTAGAAAATAAGCAATTCTTGTTGGCAATCAAGGAGCACATATTTGTTTCTTTACCATCTTAGTATCTCTTCTTTACCATCTTAGTATCTCACTGAAACAAATGATTGGAGGCTAATACAGATGCGGAAAGATGAGATACCGAGGTTGTTTTTGTGGTGTAATAAGTTAAGCACTACTTAGCAGCACCATCCCATATTGCAATGCTGATTCAAGTCACAATGCTCCACTTCTGATCCCGCTTCCTGAAAATGCACCTGGGAAGGCAGCGAATGATGGCCCAAGTGCTTGAGTTCCTGTTACCATGTGAAAGACCTGGATGGAGTTCCTGGCTCATGGCTTCAGGCAGGCACAAACCTGGCTATTGTTGTCATTTGGTGAGGTGAATGAACAGATGGTAGAGCTTTTTCTCACTGCCTGTTCCTCTCAGCTGTTCTGCCTTTCAAAGAAATAAATAAATAGACACAAAAAAGTTTTGATCATTTTCCTCTCCAGCATAAATATTATGGCCAACACTCCTATAATGTAAACAGATTAATAAGAAAAAAAGCATAACATTTGATTAAAATTTTATATAATGTGGGAGTCTTCAGAAATGAACACTGAAAGACCCAGAGAAAACTGTCCATGTTTTTAAGATTTATTTATTTGAAAGGCAGAGTTACAGAGAAAAAGGGAGAGCTTCGATAAACTCGTTCACTCCCCAAATGTCTCAGTGGCAAGGGCTGCCAAAGCCCGAAACCTGGAACTCCATCCAGATCTCTCATCAGGGTCCCGAGTACTTAGGCCATCCTCTGCCCCTTAGCAGAAAGCTGGATCAGAATTGGAGCAGGTAGGACTCAAACAGTTGCTCATGTGGGATGCCAGCATTGTGGATGGTGGCTTAACCCAATATACTGCAACAGTGGACCCAAGACTGTCTATTTTTAGGCTTCAGTTTAATAAAGGATGGGTGGCCACATAGAAATGTGATTATATTAAGCAAGTATGATCTCATGTAACATTCTGAGATGGGAAACCCACCAAGGCCTGGGTCATACGGTCAAGGATAGTAAATGAAAAAAGTTGCATTTTAGAGATTTTATGTGCACAGAAGAGACGAGGTATACTGTGTCATTCTATAAAACTTCAGACTCAGAGTGAGCAAGTTTGGCAGACATTAAGAGTAAGAATCTGTTCAGAAAAGAAAAACATATTGAGGAAGACAACTGAAACAGTTAACTGCCATAGCCCTTGTCTCACCCAATTTACTTAAGTTGTTCCATCTCTGACTTTTTCCTTTTGCATTACTGAAATAGAGAAAATGTATTGAGCTTTTAGATAAAAATGTGCTAGGCTGTTTGAAGAACTTCTTAGGTGGTGAAGTGTTTACCAACTATCTACTTAAAGTATCAAGGATCCTCTGAGTTGAAGTAGAGGCATTTGTTTGAGAGACATGTCACAGAACTAATCTTTTAGGTTTGCACACAGGCTCTTTAATGTTTCTTTGGTGTCAGAGTTCTCACTGATAACTTGATTCAGGCTTGAACTAAATACAAATACTTTTGTACTATTAGAGAGATGCAACTCCAATTCCAATTACAACATACACTTTCAACACTCTTTAATAGAGCCTAACTTATTCAATAATGAGCCCTTTTATAGTTATATTATTTTTGGCCCTTCCAATAAATCACATGCAATTTAGAAACCAATTAGAACAAAGCACTCTATATTATTAAAGTCTGTATCATAAATGTTTACTTCCTACTTTAAATTTTTATAATAATATAATATAGATTAAAATGTTAAAAACATTCTTTAAATGTCCACTCAGACTTTGGGTTGTACTTGGAATTAAGTACTAATCCATGGCATATATTTTCATTAAAATATTCTTGAAAATTCAGAAGATGTAAAAACCATAATAAAAGTGACTATGAAAGCAAAATATCCATTCCAAAAATTTGGAGCTATTTCTTTTTAGTATAAGACTTATAGAGCTGAAGTGGAAGTGACAATCCACTGCATATACTTGCAATAGCTTTGTGGTTAAGAGGAAAGAAAAACCTTGGGGTTACAGTTGGAGAACCACAATATTCACTCATATTTGCCTTTCATCTATTTTATGTCGCCCCTAAGAAAGCCAAAATTATTCCTATCACCATCATTTCAATCGGTGTCTCATTTTGACATTTGTTCTAGAACCGTGTTTTCTAAGCACATGACAAAATAAAGCTCATCAAATATATCACTGTGTGAATAGTTATTATGACTACTAAGGACATAGTGAAACAAATTATAAACCTTTCCACAAAGAAAGCTCTAGGGCAAATGCTTTACACATAACTTCTATCAGACTGTTAAGGAATAAATAACACAAATCTTATTCAAGTTTTTTTTTTTTCCCAAACAGTAGAAAACAAGTGAAGTATGTTTCATATTAATTATCTATTGGTGTATACAAAATCACATAACTTAGGAGCAGTGAAAAACTAACATTAATCATCTCACAGTCGCTGTGAGTCAGGAATCTAAGTCTCTTTGGCTGAATCCCCTAACACAAAATATCTCTCAAGACTGTAATCAAGGTGTTTTTATAAACCACGGAAGAGGAGTGCAAAAATAGTAATTAGGGGGATGAAAATGGTACACAGTGTGGGCATTTTGAAATGTGAGTTGAGTGTTCAGCCGGAGATTTCAAGCAGTCAGTTGGACATAGTGGTCTGAGTCTCAGGGAAGAAATTTCACCTTGAGATATAAAATCATGAGGCCCACTGAAACCAGCTATTAATGAATTTAGACTGAAAATGTACAACAGCTGATTCCTGGGGCATTTGATACAAAAAAGTCAGGAGGATGAGAAGGACCTGAATAGGGGTGGTGCAGAGCCATGAGGTAGGAGGGAGAACAGGGGAGAGGAGCCTGGAGCTTGGTGAAGGAATGATCAACTGTAGCCAGTGCTCCTGAAAGGACAAGAAAGATGGGAATGTGAGGCTTTCAATGGATGCACATTGATACGTTTGGTATCATTCAAAAACTTTTGGAACAGTAAGAAGTAACAGAAAACTGGAAGAGTTTAAAATCATCAGAAAATTGAATAAATAGCTCATGATTTTCCTACCCCTCTATCTTCAAAACTACCCATCATCATCATGAAATTCTATGAAACTTTCTGAAAACAGAGAATCCTGCAGTATATCAGAATGCCTGTGGATCATTTTATAATGTTCACATAATTCTGATTTAAAACCAGACAATAAAATCCAAGTAACCAAACACAGATGCCAGTTTCAAGAACAAGCATATATATATATATATATATATATATATATATATATATATATGCATGTATGTGTGGGGGAGGATATAAACACTAAATAGGAGAACATTTAATTTAGAAATATAGCCAAAGCACAAGAAATATTTATCTCATGCTCCATGGATGATTTCATTTAGAGAATCTGTTAAAGTAATTCATTGCATTTTTAAAGGGGGAAAACAAATGTGTGACTGAAAGGCTTTTGATAACTTTCAACATTCATTTGTAACATAAACTGACAGCAAATGTAGTAGTACAGCAGAAAATTTTTTACTGATAATTGATAACTAATCAAACTGGCAGAAAATTGTACTTTATAGGAAAATATTAGCTGCATTCCTTCAGAGTCAGAGGCAAGGAAAGCATCTCTTGATTCCTGGCTATCATTTCATGGGAAGGTTGAGAAAGCAAAATAATTAAAACAAAGAAAACATTCAGGCAGCAAAAAGGAAAAGACAAAATTGACATTATTCTATAATTAGATTTTAATTGTAACTAATTATTCAGTAATTAGATTGTAAGCAAAAGTCAAAATTCTCTGGAAATTGCTGTAACAAGCAGAAGATATTAGATAATTAGAAATGGGTCTCAAGATTCACAAAAGAATAAAGAACAAGAATATTCAAGGCAATGATGAAAAAATATGAGCAAGTATTTTTCTTATAGCACATCAATATTTCACTGAATAAAAGTATTTTTAAAATATTATGGAGATTTCACAGCCCAGAGCTGGATGAAAAGACCAAAAGAACACAATGATGTATCTAGATACGGGGCTATATGTATTTTGAAAACAGGTAACTAAAATGTGGACATCTCATAATAAAGGAGATTGTGGGCCACTTATAAATGGTATTATTCTTCTATAAGAAAAAAGAGATCCATATCTCACTCTATGTATGATCATTACATTTTTACATTCTTTCACAAATATTGCAAAATAGCATATTTCCCTACTATAGAGAAGTATTTTTTCAATTAGACTCAATATACAAATACCATAAGGATACAAATATGGCTAGCTTAAACTTTCAAACTACAAAAAAAAAAATCATAAGCATAGTAGAAATACAAGCTACACACACACTAAGATACATACATAAACAACAAAATATTTTTAAATATAATGTACAAAGAAATCACAAAATTTAAGGACAAATCAATACCATTGCAAAATGAGACAAAGATTTGAATAATCAGTTTACATAAAAAGAAACTAAATGACAAATATTAACATTAAAGGTGTTCACTGTCACTATTAATCAATGAAAAGTAGAATAAAGCAATTATAGCATAAAATTTCTTACTTTTCAGATCAGAAAATAATTTTTAAAAATCAATGTGAACTTGGGTAAGGATGTGGGAAAATTTACATTTGTTTGTTTATCACGAGATTGTGAGTTCTAATTGCTACAAAACACAACTTCGCAAAATAAAAATGTTTAAGAAGCTGACGTCTCTAAGAGTCATCATTTTTGCATTTACTAATGGAACTTGAGACAAAGTCTTCCACAAGATTAAGTCATTAGAAGACAAAACTTAACTTCCCTCACTGTGGTGATAGGTAACTCTAGGGTATGACTGCAATGAAATTCTATATGGTAGTTAAAAGAATGAGCTATTTCAACTATAGATACACCTCAAAAATATGAAGTATAATATAAAACAAATTTCAAATATATTTTAATAGTGTTATAGAAATGCTTAAATTTGTAAAGCACAGAACAGCTGCATTTCTACTAAAAGTACAAAGTCCAAATATAGTAGCACAGACAGTCACATCAGTAGGTGGGAAGTGATATTCAGTTACAGCTTTGCTTGGCATTTTCCTAATAATTAGTGATGTTGAACAGCTCTCCATCTGTGTTGAGTAACAGAAAATGGAGACAGAGAGGAGGAGAAGGACCATGAAGTCCCTGATCCCAGGCTGATAATGTGGATTGGACAAGAATTCCATGGAGAAGGGACCATTCTCTACATTTTTACTGATAACTTGGCCCAGTAGAACCAAAGAAAGTAGCAGGATGTTAGCTGGGCTTCGGGAAATTGCAGATTCAGTAGACAATCATCTCATGCAGAATTGGCTACGCATGTGCGAGGTGAGGTCCTATTCAGTGGGCATGCGACTCCCTACTACACACTGCAGAAGAGCCCCCTGGCTGGGTGAATATGGGTGTGTTTGTGAGAATATGTGAAAACCTTCTGAGGAAAACCAGAGGCAATCGTGAGGATGTGTAAGAGACAGGACTGAACAAGTGCAGCTGGTGGCAGAGAGAGCACTGTAGATTTCTCCTTCAAGTCATATTTTGTCATAGGGATGACTCTGCAGGTATGCTCCACAACATAGAAAGTAACACTGAAAATACAAGGCCAAAAGGCAGGGCCTCCTTGCTGTCTCCCTAACATGCAAGTCCTTCAGTGTTTGGCCTTATGAATCATTTGACCTTCCAAGGCTTTGTTACTTTTCATGTAACTTTTGAGGATGAGAAACATCATTTGTATGCACTGTATAGCTGCAAACAGAGTCAATGGAAAAGCCTTTGGAACCCCAGAAAGCATGTGAGGGATGATTATTTTTAAGTTGACAATAAAGACAGACATGACAAACTCTAGTTCTCACTCAACAATACCTTATTATTCTCTCGCAGAGGTTCAGAGAGTGATATGTCACACTACGAGTCTAGTGCCAGTCAGAAGTAGACAAAGGATGACTTCCTGCTTTCTAAGCAGTATAGATAGGGTGCCTTTTGTCATGGAGCAATATCTAGGATTTATAGGCTGAGAGAAAGTAAGATTTATATTTCTTCATGTGAATTCTGTCTTGATGACGTGTGACGGAGAGTGGATCACCTGGACATTAACGAAGATTCTGGAAAGTCCTGTATTACTTATTTCAGTGCTTTTAGATCCCCAAATGAGTTAGATTTTGGTATTCTGCACATCTTCCTAATCACAACATCTCCAAAATGTGCACAAATGAAAATTAGGCAATCAGCAATATGTGAAAACAAAGCTGGCATACCCAGAGGGAGAGGAGAATAGAAGTCTGTCAGCCAGTTTTACAAGACCGACAGGTCTCTGACAACTGATGACAATGAGGAAAGACTGTTGCCTTGTGCAGGCCAAAATGACTCACTGCCACAATTTGTTCAGAATCAAACAAATGCCATATCTTACTATCATTAACAGCACTCTTCACTATACAGGAAGACAAATAGTACTGACAATCTTCTATTTGATTCATATTTTTTGGAGGCCCAATTGATGAATGATTCTACTATTTAAAAGGATTCTTGGCTCCTGGTCCTTACCAAAACAAATTTGCTGTGTAGGAATATAAATGATGAGGATTTTACATTGGTGTGCCACTCTGTTGCTCATTTGGAAAAAAAAAAAAATAGATTGTCTCCAATATCTACTATACTGTCCATCAACCCAAAGTTATAATCTATTAGAAATGCAGCATTCATAAGGATTACAAGATTTTAAAACATCATTAGCCTACTGAGCACCGCAGCTCAATAGGCTAATCCTCCGCCTGTGCCGCCGGCACCCCGGGGTTCTAGTCCCGGTTGGGGCGCCGGATTCTGTCCCAGTTGCTCCTCTTCTAGGCCAGCTTTCTGCTGTGGCCTGGGAAGGTAGTGGAGGATCTCTCTCTCACTGTTCACTCTGCCTGTTAAAAAAAAAAACAAAAACAAAACAAAACAAAACAAAACAAAAAACACATCATTGACTGTGTGTGGAGCAGAAAATTGAGTATAAAGAGGGGGTGGTACTGGAGAGTAGGCTGTTGAGGAAGTTGTCAAAACATCATCAAGGACCAGCGCCGCGGCTCACTAGGCTAATCCTCCACCTGTGGTGCCGGAACCCCGGGTTATAGTCTCAGTCGGGGCGCCAGATTCTGTCCTGGTTGCTCCTCTTCCACTCCAGCTCTCTGCTGTGGCCCAGGAATTCAGTGGAGCATGGCCCAAGTGCTTGGGCCCTGCACCCGCATGGGAGACCAGGAGGAAGCACCTGGCTCCTGGCTTCGGATGGGCGCAGCACGCCGGCCATAGCGGCCATTTGGGAGGTGAACCAATGGAAAAGGAAGACGTTTCTCTCTGTCTCTCTCTCTCTCACTAACTCTGCCTGTCAAGAAAAAAAAGTCATCAAATGTTTTGTGTGCTGAATTGTGCATGGGGAAGTGTTGTAGATGCCAGGGATACCAGCTCACAAAGTCCAAAGATTCCTGCCTTGAGAGTCACACACTACAGCCAGGGAGACAGATAGTAAACAACAAACAAATAAAATAATTTAGCAAAGAAAAGTAGCAAAGGAAGGAACCAAATATATAAGTGTGGAGTTTCAGTACCTACTTTATTTCATATTTTTTTCTTTTATTTGAAAGGCAGAGAGACAGAGAAAGACAAGGAAACAACCTGAGAGAGAAATATCTTTTATTTTCTGGTTCACTCCCCCAAACACCTGCAACAGCCAGCGCTGGGCCAGGCTGAAGCCAGGAGCCTGGAACTCCATCTGGGTCTATATCATGAGCAAGTGGAACAGAAGTACTTTAGCCATAATCTGTTATCTCCCAGGAAGCATTAACCAGAGGCTGGATTGGAAGTGGAAGAGCCAGGACTCCAACCAGGCTCTTAGATATGCCACAGTGGTGTCCTAAAAGTGACTTAACCACTGCACCAAACACAGATGCCCCCAAGGGGCTACTTTAAATCTAGCATTCATGAAAAGGATGATGACATTTGTGAAAATAACCTAAAGAGGTGAAGTTAGTCACGTGAGTTACACAGGTAAAGAGCTTTCCCTGCAGAAGCATAAACAGTGCAAAGGCCCTGAGACAGAAGTATGCCAAATGAGCTGCACAGAGATCAAGGTAAGAACACTGTGAGTAAGGAGGAGCATAATAAGAGATCCAGAGGGAGAAGAAAGGGAAGAAAGGGACAGGGAGAAAGCGTGTAGAATGTGGAACACCTTGGGGTCCTTTGAGAACCCTTGGGTAGGTTTCTGAAAAGCAGGGGAAGGCTCTTATTAGGAATCAGAAGATCTGACCTCCATGTTAACAATGTACTAAGGGTAGGCTTCCTGCAAGGAGAGGAGTAGAGTCCCAAGGTGGAGATCCTTGTAGAAGTTACAGTTCCTCACAGCAGAGGGGTGCAAGGATTGGGAAGGGTGCACCTTATGAGGTTTATTTAATAGGTGGGCCCACAGAAATGATATTTGGACACTGACTACAATAAAATCTCAAATTGAATATAAAATAATTGTTGATATATCTGGGAACAGAAGGCTTGAGGAAAGGCTTACTTTTGTCCTATTTTTATAATGCTTTCTTTCCTACATCAGGATCTATTTTTTTTTTGAGCTTGCAAAATCATTACCAATTTGGAGAAAAGATGCAGAATCATCCATAAACTTTGAATATATGCCCTTGCATTCACGGAGCACTGCCCCTGTTCCCCTGAAGCTAGCAGCGGGAAGCATAATGCATAATGCACTCCATGCCTTACATAAATACACATAAAACTTTAGCAGTTAAGAGGATGGAGCTATTAAAGAAAACAATGTGGGTGTAAAACAGTTTGCAGAGATTAAAAATTTTTAAGCCAGGAGCTTTTTCTGAAAGAACAGATTGGATTTCTGATTAGAGATTGGAAAAAAATGATAATTGAAATACTCATTTCAATACCAATAGCCTAACGTATATGAATCAGTCTCATCTACATTTTGTTTCCCTACAAAAGAGACAAATCATGATCACATGTTTGGTTCTAAATGTATGACTTTTTTATTTTTACACAATAATTCCACGTTCTTCTCAAATTAATAGATGGCTGTGTTGTAAATTTATATTGAAATCATCTGTTTTAATTTTTTAAAATTATACTTTAGAGCTCATAAATATCTGACTTAAAGCATGAAAAGATGGCCATAAAAAGATAACGATATGTTTTGTGTAATAATCTACTGACTTCTTTATCTACTGTAGCACTCATTCCTATAAACTTGCTGGATATCTTGTAGCTATAATTGAAAGTGGCAAGCAGTCATGAACTTTTGCTTAATCAACTTGCTTCTTCTGAGACAAAATTCCTAAGTGCATATTCACATTACAGAATAGTCTAAGTAGAAAAAATTTAAGCACTTTTTATGATGTATGAACCTGCACATTCTACTCGGTGGTATACAGATTTTATGTCCCTGGGTTTCTTACTCTGATTAAGCTGAATTAGAGCACACTTTGCATCTTTGAAATTTCAGAGGTCAGCTTTCTTTCCATTCTTTTGCAGCTATTGAAAATTGTGGCATATGTCTTTCTCTCCAATACCTATATCCCGGTCTGAGTTACCAAGCCTTGTCACTAAGCCTAGACATAGAAAACTATGTTAGATAAAGTTGATGGAGAGAGATGAAACAAGCTATTTCACTCTTATCCCATGATTTTAATTTTTTAAATGGTTGCCAAAAGTTGTGTTATATATTCTTTTGACTAAACTATGAGCATTGTATGTAAAATTTCAGAAATATTGTTGGCTTCCCTGGTAATGTAGGTAACTTAGAATATTTCCCTTTTTTATTAATTTCTATCCCTGTTGTACTAGTTTCATTAATCTACAAATTGCAATCATTTGATGTATTGTTACTGCTATTTTTAAACAACCTGTTGTGTAGTAGATTAAAAATAAGAACAAGGCCGGTGCTGTGGTTCAATAGGCTAATCCTCTGCCTGTGGCACCAGCACCCCGGGTTCTAGTCCCGGTCATTCCTCTTCCAGTGCAGCTCTCTGCTGTGGCCCGGGAGTACAGTGGAGGATGGCCCAAGTGCTTGGGCCCCTGCACCAATGTGGGAGACCCGGAGGAGGTTCCTGGCTCCTGGCTTCGGATAGGCGCAACTCCTGCCATTGCGGCCATCTGGGGAGTGAACCAGCAGATGGAAGGCCTCTCTCTCTGTCTTTACCTCTCTCTATAACTCTGTCTTTCAAATAAATAAAATCAATCTTTAAAAAAAGAAGAAAAGTATCAGTCTGATAATTTCAAGTGTTCCAACATATCTGATGCTTCCTTTGTTTCTTCAGACTATAATTTTTGGCTTTTAGTAGGCTGTGTAGTTTTCTGTTAACGGTCACAGGTGGTATACTGAATAAAACTGAGTTAAATGGGTCTTTGGTGTGACATATTGCTTACCTGGCTAAGGAGTAGGCGGCATTTACTGTTTTCTATAGACGTGATGACAGAGGCTAGATTTCCTGTAGCGAATTTTAGTATTATACAACCATGGACTCACAATATTGCCTCCTTCCTTGACTTAGGAAGAGGAGTAAGTGAAGGCAAATACAACCTCTATCAGGGTACGTACAGCCAGGGAGAACCACATGTGAGTGTTATCCATGTCTTCCGGTAGTAGGACCTCTCTGAACTCAGAAGTCATGGATGTCTTTTTGCTTATCTTCCACAAGATCAACTACCAGATGATGGTCCAGCACAGCAAAAGTCACACCCCCATGCTGAACATTGGTGGTTTGTGATAAATGGGTCCCCAGGCCTCTCTTATTTTGATGCCACATGTTCTTACACACTCATAGTGTGGGTTGTTGTCTGTTCCTTCCCTGTGTCCATACCTTTGGTGAAAGGAACACATGACTCAGGTGCAGCTGCTTCTTATATTGCCAACAAAGACCTAAACCAGCAACATGGTTGTCTAGCCATGGTTTTCACTCTTGGTTAGTAGGATTTCCATATAAGATGCATGATTCTACTGAATTCTGCTTCATAGACTTCTACATTTAGGTTTATAGGAAGAAGGGAGCTTTCTGGAAGAAGACCACCTTATGGACCCCCAGAACAGACCTGTGCCTGCTGTGAACAGGCACATCAATAGCTCTCATTCCATGAAACACAATGTGAAGCCAAGGAAGCAATGGAAACTTTGCAGCTGAAAACCTGCAAAGCACATTCTCTGATTGTAAGCACAATATGAGCTGTGCCCTCCTGATCCCTACCAGCTGCTGCAACTGGTCCAGCCGTCAGTAGTGTGATTCATGTAGGGCCTCTTCCATCAGTTTACAACCCCCCAAAACATACACAGATTACAAAAGTCTATGAAGCATGAGATTTCCAACAATTCTGGGCTCTCATTGGCCCCTGTGCGAGACAGTGGAAAGGGCACATTATTGTAGTAATCAATAATGCTGTTGCTTTCTTAATTATCAAATAAAACAAATAGGTGAAAAATAAAACACTAAAATAAGCATACATCTGTTGGCATACAGTAAAGTGTTCAAACAAATGCTAGTTTCTTTTCTTCCTTCTTGATCTGTCAGAAAGAATGAATTAGAGGTTTTCACAGCATGGAGGCAAATGAATAAAAAAAAGCTGGTTCTTTCTCTTTTCTTGTTCTTAACTCAAGCTGCCATCCACACATCTTCTCAGTCAATGCCCCTGAGTTCATCTACGATAAGTCATAGAGCTAAAATATTTTGAATATTACTTTTTCTTGGGATTTATAGACTTAGTACTTAAGTTTATACCTTTGAGTTCATTATATGAGAGCCCAAGTCCAAGTATCCTGGAACTTTGCTCTCATGCCTTCCCCATGGGGTGGTGGGTCTCCACCTAAATTGGTATTTGGATTTAGTAAGCTCTCACCAAAAAATTGTGTAAGGTTGGCATTGTTACGGGGAATTCTTGCAAACATTGTTATTAAGTGTTAATGACTGTGCTGTGGCAAACTTCAGTGGTTGTTAGAAAAGATTTCTAGAATCTCAAGATGAGTGCTACTGCAGAACTCCACATTAGTAGGTGTTGAGTGGTAATTATAATCATTATCACAACATGGAATGATTTTTAGGTGATGTAAAAATTGTCTCTGAAAAGCCATAAGCTTTGTGAATTCCAGGGAATATTTAAGTATAAAATGAATGTATGTAGTTGAAATAATTTATTAGCTGAAGAGACTTAAACCTTTAAATATGAATTTAAAGCAAATACAAAATAATTTTTCTATGAAGCTGGAAATAAGTTTGTATAGAATCATCTGTAACTATACAGACATGATAATAATTTTAATGGAAACATGGGAATACTGTGACCTTACATTTTTTCTCAAATGAGAAATTACAAACATTGTGGGTTTGGGGGAAGTTCTGCAGGTATAGTGTGTGAAGCAGAATATGACAGTCTCACAGCTCGATAAAGCAACTCCTTTCCTACTTTTATGGCTTCTGTAGGCATTCTCTTATCAGTTTTGCTTCTTAAATCATGGTTTGGGGCCAGTTCTGTGGCATAGCAGGTAAAGCTGCCTGCAGTGCCAGCATCCCATAAGGGTGTCAGTTTGAGTTCCAGTTGCTCCACTTGCGATCCAGCTCTCTGCTGTGCAATGGGAAAGCAGTAAAAGGTGACCCAAGTGTTTGGGCTTCTGCACCCATGTGGGTGACCCAGCGGAAGCTCCTGGCTCCTGGCTTCAGATCAGCTCAACTCTGCCATTTTGGCCATTTGGGGAGTAAACCAGAGGATGGAAGATTCTCTGTCTATCTATCTCTTTGCCTCAGCCTTTCTGCAACTCTGCCTTCAAATAAGCAAATAAATCTTTTTCAAAAAAATTTGGTTTTACCTCATCCCTTCGTATTCAACTTTCTTCTTTAGAAGCACTTTTCAAAGGATTAGAAATCCTTAATGCTCTTTTACTGAGTCTTTTTTTGTTTCCACGTAGGGGAGAGATCTGCTTTTTGATGACATAAAATTAAATACCCAGAGAATGGAACTCCAGTACAGATGCTGTGAGACAGAATGCAAGATTTCCAATAGCTACTGCCTCTTGGATTAGTGTAAATAGATTTCAAAGTTAGGTCTTTGTCACCTGTTTACTTTAGAATTAGAGTCTGTCTTCCTAATATCTCAAAATGCTTTTATTGTTTTGTTTATTTCTGCATGGTGAAGCATTCAGGTTTTTTTAATGCATACCCTGTAATTATGTCAAATAGATAACTTATAGAACAGGCTAATATCTTGAATAAACATTCATAGAAAAGATTTTCTAACCTAAAGGTGAACGACTCTAGAATATTTTTATGATATAAATAAGATAAAAATCCTCAAGTAAAAAGAATGTCCTCAAGATTCTAATAGGGAAAAAAAACAGGTCTTTATTTGATGAAAAAGCAATGTTCAAACTTATTTGTTAAATAGTAGTGTATGCCCAAAGGAAAGACTATTTGTCATCTGATTTCTCCAGCACTGATTAAACAAAGTATATCAGAAATTCATTTTCTTCCTGTATAATATCTCACAAGTAATTGTTGCAGAATAGAGTCCCTTTCATTGAAAGATACATCATATAAACATAATTAAATCTGCATTATCAATGCTAATCTGGAAAAAGGTAATATGAAATATTTCAAAAGCTCACTTTACAAAATTTTTGCACATGGCCTTAGAAAATAATTTTGAGTCCTCACTTGTTACCCACGTGTCTGAACCCTAGTTGGTCATCTTACTTTAAAATTAGATCATAATGATGATAACTGAACAACATTTCCTTGTTCCTTCTTCTGATTTCCATAAAGGATATCAGCAGACTCATAGGGAAGGAAGGAAAGGATGAAACAGCAGGAAGGGAAGGTGAGAGGGAGAGAGGGAGATTAAAATGGTGTAAAGAAGTCAGAATTGGGAAGGAAGGAGAGGAACAGGGAGGATAAAACTAAGGGGGAGGAAAAGTGCTGAATGGACTCCCTTGTCTAAAATTACACATTTCAATAGCAACAGAAGAGGAGAGATATTTGATTAAGTATTTGGGTTTCTAAGGTCCACTACTGAGCAACAACTTGAAACAGGAAAAAATACTGAGCTAACTTAGTGTCAGAGACATCCAAGGGCAACATCATGGGAAAAACAATCTGAGAACAATATTTAGTGTGTGCTATGAAGGATTGATTTTACATTTATGTTTGTGAAGGGGAAACGTTTGCAGATTCAATATACTTAAGTGCCCACTGAGCAAAAGCACTGTGCCAGGTGTTAACTATAATTTTATATCTTTCACATTTCATTCCAATAGCTCTCATAAGGCTCAGACAAAACATAGCAGGGTGAACTTGAAAATATTTCTTGTGTTCTTTTATTCTATGAAAATAAATTACATTGGTAATTATCAAACCAGCTTCCACACTCCAGGTAAACAGATAACCACTCTGTTGTATGGTATCTGTCCTCATTGTAGTTGTTCTCATTTTTTTCCTCCCTTGTGTCCAAATGAAATGGGGGGATATAGTTAGAAACAATACATATGTCTGTTTTTTATTTAAGTATATTGCAGTGAAAAACTGCTCCTGTGAGGAGGAACTTTCCAAGCATCCAGCTATATACTTTTGCAATTTGCTCTCTTGTTTTCTCCCTGGTTGTTTAATTTAGAAATAATTTGTGTTCTAATGCATCCTGTTTTTAAGAAAAGCTGGAAAAATGATTGCATCACTATCATGATGATTGTCATTCTCTGTCAATCAAGGATATGGGGTAGATGCTCATTAAAAGATCTAATGTCAGTGCAGAAATGGAAATTATGCACAAGGCTAAAAATGGTCACTATCGGGGCCAGCATTCCACAGAGTAGTTAAGTCACTGCTTTAAAAAAATATTCCTTACAACACTTATATACATGGACAATTTATAGCAAAAATAATATCTAATCATTTGTTGACAGTTAAATATGTGGGAATCACCATTCTGGAGGCTTTTATCTTTGCATTTTAACAAAGAAATATCAACAATTTTGATCTTCAAGAATATATTATTGTTTTCTCATTTTTCAAATGGAGAAATTGAGACATGAAAAATGTTTTGATAATTACTAAGGACAAAGAAGTGAGAATTGAGAGAGAATATTTAATTTCGTTTTTACTTACTTGAAAGGCAGAGGAACAGAAAGCCTGAAACACCCTCTAAATACCTGAAACAGCCAAGAGTTTGGATTGACGCCAAAGCAGAGAGCCAGAAATTTTTTCCAGGTCTTCAATGTTGATAGCAAGGACCCAGTTTCTTGAGCCATCACTACCATCTCTCAGGATCTGCATTAGCAAGGAACTTGAATCAGGGTCAGGAGTCAGTGACCAAACACAGTATTCTGCTGTCTGACACAGGAATCCTAACTGTTATCTTTACTGTTAGCTCAAATGCCTACTCAGGGATCTTTAATTTGAACACAAGCAGTGTGGCTCTAAACCTGGTTACATTATGTGAACTCCATCACAGATGTTAATTATGTGCTTTAAAAATATAGCTATATTACACTACTTACACATTTGCTCCATCATAAGGCCAATTTTTTTTTAAAGATTTATTTTATTTATTTGAACGACAGAGTTACAGAGAGTGTAGAGACAGAGAGATGTCTTCCATATGCTGGTTCACTCCCCAGATGGCTGCAACAGTTTGTGCTGTGCTGATCTGAAGCCAGGAGCCAGGAGCTTCTTCTGTGTCTCCCACATGGTTGCAGGGGCCCAGGGACTTGGGCCATCTTCTACTGCTTTCCCAGGCCACAGCAGAGAGCTGGATTGAAAGAGGAGCAGCCGGGACTAGACTTGTCGCCCATATGGGATGCCAGAGCTTCAGGCCAGGGCATTAACCCACTATGCCACAGTGCTGGCCCCAAGGCCAATTTTTTTAAAATGTATTATTTCAAAATAATCTCCAGGACCAGCATTGTGGTACAAAGGGTTATGTCATGACTTGAAATGCAGTATCCCATATCAGTGTGCTGATTCTTGTCCCAATTGGTTTGCTTCTGAAGCAGCTCCCTGCTAATGCACCTGGGATGGCTACTGATGCACACATGTGGGAAACCAACTAGGAGTCCCTGGTTCCTAGCTTCTGCCCAGCTCAGCATGGCTATTGCTGTTATTTGGATTGCGACTCAGCAGATGGAAGATCTTTCTCTGTGTCTCCCTCTCCCTCTGTTATTCTGTCTTCAAATAAATATGTTTAAAACATTTCCGGGAGCAGGCATTTATCACAGCACTTAAGCTGCCACTCGAGACACCAGCATTCTGGTTCTAGTCCCAGCTATTGTCTTTCTGATCCAGCTTCCCGCTACTGTGTAACCTGGGATGCAGCAGATGGTGGGTTCTATGGTCCTGACTGCCCACATGGGAAACCAAGATTAAATTCTGGGTGTTTACATCAGTCTGGCCCAGTTCTAGCTATGGCAAGCATTCAGGAGTCTCCTAGAAGTTGGGAGATCTCTGTCTCTCAGTGTTTCTGTCCCTCTATATCTCTCTCTGCTCAATCTTTCAAATAAAATGAACGCATATAAATAATGTAAAAATTATGTTAATTCATAACCATTTTGACTGGGATAGATGTGTACAACAATTTTACTTTTAGGGGTTGTTGAATGACAAATGAACTTGCAGCAACATTTTGGTAGGAAAATAGTGTGTTATATTCTCGAACAAATCAATAATTTTAGGACCTGCTTATAGATACAGTTTACATATTAGAAGATTCAAATAAATTTATTATTCTCACTAGAAAGTTTTTAAAAATGTATTTGCGAGGCATAGAGACAGAGGGAGAAAGTCAGACAGAAAGTTCCCTCCTTCATTTCACTTCCCAAATGCCTGCAAGGCTAGGGCTGGGCCAGCCCAGGAGCTGGGAACTTATTCGAGATATCCTAGAGAGTGGCAGTAATACAACCACTTGAGCCATCACCACATTATCTCAAGGTCTACATTAGCAGGAATCAGAGTCAAGAATAGAACCAAAGTACTCCATTGTGATGCTGGTGTCTTAACTGTTAGATTTACACCCCTCCCCTTTGTAATGAACACAAAAGAGTTTCACAAAGCAGAGGTTGTAATGTCTACACAATTGAGTAAACAGAGGGGTGGGTACTGTGACCCAGTGGGTTAACGCCCTGGCCTGAAGCGCTGGCATCCCATAGGGATGCTGGTTCCAGACTTGGCTGCTCCACTTTTCCATCCAGCTCTCTGCTATAGCCTGGGAAAGCAGTAGAAGATGGCCTAAGTCTTTGGGCCCCTGCACCTGCATCAGGGACCTGGAAGAAGCTCCTGGCTCCTGGTTTCGGATCCACACAGCTCCGGCTGTTGTGGCCAACTGGGGAGTGAACCAGCATATGAAAGACACCCCTCTCTCTTTCTTTCTCTCTCTCTGCCTTTCCTCTCTCTGTGTAATTCTGACTTTCAAATAAATAAATAAATCTTTAAAAAACAAAAAGAAAAAGAAAAAAGAAATTGAAAGAAAGTTTGAACTGTAAATGTCTTTAGAAGTAGAAGGGTCAAGGGGCCAGCACCTTGGCTCACTTGGCTAATCCTCTGCCTGCTGCACTGGCATCCCATATGGGCGCCAGGTTCTAGTCTCAGTTGCTCCTCTTCCAGTTCAGCTCTCTGCTGTGGCCAAGGAAGGTAGTGGGGGATGGCCCAAGTGCTTGGGCACCTGCACCCGCATGGGAGACCTGGAGGAGGCACCTGGCTCCTGGCTTCGGATCAGCGTAGCTCCGACAGTAGTGGCCATTTGGGGAGTGAACCAATGGAGGGAAGACCTTTCTCTCTGTCTCTCTCTCTTGCTCTCTGTCAAAAAAAAAAAAAAAAAAATAGTAGTAGAAGGCTCAAAAGAAATGATTTAAGAAATACTTTAGTCATTTAGGGAATTACAATACAAGTCATGAACTGACAAATCTGTAATTTAAATTAACTGTAATTATCTGGTACTTGATGCCAACCAACATAATCATGTCCTAGATTAGGAGTCAAGAGATTTATCTCCTATTCCTAAGTAGCTTTGTGTCTATATTCTTTTTTTTTTTTTTTTTTTTTTTTTTGCCAGGCAGAGTTAGACAGTGAGAGAAAGACAGAGAAAAATGTCTTCCTTCCGTAGGTTCACCCCCCAGTGGTCGCCATGACAGGCGCTATGCTGATCCAAAGCCAGGAGCCAGGTGCTTCCTCCTGGTCTCCTATGCGGGTGCAGGGCCCAAGCACTTGGGCCATCCTCCACTGCCTTCCTGGGCCACAGCAGAGAGCTGGACTGGAAAAGGAGCAACCGGGACTAGTACCCGGGGCCCCAACCGGGACTAGAACCCGGATTTCCAACGCCGCAGGCGGAGGATTGGTCATGTGAGCCACAGCACAGACCTATATTCTTTTTTAAAAAAAGATTATTTATTTGAAAGGCAGATTTTCAGAGATGTAGAGGCAGAAAAAGAGAGAGAGAGAGAAAGAGAGAGAAAGAGAGAGAGGTCTTCTATACACTAGTTCACTCCCCAGATGTCTGCAAGGGCCAGAGCTGCGGGGATCCAAGACCAGGAGCCAGGAGCTTCTTCCTGGTCTCCCACATGGGTGCAGGGGCCCAAGGACTTGGGCCATCTTCCACTGCTTTCCAGGTCAGAGCAGAGAGCTGGATTGGAAGAGGAGCAGCTGGGACTAGAATCAGCGCCCATACAGGATGCTGGCACTGCAGGTGGTGGCTTTGCCCACTATGCTACCGCTCCAGCTCGCCAGCTGTATCTATATTCTTTTTACCTGAACATTTAGAAATTTAGTTTCATCTATTGTATTGGACACTGAGTGTTCTGCCCAGATGACCTTGGATATTTTTCTGTTTTTGTGTATACCTTTTCTACCCTCTGCGGTCTTATATGGCTAATGACCCACACCTCTGCCTCTCCTTGTAAGACAGGACATATTTTGTAGAAAATGCAGCCAAACATGCATGGGAATTTATGCGTCCCAAAGGAGGTCCTTAGCCAAGGACAGCACCATGCAGAAAGGTGTAGGTTCAGCCACCTTGTTTGTGGGTGGACCCTAGACTTATATTTCAGAGGTCCCCTTTATGCTCAAGCTGAGGCTGGCACTTTCCATGAAAGCGTTCTCTTTCTTAGCATCTCCTTCATGCCACTCCTTGATTTCCTTACTTATCATCCCTGACACACTTCTGCATCAATTTCTGCACATTCTAATTCATCCAAGTTACTTCTGAGGAAAATAACCCAAGGTCCCTATAAAATAAGCTGCTGTTCTGACATCCCTTTCCCCTCTAATATTCTGATTCAAATTGTGTGTGTGAGAGAGAGATCACTATTGTATACTTATTTCTAGTGAACAAAGAGCAATGACAGCAATACTTTCTAATCAACCTGATTGCTATCTCATAAAAATGAAGCTGCAATTGCATTTGCACCCACAATAATATTCACAGAAATTAAAAGGGCATGCTGCTTTGATAGGCTGTCTATTGATATAAAACTCTTATTTGGATTCTTTTGAAATTAAAAGGGAAGGAAATTATGTATGTAATTACCCAAGGTTGATACTAAATTACCTGAGGTTGAAGGTAGAAAGATTTTCTTTGTAGTTTTCACATGCTGTGTTTTAGGAAGAAAGAAAATAATGATAATGAATATGTTTGGGTACTTTTATGTTTTGTGCTGTTTTTGTTTCTTTAAAGAAGAGAAAGAATTGCAAGCAATTTACAACCAGAGAAAAGTGTCAATTGACAAGAATGCAAAGACACAGTAGGTGTATGTACTCATACAGTTATCATCCATATGAAATATGGAAACAAAAATTGGACTGTGGTTAGACTTCTTAAATGAAGGCAAATTCTAGAAATAAGCAGTGTTGTTTAGCAACCTGTGTGTGTGGTGACAGTTCTATGATCCTGATGATGGAAAATGAAAGAAGAAAGACATATCAATAATTTAGAGACTGTGCATTTATAGAATATGTGTCATGGATAGAACATTCTTATAATCTTTTTAAGAGTCTTTTCCTTGTGTTTGTGAAATTTGAATAAGATATTAGTTATGAATGACGAGCTGCATGATGAAGCTGCAGATATTTTCTATATGTTTAGTTCTTCCTGTCAGGAAATTGATGAAGTAGTACTTTACTCATATTGTTTCATCCAAACAACCCTATGATATGGGTAATGTTAAAGCTATTTTGGTTTGGTGAGTTAAATTCATTTATTCAACATCTTTTCCTTTGTTGAGCACAAATCTATAAGGATTATTGCAGTCCCTAGTAATCACTGACAGAGGGTAGATGCGGTCCTTGTTCTGTCTGGTTTACACTCCGGTGGACGCAGCTGTCTACATCAAAGGGTCAGTGGATCTGGAATTTAAACCTGATCCTTCAGCTGCAAAAGCTAGTGATCTTAAACACGTCAATGTTTGGCAAAATAATAATTAAGATTCTATTAAAGGCCAATAAGATCTTTTACTTAATAAACCCAGGATAGATATAATTCTTGATTTATGCATTCAAGCTATCTTTTGTTTTCCTCTTGAATAAAATCTAATTAAAATATTAGAGAACACTAGCCGGCGCCGCGGCTCACTAGGCTAATCCTCTGCCTTGCGGCGCCGGCACACCGGGTTCTAGTCCCGGTCGGGGCACCGATCCTGTCCCGGTTGCCCCTCTTCCATGCCAGCTCTCTGCTGTGGCCAGGGAGTGCAGTGGAGGATGGCCCAAGTGTTTGGGCCCTGCACCCCATGGGAGACCAGGAGAAGCACCTGGCTCCTGCCATCGGATCAGCGCGGTGCGCCGGCCGCAGTGCGCTACCGCGGCGGCCATTGGAGGGTGAACCAACGGCAAAAGGAAGACCTTTCTCTCTGTCTCTCTCTCACTGTCCACTCTGCCTGTCAAAAAAAAAAAAAAATTAGAGAACACTAGATATAGATAAATGACAACTTGGTTACTTTGGGACTTAAATATTCTTTTCCAGGACCTCACAAATAGGAAAAAAGGACAGAAATAGAACATTGCTGGTACTCAGTTCAGTATTTCTCATCAAAGTAGGGTGCTACTCAAATAGATTGAATAACATACTTGCATTATTTTATTGAGACTAGGCATAAAGGAAAAGCTAGTCAGACTGGACAAGCTAGAAATTTCAATATTTGTGGTTTGTGGTGATGCAATGGACCTAAGCAATATTCATAATATTTCATGTATAATTTTAATAAATCAAGTATTTTACAAAACACTATGATCTCAGTATCAGATTTTAATTTCCTAAAGCATTTATCTTTATTGGTAAAATATACTGTGATTATAATTACACTTTGAAAACTGTTATATGTTTTTGCATAGTAATGACTAATGGGAACAGAGGCAAATGCCTAAACTGACTACCAAGCAAGCAAAAAGAACATCCTAGAGGATATTATGTTTTGATGTTTTAAACTGAAATGGGACACTATATGCATTTTGTTGTGCAATTTTTCATTCTGTATATATTCGGAATATACTTCCAGGTCAATAATTATGTACTGATAGCCATTCTTATTTGTTGTATGTTCTGAAATTTATGCAAATATGTTTCTAATTTGATCTCATCTAAAAGTTGATCTATGAATCCCAAGTGGAGGAAAAATAATTCATTTTCTGACATTCATATCAATACTGGTATTAGTAGTTTTTTAAAAATTGTCTAATACAACTTATAGAAAGTCTATCTTCATGTCAGCTTGTGGAGAGATTGATGACTTTTGTGTTATTGCTCCTTCCTAGTTCTTTCATTATTTGCCTATTCATACTCTGGTATTAATTTCCTTGCATAGTTTGCAAAATATTTTATGCTTCCTCAAAGTTTCTATCACTTCTTTTTTGTAGTATGGCTAATGGTTTTCTAATTTCTCATATTGTTGTTCAAATCTCACATAATTTAGTTTCCACTATTAGACTACATAAACAATCAGTTATAGCTCATCCTAGCAATTATGAACTTTTGTTTTTATATTAAATTCTATATGGAATTTATTTTATTGAAATACCAAAATTATTTTTTCAAAAGATGTGTCTAACCGGCATATACTTTAATAAATAACTATTATTTCCCCCTACTATATTGAAAGATGTATAATATATAGTGAAATCTGTTGGACATGGTTCTAGACTATATAATCTTCTAAGGTGGTTAGTGCTACTCTTTCTAATTTTGTATCTGTCTGGTTATTGGTCACCATAATTATTCTCTCTATATATAATATATATGTAATGTATGATATATATAATATATAATTATTCTACATATTTTTAAATTTTTTCACATAACTTTTAAAATTATTTTATTGATTTTTTGGTAAAAGGGATTTTATTCATTATGAAGATTAATTAAGGAAAGAATGCATGATGTCCCTTCATTTCTATTAGACATTTGCTAGTATCACATTTTAATTTTATGTTCAAGAGAATTCAGATTGGAATCATTGCTTGTAGAATAATAATTTCCACAGATGTGATTATTTTTGAGAATCGAATCATGTTTAGATATTTCTTAAAGATTCATGGAGGTTCTCTGCAGGGTGATACTGACCTAGAGAAGGCAGGGAAAGAGAAAAGGGGTATGTGCAACTCAAAGTTCAACTATAAGAAAGTAGAACTTAAGGTGGAATGACATATGTTTATACTTGGTTCTGAAATACTAATGCTAGAGGTTCAGGATCATAAAGATAAACCTTGACAGCAGCACATCTAACAAAGGACTGAAGAAATTTGAGCCAATTTGCAAGCTTCTTATGAAGTAACAGAAAAAAGTAGACAGCAAGAAATAAACTGTGAGCCTGGGCTCTCTCTATATATATACTAAGTAGAATATTGAGCACTAGCCAAATATATCTGTGGAAACACATTTTATTCTTTATGCAGTATTTGAGGTGAGTTATGAACAAATTGAGTTTGTTGCAGAGAACAGAAATTAGGTAATCAAGAGTGCTAAGAAGGCTGCAATCTTTTTTATGTAAGAACAATTGAGGGGAATAATAATATTTTATTTAGAGGAGAAATGACTCAGAGTGAGCAAGACAGTTGTTTGTAAATATTTGAAGTATTGTCATGTGGCTATATGGCTCCAAGAATGCAAAGCAGGATCAATTTTTTGCTAGACAGGAACACGAATTTCAGCAAGAGCTAACAGCCAGGGCTATTTGAACATGAAGCAAGCTCTCTCAGGGGAGCTAGTCCATAGCCTGATACCAGAACTATGCAAATGTAGGCAAGGTACAGTGACTTCAAGAGTGGATTCAAGCCCAAGAAGTAGCTGAATGAGGTTGTGTCTGATGTTCCCATTCCAACTCAAAGACTTTGTATTTTTGTTAAATGCTTTCTTTGAGTACAAATTCCGTGAAATTAAAATTGAAGTTTTTTTTTTTTTTTTAAATCTAAACTAAAATGTAGGGGGTGGAAGGGAAATTAAGTTTCACTGTGCTTTGTTCAAGTTAGATTATAATGGCATAGTGCACTTGAAATTTTTTGAATAGATCCTAGACAAAAGGAAAGTCACAGTCTGGAATAACAGATAGCAAGAGCATCATCACATACTTAAGAGTTCTTCTATGTTTAAGTTAATTTTGTGATGACCGAACATTTCAGGAAGCGAGATCCTACTCAACATAATGACCAAATGAACCTTTGATGTATTTTATATGAGGTTGTTTTGTAAAAAAGCACAGTCAATATTTAGACGCCTATAATTATTAAAATTAAAATAAGTAGATAATTCCTGTTTTCCTTCTATCTAGCTGTATGATGTGGAATACACCCCTAGCCCTTCCATGGCCTCAATTTCTTCACGTGTATTAGTAGGTAATTGAAAGTAACTGACAGCTCATTTTCCTTCCAGTTCTGAAATGCTAACACTCCTTGCACAGGTGTGAGTTTGTTTTTGTTAATTCGTTCCCCTAGGACCTATTTCCATATTTCCTGCATTATTTTGTCCAAGCCCAGTGATGATTTTCCTCTTGTTTGAAAATCTTCCTGTGATTGCCTTCTCAGAAGTCCAGTGAATTCTGTAACTTCTTGATCTGGGGACTTTTCAACCCCACAAGTTCCAGTCCAACAGAATCATTTTGAAACCTGAGAGTCTTTGTTATTTGGAGTCTTTTGGAGTGTCCTTGGGAAACTTACATGAAAGATTTTCTGGTAGGATAAGTTACTTTAAAAATATGACTCGAATGCAATTAGTGAATGTTGAAACACCCACACAAAGCCCTTTTGTAAACTGAAATAAATTCATGGTTTTGACATGATATGACCTTTGAATATTTTCTACCCCTCTCTTTTATCACAGTAGAAAACAGAATGAAGATTAAGTTTACTCTAAGCATTATTAAATTAAAAATATTACTACTATTTATTTCATGAGCCTCTATTGTTGGCAACTTCTTGATCTATATTACATGGCTAGATGTACAGTACACAATCAATAAATGATTTGTGATGGATTATTTATCGCTTTTGTTCTGAAGAACAATTTAAAATATATGACCCCCCCACACACAATTTTTTGACCAAATCCCAGCATAAAATGTGTATGGATGTCAGATATTTGTAAGAGACATGAGTAATGTTTTATTGCTATATATGCATGGATTTTGACAAAAAAAAAAAGGACTGAGAAAATACAGAAATTTCTTTGCTTTAATTTTCTTATATGAGATGAGAATGTCATGCTAAATGAATCAAAATCTACTTTCTGCCTGTGAATTCCATTGCAATCATTGATGATTACACTTTGAGCCGCAGTCCAGCAGCACCCATATGCTTTAAAATCTGCTGTTTATTCTTCAGCTACATCACTTTTAAAAGCTCACTGTCGTATCACGTTTTGTAAAGTTAGTCATGTAATTATGGAAATAAAACACCATCTTGAGAGATGCAGATGTGTGATTATTTTAACATCAGAATCAAGGGTGCAGTTTTTATTTTTTGAATTTTTTTGATGAAAGAGAAAAGATGAAAACTTTGTAAATACTCAATTTAGATCCCCAAACAGTATATTTTTCTAAGGAAAGCAATGTATTATTTGATGAAATATATGTTAGAAATTGTACTTTCCAGATCCCTGTGGAAAAATAGAAACTTGAAGTACTTTTTTTTCATTCTTGTTTGGAGGAAATAGCCTAAAATTCAAATCAGTTAGAATGATTGCTCAAAGAAAGAAGTAACATTTAGTGGCTAGGGTTTTGACACAGTGGGTTAAGCTGCTGCCAAGTCGTTGGTATCCCATATGGATGTTGGTTCGAGTCCCAGCTGCTCCATTGCCAATCCAGCTCCCTACTAATGAGTAAAGGAAAGTAGCAGAAGACAGCCCAAATGCTTGGGCCCCTGCTATCCACACAGGAGACTCGGATGGAATTCCAGGCTCATGGTTTGGGCTTGACCTTGTCCTGGCTGTTGCTGGTATTTGGGGAGTGAACCAGTGGATTGGAGTCTCTCTCTCTCTCTCTTTCTCTCTCTCTCTCTCTCTCTCTCTCTCTCTCTGGGAGTGTGTGTGTGCGTGTGTGTGTGTGTCCCTCTCTCTGTCACTCTACCTTTCAAATAAATAAATAGCATTTCCTTATGCGAAAGAACTTTTTAAAAATATAAGAAGAAACTGTAAGTTTAGAAGAGATATATGATATCTCATAATAGACAAACTACTATGAACTACAGAGGTCTACCTTTCTGAAGCCTTGATTTGTACCTTCATTTGGGCATTCAATCATGTATTTGAACTGAGACATTATTTCACTACTATATGCCTCAGTTTCCTTGGTGTAAATGAAAGAAAATAACACTAACCTCATAAAATTATACTAAGAATTGTGTGTTTGTGTGTGTGTTTGAGAGCAAGAAATACCCTTTATAGTTTTGTTTGGCATGTAAAAAGTAAGTATATTATTATAGGGAAAAGGCATGAAGTAAATCTACGTTCTGTGTGTCTATGAATGGTATTGTGATGATGCTACAGAAAATTTAGTCTCAACTACTTGTAAAAAGTTACCAGATTTCAGTGTTCAGAATAAATACCTCTTACTGCAACTAAGGAATAATAATTTTTGCATCTCATATTTTGATCTGTTTTCCAGGTGTGTTTCCACTATGTCTGACAGTAAAAGAAACAGAAAATTGTGCATTATAATGTAGGAAAGATTGAAATGTATTATGAAAAAATTTCATACAAACAAAAATGATGCAAACTATAGCCTAATTAATTATCTGTACACCTTCATATATTATTTAGTATTAGGAATGAAAATTCAAATATGCACATTGTCAGGGTACAAAACCAAAATATGTGAATGACAATAGAAGAAATGCATGTAGCATGTTTTTTTCAGAATATGATGTGAGGAGAATAAGAATCATGCAAGGTGTATGTGTGTTTTTTTCTTCTACTTTTTCTTTGAGTGCTCAGAGATTTATAAATATGAATACAGATTGTGACCCTTATAAGCCACGGTGGTATGTGGCTGCCTCAAGTCAGCACTGCACATCCTGTTACTTTGTAAGGATGGTCCTGGGCACCATAGGCCTGAAAGTCCTATGTGGTATCTGTTCCATCCAGGATTAGCAAAGGCATCTCCCATAGCCTGTAACGTTGGCAAGGATTTTTTGTGCTTAAGAAATTGTAGATGAACAGCATGACTGGATTTGGTGTCAGGATTTGTGTTGTAGCCTTAGTTTTATGTGCAGACAATGCTAGTCTCTTTACTGAATTTATAGAAGTGCAGTCATCAGGATGCACTCATAACTAGCAGAACTTACTGCCCTTACTGCACAATGTGATTCACATATGGCACGGTTGTTCTTATAAGAAATATCCTCTAGTTTTTACCACAGTACTTACAGCCTTTTAATCACATCTTTTGTATTTCCAGAGTATTATTGTATTTTAATCACATTATTGTATTTCCAGAGTATCTTCCACGGGTATCCGTATTTATTTTGTTTTCAACAACTGTTTTGAGAAACAATTTATTTATCACAAGATTCACCCATTTTAACTTTACATCTCTACCTTTTAGTCAATCACTGAATTATATTTGCCTGAATATATAACCCAACTTTATATTTTCATCACCCTAGTAAGCTCTTCCATACCCAGTAAAATCTTTCCTCATGACTGTCCTTCAAGAAGCCACTCATCTATTCTCTCTATGTATATATGTGACTATTTTGAAAACCTTGCATACATACACTTAGCATAAATGCTTTTGAGGTTTTACTTATGTTGTAGCTTGTATCAGTATTAATTCCTTCTTATTGTATTCCATTACATGAACATATCTCATTTGTTTCTTAATTTATCAGTTGACTGACAAGTCATTTCTACTTTTTGGCTATTATGAATGACACTAGTGGAAGACATTGTGTGGATATATATTTTTACTTCATTGTACTCTTTAGGAGTGGAAATCATAGACTGTATGCTCATCCACATTGATTCTTGATGTATTTTCAATTCATTCACATGACCACTAGAGCAATATTTGTGAAAATGATATCTGATTCTTGACACCTGTGAGTGGAAACTCTGAAGGGTCTCCCAGTGATCCTTTCATATTTTTTTCCTGATAGGTAAAATCATTGGCAAGACATAGAGAGACAGTGTTTGATCTTGTGTGAATCTCATTTTTGTTTTCTTCCCTCTAGTAACGTTGGTTGTTTATAAGCTGGTGGAAGAAGTGGGTCTTTGCATGCTGCAAGGGTCTTCAGAAAACCCCCATGCTTGGCATCCTACAGTGATGTTCTTGCCATGGATCACCATTATGTCTTCAGTTTTTACACAGTGGCAGACACATGGCAGCTACTCAAAACATATTTTTTGAACAATGAATGAATGGAAGGAGAAATTAATGATTGGGTATTAAATGCCCATTCACATGATTTAAACTCAGGCACATCTTTAGGTACAATAAATGTTCATAAGCAGGTACATTTTCATTGGGAAAATTATTATCTGAAAAGCACAAAGGAAAGTGTTCAAGGGGAGAAAAGTGTTATTATTTGGTTACATGCATGCAAATGCGTCTTCTTTTTCTTTTTTCCAACTGAGAATTACTATAACTCCACATTGTATCATCTCCTGTTTTCCTGAATAATTTACTATACTGAGACATAAGGTGATATAGGAGCCTAATATGATATTCTGAGCTATCGTAATCAAAAGATAGCCACAGGAGTAGGTGGAAACACAATATGGAATTTTCTATGCATTAATGCATAGTGGGAAGAAGATATTCTGAAATGAGACAAAGGAAGAAAATCAATATGGGACAGTTGTCAAGGATGCTCAATAATGAGAAAGTGATGACTAATGCTATTCAAGGAATATCTAGTATTTCCTGGAATGATAATACTCATATTCACAGTAGGAGAGGATAACTAGTAAGAAATGGCTTCTTTCACTGTTGAATGCTTTCAAAGTGGGGTGATTATGAACTCATGTTTTTACAAGTTCTATCTATAAAAACAATGTTGTGATATCACGATCTCTACTTCACAATAAATTTCAATGAAGTTTTGATTTTCAGGTATCAATATGTGATCTGAAATAATTATATTCTTGAAATTCAGTAGAATGTTTTAAAAATCTTTGTTATTTATTTACTTGAGTGACAGAGAGAGGGACAGAACCCCCCCCCCCCAACACACACACACATACACACACTGCTGATTCATTTCACCAAATGCCTTCAATGGCTGAGGCTGACAGGCCAAAGCTGGGAGTCATAAATACAATCTAGGTCTTCTACATGGGTGGCAGAAATGTCATTACTTGAGTCATCACTGCTACCTCCAAGAGTCTATAGTAAGTGGAAGCTGTTTCAGGAGTAAAGTCAAGAGTTGAGATCATGAATTCTAAATAGGATGTGAGCATCCTAACTACCTGTCCCAAAACTGAGTAGAAATTTTGATATTGACATGTCACTGATTTAGGAGAAGACTCTAATTTTATAAAAGATTAACATACTTTTTAACTTAAAAATTTATTTATTTATTTTTAAAGTGTTATTTATTTATTTTAAAGATAGAGTTATAGACAGAGGGACAGACAGATAGAGATTTTCCATTTGCTGGCTCACTTCCCAAATGGTTGCAACAACCAGGGTGGGGCCAGGTTGAAGCCAGAAGCCACAAGCTTCTTCCAGAAGTCTCATGTGGAAATAGGGGCCCAAGGACTTGGACCATCTTCCACTGCTTTCCTAGGCCCATTAGCAGGCAGTTGGATCAGAAATGGAGCATGTAGGACCAGAACTGGTGCCCATATGGGATGCTGGTGTCACAGGTAGCAGCTTAACCTGCTAAAACACAGTGTCCCTCCTCTCTTCTTTAAGACTTATTTATTTATTTATTTATTTATTTGAAAAATGAGTTGCAGAGAGAGGGGGGAGACAGAGAGTATTTATTTGAGAGAGAGAGAGAGAGAGAGAGAGATCTTCCATCTGTTGGTTCACTCCCCAAATGCCTACAACAGCTATGCCTGCATCAAGTCAAAATCAGGCAGGGAACTCAATCTGGATCTCCAATGTGGGTGGCAGGGACTTGATTACTTGAGACTTCACCTCCTCTTCCCCATGTTAGTGGACAGCTGGGACTTGAACCCAGACGATCAAATTTGAGATGCAGACTTTCTGAGTGGTGTCTTAACTGCACACCAAATATCAGTTCCACTTTTTTTTAACTTTAATGAACAGATAAAAATGAATTAAGAATATGACTAATGTAAGGAGCAAGTAGAGCAGAAAGTGTCAGTTTAAATAAAGACCACAATTTCCAGAGCTGACTCTGATAGTAGAAACCTAAATTATAACTACATATTGAGAAGTTGAGGGAAACTCCATGAAACTGTGACAAAGGGGTATTTGACTTTAAAGAAAGAGCATAAAAAATATTTATAATATAAAGAAAGCTGAACAGGGATTCTTACCAGGGAATAATTTCTCTAGGCAATTGGGCAGGCCACAGTAAAATTCCAAATACAAAAAGCCTGTGACTGAACAGATATCAGAAATAAGAAAGGCTCCAAATCCAACCAAGCAGTCACAAAAAAGCATTAGTTTTCTCATAGACTACTGGAAACCTTTGGTCACTGGAATTGAAAAGTTCACAGACTAACGTCTGGATTCTGTTGCCATAGAATGCAATAGTTATCTCTGCCTTAGCTCTTAATGTCCTCCCATTTTGCATATTATTTTTTCATGCAATGCTCCCACATGGCCATCCACCCTGTAAAAGCAGAAACAACAACTTTTAAGTCTGAGCCCTTAGCAACCCAGCACACCTGCTTTCCCCATAGTAGATACTCAGTGTATCAGATTAACTGAAGTATGGATAAATAGATGTAGCAATTAATGAATTTGCTTATCATTGCAGCAACTAGTAGGAATGACCTTCTTTACTGAGCGTGCAAGCTTACATCACACATTGACAGGTAATAAGGAACAGTGAAAGCATCGTCTTACAATATTTTATTATCTGCTGCCACAATCTTTAAAATGATGCTTCAGCAGACTCTTCACTATGTGTGAATACAGGTGAATTTTAAATGATTTTTAGTGTTTATATCAGGCTAATTTCAAATATTTGGGGTATAGTGTTTATATCAGGCTAATTTCAAGTATTTGGGGTACATTATTTCTTGCATAAAACCATATTTCTAAAAATAACATAATATTCTTGTCAGTTACTTCACCTAATTTAAAAAGTGGAAGAGAATGTGGGATTTTTGGCAGAAATTTAAGTTGTAACACACACAAATAAGGCACAGTGTAGGAAATACCAATTTAAGCCTCACTGGATCAAAGCATCACTTTCACAAATATAAAAGTTATTCATTCTGGTGTTCCTGGGCCTCATATTCTCAGTACTTAGATCTGAAATGGGGCATCCTTTCTATGCTAATGTTTGCAAATAATTTTATTGTCAATATGTCTTCTGTTTAGAAAGAGCAGGAATGATGTTTTACCATTTTTCCTTAAAGAATCATAAAACCAGAAGCTGTCTCTCAATGTCTCTACTTCAGATATTGACACTGTGAGAGAAATCACTCCCTTGAACCCCCAAGGGGCCACTTTCCTTTGAAAATATGAAGATCATCCATGATAAAAAAAGAATAAAATAAAATTCAAAAGTGTCTTTTAGTGTTTTAAGTCCTTTTTGACAGATTAAGCACTCCCTTTGGTTTTGTGATGTGGATTAATAGCCATAGGAGATACGTTAAAAAAATTCACAGTACATTTTTATTTGATTCTCAAATTAGCATAATGCATTGATTTTATCTTTTTTATTTCAAGGAGCTGAAGAGCTTAAAAGATTTTGCCTCTGCATGTTACTTTGCTCTA
Source organism: Lepus europaeus (assembly GCF_033115175.1). Classification (NCBI taxonomy): domain Eukaryota; kingdom Metazoa; phylum Chordata; class Mammalia; order Lagomorpha; family Leporidae; genus Lepus; species Lepus europaeus. The sequence continues at coordinate 80,956,980 of NC_084827.1, read as the reverse complement.
TCAGCATCAAGTTGGAAGTACACACTACGGACGCTGGCATATCAAATAATATGAGGCACTACAGTTATAGATATTGCCTCTGGCACAAAATGTACAGAACTAATAACACCTCATTTATCCTACTATTACCCGTAGAAAACCCCTAAGTGCTAAGCATAATTCATTTTTGTCTGCCCAAGCTCACTAATCCTTTTTGCATTACTGCTTTCCAAGGCATTAGTTGTTGGCAATTGTCTTCTATGCAGGAGGCCCTTCAAGTTCTAGATGCCAAGGAGTGAAAGTGGTATCAAATTATTAAGTCATTGAACTTCCTATGTGAAGAGATGCTTGGGTAAAGAAATCCTTTTGCCTATGCAATTTGACCCATCACATATTGTTGTAAAGTATGTCATCATTAAATTGTAGGAACAATGTCACCAAGCATGTAATACTTTGTCTCCTTGGCCAAAGAAGCATCATAGATAAAAGAGTTTGATATTCATGGAAGTGTACTAAAGTAAAAGAGAGACAAGACAAGCAGGTTTACATGCTATGGGAAGTTATCCTTTGCAGCTCTTTAGTATAGCTTTGGATCAGTGGTTTGGGGTTTTTTACATGTTTAATCTTGGAAACATTTATTCTACAGAAATATTTGGAAGAAGTTCAATATGTGAAGTGCACACCAGGGGAATCTTTTCTGCTTGAAATTCATGTGAGCAACCTGAGCCCTGCCTACTTGATCCTCCTTCTTGTCCATCATTTCTTATTTCTGGAACACCCACATAACCCTCTGAATACTCCACAGAGTACAATTTATAAAGCACTGGTCTAAGCCACAACTATCCAAGTGGAAACTGAGCTGAGTAACTGTCAAAAACTGCCTCTTAGGGACCACTGTATAAATAAGAAATTAATTTAGCTGCTTGTTTTCCATAGTTAAATTTAGAAATATGTACATTTTTATACCGAACAGAAAGAATTTGTCCCTTTCAGATAGATTAAGCAGAGAAAATGATATTAATATGACAAGTACCTAAAGGTCTTTGCCATTTATGTATAATCTCCTAGTACTTCTACATTATACAATTATGTATAATCTCATAGTATTTCTGTTAGATTGGGATTCGGGAGTCTGAACTGTTTGTTATTGGGTGAGTACTGGACAAAGAGGGAATTTAGAAGGACCAAAAACAAATCTGAAGAGTCTCAGTAAAGGAGAGGATGCTGATATAAGGCTACAGGACAAGGAATGGAGACCAGCAGTAGAACAAACAGGTTCAGAATAAGGTGGAAATCTCTCTTTCAAAAATGAACATTTTTGGAAGTCTCCCCACCCCGCAACAAGCAAGGCCATTAATAAGGAAAGTACCTCTATACCTGATCTATTATAACCCTTGATGCATATCTATTTTGTGAATAAATTGAACTTTTTTTTTTAATCACAGACACATTGTACAAAGAACTGAGGGGAAATAAGAGCAAGATAAAAACTAATGTAGGGAAGTATTTAAGAAGACCTATATATATAGTATTATAAAAGTGCGTTATTTCGCAGTATGGACCAAAACATTGAACTTAAAGCAAATAGTTGAAAATAGTTGAAATTCAAAGCAAAAAGAGTAAGAATGTAAGAGTTTAAAGTTAAATATTTGATGGCCGGTGCTGTAGCGTAGCAGTTTAAGCCTCTGCTTGTGGCACTTATATGGGTGCTGGTTCGAGTCCCAGATGCTCCTCTTCCCATCCAGCTCTCTGCTAATGGCCTGGAAAAGAAATGGAGGAATGCCCAAGTGCTTGGGCTCCTGCACCCACATGGGAGACCCAGCAGAAGCTCATGGTTCTTGACTTCAGATTGATTCAGCTCTGGCAGTTGCAGCCATTTGGGGAGTACAGCAGCAGATGGAAGACTTCTCTCTGTCTCTCCTTCTCTCTGTATATAACTCTGCCTCTCATATAAATAAAAATATTTTAAAAAATAAAAAAAATAAAGTTATACTTTTGGGTAGCAGTCAGATCAATAGAGAATGTTACCTGACAAATAGTCAATTAGTTTATGCTATCATCAATGGAGAGTCATTGAAATATATTTTGAAGGAAATTAGCAAAATCTAATCTTGGCTCTTGAATCTTGGCTCCTACATGTTAAATTGGGCAAATTAGGCAGCTTCCCTTTCTTTGTTGTAAAATATAGTGAATATCAGTATTGACTTCTTAGGGTTGTTGTAAGGCTTAAATGAATCCTGGGAGCAGGTTCTTAGGCTAGTAGTTAAGATGCTGTATTTCTTATCTGAGAGCTTGTATTCAGTCCCCAGCTCCAATTCTGATTTCCAGTACCTGCTAATGAGATCCTGAGCAGCAGCAGCGTTGACTTAAGTACCTGGGTTCCTGCTATCACATTGGAAATCTAAGCTGTGTTTTTGGCTTCCAACTTTGGCAAAGCCTAGTCTTGGTTGTTGTAGGCATTTCAGGAGTGAATCAACAGATGGATGCTCTTTTTCTGCCTCTGTGTCTCTCTGCTTCACCATTTCTCAAATACAAAATCATTATAATGAATAAAAATAAAGGATTAAATGAATTAACATAGATGGATCTTTAACATTTTCCTTGGAATGAATTGAACATTTATAATTATGGACAACCACCATTGTAATTATTTTATGCACATTTATGCACATTTGCAAAGAATATGTTTACCCATTTATCTATAAAAGGAGGAATAATGCTACTCACCTCACAGAATGATTCTAAATATGTAGTAAATGATATATTTGACTTTCTTTGCTGTGTTCAGAATATATTACATTGTGAGCAGATCATAATATTAGGAATAGTAGCTATTGCAGAAGCAGCAGTTCTAATAGTGGAATTATAGTTAATAGATGGGACACAAAGCAATGAGCAGATGAGCATTATATTTTAGTATAAAGTAGAAAATATGAGGCTATAAAGAAAAAAGATGCCACTTAGAGGACCAAATTAATTTAGTCACTCTTTCTGGCAAGGGTAAGGCTATTATAACTTTCAAATACTCTAAGAAATTAAAAAAGAAAAACTTGGTACAGTCAGATTGTAACTGAATAGGAAAATACTTCACCCCTTTTCCTGTCAGGATTGCACTAAATAAATCCAATTTACACAGACTCTGAAGCAGATTTTGTACACTGAGTATATTCATAGCTTGCCTAAGAATAGAGTAATGAGAAATATGGAGAAAACCACTTTTCTCTTCAAACAACAGAGTAAAATGGTCCTTTCCTTAAAAAGGAAGAAATGCAAAATGTCATGAGACCTAAGATATGTTAACACTATTGAAACAAAATGTTGTATAGTATAGATACAGAAAATATTTAAACATTTTAGATTTTTTAGTAAGAAATTATTTTAAATTAGGAAAATCAACTGTATCATATTATTAATTAAAGTCTACAAGAAATAACTTCTAAATAAAGAAAGCAGTAAATATTGAGGGATGTTGATGTGGAATGTAAGGTGGTTGAGGTGTAGTTATGCATGAATAAAAAGCTAGAATTGAAGATGAAAGATTACAAATACATTAAATAAGTGAGCTTAAAATATGATAAACACAATAAGAGCAGAAGGAGACTGCAGAGAGTAGAAGTGGTACTATAAACACATAAACCAAGTATTCTTAAAAAATGTAGTAGAAATAGTCACTGAGATAAAACGGTGGTATTGTAATAGCTTAGAAAATGTCACTTAGACAAGTGAATATTTAGCTAGGTTGAAGAATAGGTGAAAGTTAATGGGTTAAAAGCAATGGAGAATCAAAATACCAAGGACATTCTTATCAGATATAGAATGAATGATGCTGAAATTCATATGGAAAGGCAGGAGATGCCTAATAGTTAAAGCAATCTTATACAACAAAAACGAAGCCAGAGGCATCACAATACCAGATTTCAAGACATACTACAGGGCACTTATAATCGATACAGTCTGGTACTGCCACAAAAACAGATGGATAGACCAATGGAACAGAACAGAAATGCCAGAAATCAATGTACGCATCTAGAACCAACTTATATTTGACAAATAAGCTAAAACTAATCCCTAGAGCAAAGACAGTCTCTTCAACAAATGGTGCTGGGAAAATTAGATTTCCACAAGCAGAGTAAGAAGCAAGACCTTCCACCTTCCACACAAATCCACTTGAAATGGATTAAAGACCTATATCTATGACCCGATAACATCAAATTATTAGCGAACATTAGGGAAATGCAGCAAGACATTGGTACAAGCAAAGAGTTCTTAGAAAAGGCACCAGAGGCACAAGCAATCAAAGCAAAAATTCATAAATGAGATCACATGAAATTGAGAAGCTTCTGTATTGCAAAAGAAACACTCAAGAAAGTGAAGAGGCAACTGGCAGATGGGAGAAATTATGTGCAAACTATGCAACTGATAAAGGAATAATAACAAGAATATATAAAGAGGTAAAGCAAATCAACAACAACAAAACAAAAAACCCAGTTAAGAAATGGGCAAAGGACTTAACAGAAAATTTTCAAAAGAGGAAATCCAAATGGCCAACAGACACATGAAAAAATGCTCAGTATCACTAGCTGTCAGGAAAATGCAAAACAAAACCACAATAAGGTCTTACCTCACCCCAGTTAGAATGGCTTTCATGTAGAAACCAACAAATGGGGACAGAGCTGTGGCATAATGGATAAAGCTGCTGCCTGCAGTGCCGGCATCCCATATGGGTGCCAGTTCGAGTCCCAGCTGCTCCATTTCTGATCCAGCTCTCTATTATGGCCTGGGAAAGCAGTAGAGGGTGGCCCAAGTCCTTGGACCCCTGCACCTATGTGGGAAGACCTGGAGGAAGTTCCTGGCTCCTAGTTTTGGATCAGTGAAGCTCTAACCATTGTGGTCATCTGGGCAGTGAACCAGCAGATGGAAGACCTCTCTCTCTCTGCCTCTCCTTCTCTCTCTGTGTAATTCTTTCAAATAAAATAAATATCTTTTTTTTAGAAAAAGAAATCAACAACCAACAAATGCTGGTGAGGATGCAGGGAAAAAAGATATCCTAATCCACCACTGGTAGGAATGTAAACTGGTAAAACAACTATGGAAGACAATATGGTAATACCTCAGAAATCTGAATTTAGACCTACCATATGACCTAGCCATCGCAGTACTGGGAATTTGCCCAAGGGAAATGAAATCAGCATAAAAAAGTGTTATCTCTACCCCCATGTTTATTGCAGCTCAATTGATAATATACAATACATGAAATCGACCTGAATGCCTGTCAACTGAAGATTGCATAAGAAATTATATTATATATATACCGTAGAATACTACTCAGCAGTAAAAAAAAAAATGAAATCCAGTCATTTGCAATAAAATGTATGAATCTGGAAAACATCATAATTAGTGAAATAAGCCAGTCCCAATGGGACAAACCCCATATGTTGTCCTTGACCTGTGATAACTAATAGAGCACCTAAAGGCAATCTGTAGAAATGAAATCAACACTTTGGGAAGGAATAACTTGAATAGGCCTTGTCTTGACTGTTGAGGAACACTATTTTTTTCATACTATTTGTGGAACTCTTTCTTAACATATAATTAAACATATGTGTATAAAGTCAATTTAAAATAGATCTCAACAAAAAATAAGAGTGGGAATAAGAAAGGGAGGAGGAATAAGGGTGGGAGTACTGTTGGGAGGGTGGCATAGTGGGAAGAATCATCATGTTCCCCAAGTTGTAATTATGAAATGTATGGAGTTTATAAAGCTGTGTAGTTCTGCATACATTCATATGGACTTACTTCTAAGGGTACAGTTCAAAAACTTGCCATGGAACCCCAAGTCCCCTTAAGCTGGGTGGTAAAAATAGCATTTTAAGTGTTAAAGTGGTCATATGGATAGGATTAAGGGTTGTGATAATAATAGAATCAGAAACAAGTGAATGCTCCAACATGGAAAACAGACCATACAGCAGACTCATAGAATGACAATCATTTAACATAACACTTTGACCTCAGAATCAGCCCTTAAGGCATTCTGATCTGGCTGAAAGTCCCACAAGAGCATTTCAGGCATGGAAAGCCAAGACACTGTGGCAAAAAATGGCCTGCATGAAGGACCTCTGTGGGTGAGACCCCAGTGGAAATAAGTAGTCATCAAAGAAGGAGGTAGTTTCCCCTGAAAGGAGAACTTCTGCTTTGCTTATGGCCTTGTCTAAATAATGATGGAGTTTGTGTATTCAAAAGGCATCCATAGTCTAGGCAGTTCATGTCAAGAGTCTCAGGGGATCATTGGTATATAAGAGTGTTAATTGCTAAATTAACAACAGGAGTCACTGTGCACTAACTTCCATTGCAGGACCCCTGTCCTCAAAGGGTTGTATTATAATTATGTCCAAGTGTTCACAGAAGATGTATCATTCTTGGGTGCTTCTTTAAAGTTAATTAAGTTTCTTAAAAAAAGTGAAATTAACTTCGAGATGCAATGACTTTGAACAGCCCTTGTCTCTACGGTTGAGGAATTTTTTTGTGTGCAAATTGTTGAACTCATTACTCAGTTTAGAGTTGATCTTCTGTGTATAAGTTAATCGAAAATGAATTTTAATGGAGAATGGATCTGGGGATGAGAAAGGGAGGAAGAGATGGGGTGGGATTGTGGGTGGGATGATGGATATTGTGGGAAAAATCACTATATCCTTAAAGTTGTACTTGAGAAATGCATGAAGTTTGAATAAAATATTTCTTTAGGAAGAAAATAAAACAAAATGAAATAACCAGCAGGATAAAGGTCATTAAATCAAGTCATAGGACATTTTAACTAACTTAAATGAATATTCTTACCCTATAAAATTAATTTTCCTGTATATATTCAATAAACGTATGTTATTAGAAAAAAAACAAAAGTAGTGCAAAAAGATTAGAACACTACAATAAGCCAAGACATAGTCCTTATGGAAGACACTTTAAAGGCAAAAGCACTAATCGGCCTAATACAAAGCAACTCCACAGAGGTGGAGAGCAAATCTGTGGAGCAAATCTTTTCTGCTCTGTGATTCTTAGGGTTCAGCCACGTTTTGTCAAGGATGACTTGTTTACGCTCTAAGTATCCCCTTAAATACCCATGTATTTCTGCTTGATCAAAGGCTCTTAAATTTATCCTCATTCAACTTTATATTTGGATATAAATGAATCAGATACCATCAATCTCTCCAGGTAAATGTCTGAAACAATTTATTTTTGTCTGCTTCAACGTCAGCACAGTTAAGAATTGTGTTACATCTATAGACAAGATCAAGTGCTCATTGATGCTGGCTTTGACTTACAGCATGGATGGTGCAAATTTGGTACATTTAAGAAAGAAAACTCCAGGTTTACCTCTTGTTATATCATAGCATTTTTTTTTTTTGACAGGCAGAGTGGACAGTGAGAGAGAGAGACAGAGAGAAAGATCTTCCTTTTCCATTGGTTCATCCCCCAATGGCCACTGCTGATCTGAAGCCAGGAGCCAGGTGCTTCTCCTGGTCTCCCATGCGGGTGCAGGGCCCAAGCACTTGGGCCATCCTCCACTGCCCTCCGGGGCCACAGCAGAGAGCTGCACAGGAAGAGGAGCAACCGGGACAGAATCCAGTGCCCCGACCAGAACTAGAACCCAGGGTGCCGGCGCCGCAGGCGGAGGATTAGCCTAGTGAGCCGCGGCGCCAGCATATATCATAGCATTCTTACAACCGTCCCCAAGACAACATTTTGCTATAATGCCTTATACACTGCACACAGTGCTTATCAAACTTTCATGTATAAGTAAATCACCTGGGAGATCTTGTCAGAATGTAGATTCTGATAAAGTGAGTTTGAGGTGAAGCCTGAGATCTGCTGTTTTAGCAGACTGTTAAGTGAGAAAGATTTTTCAATCCCATGAACCACAGTTATAGTAAGAAGGTAATACAATAACTAGAACAATAATTCTGGACAAAGATTTTTGTATTAGAATTGCCTGGGGTAGTTTAAAACCTATCTTTGTGTAAGCCTTATGTCATATTAATTAAATTAGAATTTCTGTGGAACCTTGGCATTATCGTTGAAGAAAATTGCACAGGCTTTTGTTTTTTTAATTGCACAGGGGAGAAACTGCTCATTAAAGCCTACTTTCAAAATATAGACAGGGTCTATTCTCTGTCAGGAATTTTGGGGTTACAGACAGCCTCAGGAAATTTGTATCATAGTGAATGAAACACTTACATGTCCTGTTGCCTCATGTTCAGACTAAGAATTTGGAGTCATTCTTCATGCAATTTCCAGCAACATAAGCATAATTTTAAAATAATAAAATAGACAACTAGTGAAGATGACATCCTTTAAACTAAAGGTTATCAAATGAGCCAACTGTCAAATTATGTAAATTTGAGAGTCTAACAACCTTGGTAAAAGCCCTTTAATTGAATGACTGGAGTAGGAATTAAATGAACTGTCATTTAAAAGTTCCATTCCATAGCCAGATTTAAAGGAAGAGAATAATTGTTTAAAAGCCTCAAGATAGAATAAAAATCAATAAATTGAACAATTTTTATGTTACTGAAGTACACACATTTTTAATAGAACACACATAAGTATAGTTTCATTTGCCCATGGAATATGTTGCTTTCCAAGTTAATAATAGCAAAGGAAAATTTGACAGTTCTTTGTGCAATATTTTGTGGTATCATTGATAATCTTGTAAACACATGAAATATTAGCTATCTTAACCTCTTTGGTATTGAGTTTATAACAGTTCCATTTTACTCTCCAAATTTTCTATGTTTCTGTTTATTAATATTTAAGACTTTTAGGCTAGTATATTTAATAGCATCCCTTCTTTCCTCCTCATTATTTCATTACGTACCTGCTTTACTGACTTTGAGTTTGGAAGGACAATGCATTTTGGCTGAGTGATGCATCAGCATTTGAGTGAAGTTTTATGTGTGATTGCTTGACTTAGCTCATTCTCTGTCATTCCTTCCCTTTGCATGAAATACAGGCACATTTCAGAGAAGCATTGCTTTGTCTATCTGGACTCTGAAATAAAAAGATAGGAGAAGAGGAAACAGTCTCACCTGCAACTCAAAAGAAAGGGACAGATGAGCAAAACAGCGTCCTTGCTTAGCATGGTCATGCCATTGAGAAATTGCAGCTGTTTGTTTACACATCAACAACTAATAGGAAGTAAAGTATGAATCAATAAAAGGAAAATCATAGTTACAAAAGTGATTATTCAACTTCATTTATCATACTGATGGTAGTTTTAGGTAAAGGAATAACTAGAGAAGGATATGAGACAGAAGAATATAGAAGAGATGAGAAAAAATGAAGGGAGAGATGTGCTATTCAGTGGAGAGCTTTATTTTGGGTGATACACCTGAAATCTACAGTATAATAAAATAGTCCAATGGGCAGAGATGCAAATGTAAAATTAATGGAAGCATGTAAACACTAGAAGAAAACATCAATGACTCCTTGTAAATTTTGGTGTGGAGGAAAAGCTTTCTGTGACTAGAAATTAAGAAGCAATAAAACTGTGATAAATTTGACAACATAAAAAGTGAAAAAAAGGTCCATTTTGTATGATAAATCAATACCATAAGCAGAAAATATTTGAATATGTGACTCCCCCAGAAATACATATCCCTAATGTCTAAAGGTGTGTAATACACAATAGAATCTAACCAAGTACTTTTGAAGACAGACAGAAGATGTGAACAGTTCACAGAAAAATGAGCAAATTTCCTTTATATATGAAACACTATCCAAATTCATTAATACTGAAAGGAAGGATAATAGAAGCAATCAAAAATACTCATAGATTAAGGTGACAAAATGTTGAAAAGTTTAAGAATATACTCTATGCAAAATTATGGAGAAAGAGATTTCATTCACTGTCGGGGGAGTGCAAATTGGTGCAACCTCTATGAAGGAGATTTTGGCAGTATTTTACAGAACTTCACATGTGTTTGCCTCTTTGCTCAATAATCTTACTTTTTGGAGTTTACTTGAAAGTTATATCTCCAACAATATGAAAACAAATGTGCACAAGATATTCAATACAACATTATTATGATAGTGAAATTTTAGGAAAGCAACATAAGAACACAGACAAATAAGCCACAGTGCATTCTCATTGTGGAAGCTGTGCAACTATAGAAACAGAATGAGGAGGAGCTCTAAGAGATTTAGAGTAGTTTCCAGGCTTTATTGCAAAGAAGAAAAAATAGAAGAAATTAAGCTTACATTTTCTGAAAGAAGGTAGCATTACTAGAATTTAACAAGAAGAGAAATGTAGAAAAGAGAAGTCAGAAACTTGGTAACTACATTGTATGGGACTTTTCTGAGTATATCTCATTTTATACCCATTTGAAATTTAAGTCTTTTTAATATTATATGTATCAGAAGTTAAAATACATTGGGAAGAGTTAGGGAAAGTGAACACAAACAAAAATGGATGAACCTAAACCTCATCTTCAGTTCATCTTCTCCTTACTTCAAATCCTTAGAGTCCTGGGTGAGTATGAGACTCCTCCACCCTGCATCCCTGAGGGACTATGATGAGCAGAGCCCTCTGCCAACTTATTCGTGGTACCTAGAATGAGTGAGAAATAAAGTCATGCTTCATTCAGCAATCTAGATTTTTTCTTTCCACAGCATATCCTGGCCCATGTTGAATGACGGAACAGGGTGTGTAGATGGAATATGATATCATGTCTCAAGTCCATTATATTTCCATGACATGATACTTGAGACAGGATATTTTACATAGAACAGAAACTTATTTTCTCATATTTCTGTAGCCCTGAAAATCCAAGATCAAGGAAGTGGCAGATTTGGTTTTCTGGTAACAGTTACTGTCTGCTTCCCCCTTGATGCTGTATCCTTCATGGGGGAGAAACTTTGTTTTCCTAAATGGCAGATGGTAAAAGGGCAAGAGGACCAAATACTCTGTGAACTCTTTTTTGTAAGATCCTTAAACACATTCAGAAGGGAGAAAGACTCATAGCCTAGTCATCTTTTAAATACCTTATCTCTTAAAACCATCACATTGGCCATTAATTTCAACACTTCCAAACCATAATCTAGATTATTAGCAGCTCCCAGATCTTTGTTACTTCCTCCAGTTACATACAAAGCACTAAAGTGTAGGCATTTTGCTAAATAATTTTCATGAGCTTCTATAAACTTACATGCATTTCTATACATTAAAGTTGGATCGGCCAGCAACAGGCTAATCCTCCGCCTTGCGGCGCCGGCACACCGGGTTCTAGTCCCGGTTGGTGCGCTGGATTTTGTCCCGGTTGCCCCTCTTCCAGGCCAGATCTCTGCTATGGCCCGGGAGTGCAGAGGAGGATGGCCCAAGTGCTTGGGCCCTGCACCCAATGGGAGACCAGAAGAAGCACCTGGCTTCTGCCTTCTTCCAATGGCCACGGCGGCCATTGGAGGGTGAACCAACAGCAAAGGAAGACCTTTCTCTTTGTCTCTCTCTCTCACTGTCCACTCTGCCTGTCAAAAAAAAAAAAAAAAGTTGGCTCAAAGGATTTGTCTTGAAGACCAAGGACCTAATGTGACACCAATCACACTGAAAACCACGACACTCAGTCTCTGAGGTGATCTAGGGACTCTGTTTATGATTGTCTATTAAGCAATCACAACTATTCATTTAGGAAGAAGAGTTAAGAAATATTTCCACTTGTTTATTATCGTACTTGATAGAAATAGAGTCCCCTTTAGAAACAAAGAGCTCACTAAGAAAAGAGGAATTATAACAAGAGAAAAGTGTATGCAGAAATTGAGAAAGGATGTGCAAATAGGAAGACGAAAGGCATGCATCTACTTCTCTTTTACCAAGACCATCCCAAATATAAAATTAAGAAGAAGACAAAATATAGAAAGGACAAGACAAATATGAAAAGCTAAGGAGTTATGGGGATATACAATTAAAAGATGGTATAGTTTTTTATTATGGTCATTTTTTTTTTGGAAATTTTGGATGCTTGATATTCACCTGCAAATTCTAAATCCAAGTTATGATAGTTAATATCAGAATTACTTCTCCAGCATAAAGAGCATTAAGTAGCTATGATCATTTCACCTCTAATAAATCATTAGGTACTAGGAATTCCTCTTAAATTAGTCGAAGTGGTCAGCAGCTAGTGCAAACACATTTGGTTGATGTTAAATATTGCATAGCACATTACAAATGGCTGATGCTCCACAACTGGGCCATTTATAGTTTATGGTGCAAAGTTTAAAGTCAAGTAAATGGTGTTTTCAGCAGTAGTTCATGTGTTATGACTTGTTGAGGTTGTAAATAATTTGTAGAGCATTTATGTATTTCTAGATTCTATCTACCTCTTGCTTATAAATCTATTTATTAACCCTTATGAATAATTGATGGCCCTACTACAAAATGAATCATTCCTAAAATTGCTTAACTGTCTAGATTTTTCTTCAGTAACCCTGTCTTTCTTTTTCTTTTCATATCTCAATCAGGTATAAATAGAAGAACTTTGCATGCACCTTTTCCCTCTCATTCTGCAGTCTAAATGTCTGTGTCATTTTTTACCTTTATGGTAAGAAGCTTTGAATTCATGACATCAATTCTCTTTCTGGCACCTTCAATGAGTAATTGGTTTTTTCCACAAACCCCCGCCCATTGCAGCTTCATAGCTTCTCTATATGTATTTTATTTTAATACTTCTCAGTACCTGGATATTCTACCAATTTCCTTCATCACTCTGTACTGGGAAACCAAATCGCTAATTTCATCACTTTACTGTGATGTGGTTTTATATCCCAATAGCTAAATATGCTATTAATTAACATGGAAACCTTAGTATAGAGAGAAGTGAGATGTAAGAAGAAGTCAAGGGTAGTCAATGAAGAAAAAATAGGAAGATATATGACAGGCCCTTAGAAAAATTCTGAAGGTGAGGTTTTGTATTAGGCAATGGCTTCTGCCTCATTTTGTACCATCTCCTTACTGAGGCCAAGATTTTTTCATCCTTTCCCCTTATACCAGAAAATTTACTAGTGAAGTAACACATTTTATTTTCACTGAGTCTCCTTTTCATACATTCATTTGTCTCTGTTTATTCTTTCAATATTCATCAATTATTTATTTATACATACATTACTTGATGTACTTCAGATCAAATGGAAATTTACAAATACAGAATACAAATTTAAATAGAATAAAACCACTGGGTGAGATAATCTGGACAAAAAATAAGATGAATCTAAGTAAGCCAAATACTTGATCCTAACTTCCTTCACATGGTGCAGCATGTACTTTACAGAGCAATGTTCATCCTTGGAATCAGAGTGATGCTATTATCCTCAACTTAATTAGGGAGCTCTCTTGCTAATGCTATTTCCTCCCTTCGAAAAAGTTTTCACAGAAATAATTTTTGCTGACCTCTTCTTTCAGTTGCTATTGTTAACTATATGTGTTTTCTTAATAAACTATTACTCTGGTTTTAATGACTCAATAGAGCATACCAGACTGTTCATAAATCAAGCTAGATTTCAAGAGAATTAGCCACATAAGTATTTCATGAATCAAATAGTGTAGAAAACTTGTGATCCACATTGAGGTGGCCTTTTTGAGCCTAGAACAGACAAATACTATTTTATGTGGGTGCATTGGGAGTTTCCCTGCAGATCATACACTTGTCCTGTGGCAGGTATGTAGGTAAGTTGAAAAATGGTTGTGTTCTGGCAACAGAAATGTGATCTCCCTTCAAATTACATTTTGAATTAAGCAATATTTGAATAAGCTCCTGTGTGAATGTAAAAGTTTCTACTTGGGTGAGAGTTCAGACACAGGTAAAGTGGTTTACTAAATCAGAAGAGAATCTCAGGCAACGTGCCTGAGAAGTAAAAACAGCAGAACCAAGATTTATTGAGAGAAGTGTTCAGTTGATAAATGATAACATTTATTTGTAATTTGAGGATTTGACCCAAATGGCACTCATTAGCTCAGCTTGTGTGAAACCAATTAGTTTTATAAATTTATTATTAGTCCTGATGCTATTTGTAAAAGGATTTTATTATAGTACTAAAAATGAGATTTGCTTTAAAACAAATGGGAATTATTTCCTTAATTTTGCTTTTTTTTTTTTTGCTTTCTCTATAAAACCATGGTATCTCATTATCATATAGCAGGTTTATAGACCTCCCTAGTAAAAGATTGTTGATGTAATAAAAATTCTTTGGATTTAAGGCAAACTTTTAGCAACATTTTTATACATAATTCCTTTTTTTTAAGATCTATTAATTTATTTGAAAGTTAGAGTTACAGAGAGAGACAGAGATCTTCATCTACAAGTTCACTCCTCAAATGGTCACAACAGCTGGGGCTTGCAAAGCTGGGAGTGAGGAGCTTCTTCCTGGCTTCCCATGTGGAGAGCAGGGGCCCAAGTATTTGAGCCATCTTCTGCTGCTTTTCCTAGGCTATCAGCAGGACTTGAATCGGTGCCCAAATGAGATACTGGCACTGAAGGCAGAGGTTTTACCCACCGACCCCCATATTATTTTTTAAGATTTTATTTATTTATTTATTTATAGGTAAAGTTACAGACAGAGAGACAGAGAGAAAGGTCTCCGTCTACGAGTTCACTCCCCAAATGGGTACAATGGCCAGAGCTGTGCCAATCTGAAGCCGGAAGCCAGGTGCTTCTTCCTGGTCTCCGACATGGGTGCAGGGGCACAAGGACTTGGGCCATACTCTACTGCTTTCTCAGGCCATAGTAGAGAGCTGGACTGGGAGAGGAGCATCTGGGACTAGAACCGGTGCTCATATGCGATGCTGGAGCTTCAGGCAGAGGATTAACCTAGTGCGCTTCGGCAGTGGCCCCAGTCCCCCATTGTTTTTTTAAGGACATATTTATATGACATCTACTCCCTCCTGAGCTTAACAACATAGAGTAAAACATGAATTAAAAATTCTACATGTTCCAAGTATTGCACGAGTTACTGGCATGAATTCTCTTTTGAATTTTACAACTTCAATACATTCTATTGTATTTGCCACTTTAGAAAAAAGGAATTAGGTACTTGCAATTATATATGACTTCTCTATGGATAAACTAATATTAGTAGCATGAAGAGCTGGGATAAATGGATTCAACTTGATTAGAGATATTTTATTTATTCTTAACTACTACTTTATTCTCCCTTTTATCTTCAGTGCCAATAGAGATGTTATTATATTCTTTATTGTTCGTATCAAAGTTTCTTTTATTTCCTTTAGTATAAAATTATTAGTAAAGATGGTCTGAAATATTTTTCACAATTTTCCAAAAAAGAGAATTAATTATATTTGAAAAAGACATATTCATTTTAAATAAATACAAAAAAGAATCTTTAAAAATTTTGTGTCATGTATCGTTTAAAGAGATGGAGAGAAAAAGAGAGAGAGAGAACTTGAGACAGAGAAACAGCTCCCATCTACTGGTTCACTGTTCAAATGCATGCAACTGGCAGGGGCTGGGCAGAGCCAAAATTGGGACCCAGGAAGTTAGTCCAGCTCTCCCACCACTCCCTTTCAGGGTTTGCATTAGCAGGAACCTGGAGTCAGGAGTGACAGCAGAAATTTAATCCAGGTACTCCAATGTGGGAGGCAGATGTCTTAATTGCTATGTTAATCACCGTCTAGAAATTTTATTATTTTAAAGGAGTCTATGGTGCATTTTATAGGTTTCTACTAAAGGAGTTCCAGTTAAATTTTCTCAGTAAACATAAAAACTAAATTGTTAGATTAAGAGCAATATGATGATACCACTTGACCTCATACAGACTGAATATGCAAGCTCTAGTTTGATAATTGGTAAAAAGCAATAATTTGAACAAGAATTTTTATGGAAGAATATGTAATATCTGAGTAGACAGCATTTGCATATTCAAAATGAAATATTTCATCAACCACTGAGCTATAGCTCTTTCTAACCAAATTACCTTCCATATTTGGAATTAGTAGGAAAAAATTGATTCTGCTGATTTTTAACTTGTTTCCATGAGCCCTGAGGCAGAAGTGGTAAACTCCCCAGATTGCTGAAATGGCCAAGGCTGGGACAGGTAGAAGCCAGGAGCTTCTTCTGGGTCTCCCACATAGGTGCAGGGGCCCAAGAACTTGGGCCATCTTCAGCTGCTTTCCCAGGCACATTAGCAGGGAGCAGGATCAGAAGCCGAGCAGCCAGGGCACCAATCAGTGCCCGTATGGAAAGCCACACCTGCATAAGGTGGTTTACACTGTGCCACAGCACCAACCTCTGGAATGGGTTTTGACTTTCTTACTACTTTCAATACTAGGAGTTTCCTAAATTAATTTCTAAGTCTACTGGTTGAGAAACAGTATATTAGTTCATTTTTTTCATTGCTGTGCAAAAACACATGTGGCAGACTTCATTATAAACAAAAGAGGCTCATTTGGGTTCACAGTTCTGGAGGTTTAAGGTTTAGGAGTTTCATATAGTGATGGCCTTCTTGCTGGTAGAATCCCAAGGTGGCCAGAGCATCACATATCAAGAGAGAGGGAACCTACAAGTGTGTCTATCTGTTTTTCTCTTTATAAAGCTACGAGGATTCCATTAGGGGTCTCTAATGACTTTATTCAATTCTAAACATTTTCCAAAGGCCTCATCTCTAAACACCATAGTAGAATTAAGCTTTCATTCTGTGATACCATTAACACATTACTTTGAAGATTGAATTCCTGCATGAATTACAGGTCACAAACTAAATATAAGCTGTAGCAATGATGATCCAAATAGTGATGGTTTTATTTGTAGTGATCTAGCCCATTGCTTATATTTTTCCAGTGCTCAAGTGTTTAGAAGATAATTCCATATTACTTTCACACTCAATTCCCTTAACATGAAGAATCTGATGCTCACAAGGACTAGACATATTTTCTAAAAAAATAGTCACAAACTGGTTTTTTTCAGCTGCATCAAGACTCCATTGTTGGCAATATTGTACATATTTTGGAGAAATCATTTGGATTTAAGAATCACGGAGGCCATACTTGTCAAATGTATAAAAACCAAAAAAAAAAAAAGAAAAGAAAAGAAAAACATTGACTAGAGACTTCAATGAAATGTTCACATTCATTAAAACCTACTTACTAACAACATTTCCTCACTTCCCTCACACACATTGTTCTAGTGTATTCTTTAATTAATCATATAGTACACTGATGCTTCTCTCCAGAATCACTGTCTTCTTTCAACACTCCTCAGTGTTTGGTTCTTCAATTAACCTAGCCATTTAACTGCACAAAGCTTTCATGAGAACTTTAAATATCCCTGTCTTAAAGGATTTTGTTTTTACTTGCTTATGAGTACACTAGAATATAAATGCCTAAATTGGTGATTGTTCTGAGAAATACGCAACTCTGGACTTTTCTTTATGCCCAAGTGTAGAATATTCATGTGTTGCAAAAATGGATTAAAAATATCAAGTAAATTAATTCTGTGACTCCTAAATTAAACCACCTATGGTGTATGTATTGGTTTATACAGTCATTCTTTTCTTTAATATATTCATTTTACACCTGGTAGATAGCACAAAAGATCACCCTTTTGCAAATCTCCAAGCAACCAGTCCCATCCAGTCCCATTGCAAGCCTTCCGTGCTCCAAGAAATCCTATCCCTGAGTGCAATAGGGATGGAGGTGTGAGTATGGTTGTCTGGTGCCAGGCATGTTCTAGGCAGTGGTGATAGCGCAGTGAGGAAAATAGACAAAATCCTTTTGTGGGTCATAACTTCTGACTGGGGAGGGAGAAAAATCATGGCTATATAAATTGAAAATGTAAGAAAATATAATGTATTAGAGTTACCAGGGCTAGGAGAAACCCAAAGCAGGCGCATACCAAGAGAGAGAAGGAAATCAGCAAAGGCATTTTTGAAGATCCAGCAGCCCAAGGAACTGCTTTTTATTTCTTTGCTTAGGTTCAATGAATAATGCACATGTATATAGAAATGTGATTAGATGTAAGGGGTTGGGTCTATTATTTACTACATTTTCTAACGTATTCTTGTGTGCTTTGGAAATTGTGTGACCTTAACTATACTTTATCTGAATGAAAGTCCCACTTCCTGGGCAGTCCTACACTGAGTCACAAGAGACAATATTGCGGAAAATGTCAAACCTTTGATCTGTAAAATTTACTGTTCTTCCCTCCTTATGAAAAGAAATTTTGTTAGTGTATTTTCAAAAAAAATAAGCTCTATAAGCTATAATCATAAATTAATTCTTTCAGTAATTTAAACTACTTTTTTTAAAGGTTTATTTATTTACTTGAAAGTCAGAGTTACAGAGAGAGAAGGAGAGGCAGAGAGACAGAAAGAGAGAGAGGTCTTCCATCCACTGGTTCACTCCCTAAATGGCTGCAACTGCCGGAGCTGAGCTGATCCGAAGTCAGGAGCCAGTAGCTTCTTCCAGGTCTCCCACGTGGGTGCAGAGGCCCAAGGAGTTGGGCCATCTTCTACTCCTTTCCCAGGCTATAGCAGAGAGCTGGATCAGAAATGGAGCAGCTGGGACACTAACGGGCACTCATGTGGAATGCCAGCACCGTAGGTGGCAGCTTTACCTGCTACGCCACAGTGTCGGCCCCTTAAACTACCATTAAAACTACTATTAAAACATGTTGTATCTCCCTTGAGAAAAGATCATTGACTCACCCAGCCCACATATATAAGTTCACAAGTAGATACATAGGAATTTTGAAAAAAGATAGTTTATGCAATTCTCTCATTACAGAAAAAATTTACATTGGAATTGCTTCTGTAACTAAAGACACAAACTGGACTTTGAATCTGTGATTATACTTTCAAGATAGACATAGAAATATTATAATAAGCATGGGCTGGTTTTGCTCTTTTAAAATTAATTAATGCTTATCAATGTTCTATAAAATTTGTCAGTGCTAAAATCACTATTTTTAGATATTTTTATTTAACTATATAAGTATACTTCAGAAAGTTCATGGAAAATGGGTATTATGAAAAAGTTCATTACTGGGAGCAGGGTTGTGTCACAGTGGGTTAAGCCACTGCCTGCAATACTGCTATCCCATTAAAGCACTGATTCAAGTCCAGCTGCTCTGTCTCTGATCCACTTCCCTGAAAATGCACCCGGGACCACAATGGAAGATGTCCCAGGTTCTTAGGCCCCTGAGATACACGTGTGAGGGACTTGGGCCCCTGCATTCATATGGGAGACCCAAAAGAATCTCCTAGCTCCTGGCTTTAGCCTGGCCCAGCTCTGGCCTTTGTGGCCATTTGGGGAGTGAACCAGCAGATGGAAGATCTTTCTCTCTCTGTCTCTCTCTCTCTTTCTATAACTCTGCCTTTCAAATATATAAATTAATTTTTAAAAATAATTGTAGAAAATGTTTCTAAATTAAAAAAAAATACTAGGTAATACATACCTAAAAGCTTGTTATACTCCTGAGTATATTCCAGAGAAATGATGAGGAGAGGTAGCAGGAGGGGAAGGAGAAAGAGAAATAAAAGATAAAAGGAAAGAAAAACAAGAAGAAAATAATTAGTGTGTCTAAACAAAGAACATAGGAAGAAAAGTACTTAATCATTTTTATCCTGATACCAACACAGATACCCAAAGACATTAGAGTAAAATATTCAAATAGAATATAAAATAGTGAAATAGAAAGAAAAAAGGAGATAAAGACTTTATATCTTGTTGCAGCATGGGCAGAAGGGAAGGGAAGGTGGGAAATATCGTTGTGTTCTTAAATCTGTATATATGAAGTACATGAAACTTGTATACTTTAGAAAAATTAAAAAAAAAACACTATATATCCAGCAAATGAATTTCTATTTATAAAGGACACAAAAAGTATTTCAGCATTAAGAACCAAAAAAAAAATATTACTACTATGAGTGCTTTATGTAGTATTTGCTAGGGAATTTTGCTGTGGATTCCTTCTGAGAGGAGGAGTGTGGTGGGGGCAAGAGGCACAGAGTCACCACAAAGACACCAGGAGTCAGGTGAAAGCGGGCTAGAGGCAAGCAGCCTGCAGACTTGTTTATTTCAGTTGGTATAGCAGCTTATATAGTCAAGGCAGCCAATCCGGTTCAGGGAAATTTATGCCCTAACCAATCATTACCTGTTGCCAGGCAGGCTCCTTTGCTAGGTGGGTTCTGAAGCCATTCCTTAGTAACTGACACTCACTTGCCAGTGGCCATCTTGGCATAGCCTTCTCATTACACCACAAGGGAACAAAAGATGCTGGTGAGGATGTGGGGGAAAAGGGACACAAATCAACTGTTGGTGGGAATGCAAACTGGTAAAGCCACTAGGGAAGTCAGTTTGGAGATTGCTCAGAAACTTGAATATAGCCCTACCACAAGACCCAGCCATCCTACTCCTTGGAATTTACACAAAGGAAATTAAATTGGCAAATAAAAGTGTCATCTGCACCTCCATGTTTATTGCAGCTCAATTCACAATAGCTAAGACCTGGAATCAGCCTAAATGCCCATAAACAGAAGACTTGATAAAGAAATTATGGGATATCTACTCTATAGAATACTACACAGCAGTTAAAAAAAAAATGAAATCCGGCCATTTGCAACAAAATGGAAGAATCTGGAAAACATCATGCTGAGTGAAATAACCAGTCCCAAAGAGACAAATATCATATGTTCTCCCTGATAGGTGACAGATTTCCTTGAAGGAAACCTTTTGAAGTGAAATGGACACTATGAGAAACAATGACTTGATCAGCACTTGTCTTGACTGTCAAGGAATAACTTACTATTTTATTCCTTTTAGTATTTTTTTGTTCTACTTTATACCATTGGTTGAACTCTTTAATTAACACACAATTATTCTTAGGCATTTAAATTTAACTTAAAAGTTAGCCCTGCTAAATAAAGAGTGGGAATAAGAGAGGGAAGAGATGTACAGTTTGGCACATGTTCACTCGGACTTACCCCTAATGGGATTCCAATTCAATCCCATCAAGGTGGCATATACCAATGCCATCTTACTTGTTAAAGTGATTGGTTTCAGTTCATAATTGATCATAATGATAGGGCTAAGAGTCAAAGGGATCACATAAACAAGACTAGTGTCTGCTAATACTAACTGATAGAATTACAAAGGAGAGAACCATGCAACACTGGAAGCAGGATACACAGCAGACTCATAGAATGGCAAATGCCCTAAACAGAACTCTGGTCTCAGAATCAGCCCTTAAGGCATTTGGATCTGGCCATGAGAGTTTCATAGGCATGGAAAGCCAAGATACCATGGCAAAATAAAAAAAAAAAAACAAAAAACAAAAAAAAAACAAAAAAAACCTAAATGAAAGATCTCTGTGAGTGAGATCCCAGTGGAAAGAATGGGCCATTAAAGAAGGAGATAACTTTCTCTGAAGGGAGGGAGGAGAGAATTTCCATTTTGACTATGGCCTTGTCTAACTAAGATCAGAGTTGGTGAACTCAAAAGGCTTCCATAGCCTTGGCAGCTCATGACAAGAGCCTCAGGTGATTACTGATGTCATAAATAAAAGTGTCAATTGTTAAATCAACAATGGAAGTCACTGCATTTACTCCCCATGTAGGATCTCTGTCCTTAATGTGTTGTACTATGTGAATTAACAGTAAAACTACTACTAAAACAGTACTCTATACTTTGAGTGTCTGTGTGGGTGCAATCTGTTGAAATCTTTACTTAGTAAATACTAAGTAGACCTTCTTTATATAAAGATAATTGAAAATGAATCTTGATGAAGAATGGAATGGGAGAGGGCATGGGAGATGGGATGGCTGCGGGTGGGAGGGAGGTTATGGGTGGGAAAAGCCGCTATAATTCAAAAGCTGTACGTTAGAAATTTGTATTTATTAAATAAAAGTAAAAAAAAAACCTTCAACTTAAAAATTTCATTAGAACATAAGACTTCTTAAAACTGTAATTATGTAAATTGTTTTCAAAATTTTGAAGTTTCTCTCAAAAAAAACCCCATCATTTTTTAAAAAAGGAAAACATTTCTTTTCATGATTCCATGTGATTTTAGTAATAGCCAAATACAAAAAAAACCCTAATTTTTTTAAAAAAAGATATTAAATGGAAAGTGTATGAAATTGGATACTAATAGTTATAGTGACATAATAACCCAAACCGCTAAAATTTAATACGCATTTGCGTGTGTCATGGCCTGTGCTAAAAACTTTACACAAATTATATTACTTAATCCTCACAGGAATCAATAAGGTGGCTTATAGAACAGAAACCTTAAAAGGATGACTGCTTATTAAGGAAGTCATTCAGAAGAAGCACAGTGATATACTCTACAAATAGCAATATCAGCTATAACCAAGACATTAATTCCATGAGATTTCTTTAGCTTTTTCAAGTACGCAGGAAGTAAGTTATCAAAATGGACCATGAAAGCCAGAACTCCAAACAAATTTTAGAAACAACTAGATTTTTTTATGCAGCTGGAGGGCTGAAGACTACATTGCCAGTGACAAATGAGAGCAATAGAATTGAGATAAAATTAATGAGGACAGCCTTGCTGGAGGCCCTATTCCATCCTGCATTTCCGTTCACCAGGTATCATTATGACCTATCCCATAGATAGCATATTCTTATCAAAAAGTGTGCTCATTTCCTATTTCCATGGATACACAAGCCACCAGTGTCTTTTTTAGTTTCTGTTCTGAAACTCCACTAAAACCTTTCATGAATGCTGATGTTGAAAATTTGAAAAGATAGGAGATTGACTTTAAGCTATTAAATAATTTGGTTTAGCTTCACTGAAGCAAAAATATGAATGCTCTAAAATTTCATCTGGGTTTTTTCACTTCTAGTTTAACACTGAACAGAAATATGATAGAAAACTCTGTTTAGAAACTAGTGTGCCCTGGGAACGTATTAGTTGACCTGCAAAAGTTTCTTTGAGCACTATGTGATTTTTGATAGCTGGGATTTGACAAGTATATGACGGAATTTGTTAATAGACTCAGGAAATATTTATTAGCCTCTATTTAGAACGAGGGAATGTGTTGGTGCCGTGGGGCAGACATCTGCAATGCATCCAGCAACTTCACTGTCAGTGTGCCCTTCTGGAAATTATGTTAAGTGTTTAGTGTCATTGATCAGAGATGTGAAGAAAAATATTACTTCTGAGTAGCAGTTGATGTCAGTGAATTATGACAGGAATTTTAGTTTGAAGACCTTTTTGCTGGGTCATTCAGTTTCTCTAGGGCAAAAGTCTTCCATCTCTTGCCTGGATCTGCCAAGATGGGAATTGTAATTTTCCTGCATGGCAATCTTCCTTGTAGGGAGTAGGGGTCAGGCAGAGGCTGCTCAGGGTCCAGGAATTGTAATGAATACTTTCACAAAATTCCTGTTTTTTTAGTCCCTGCCACCCCTCTTTCTTCATCTAGGGTTGAGGACTTCAAATGTCTTTGCTGGTTTTGTTTGTTTTCCTTATAAAGGCAAATATTTTATCTCCCACAGCACTGAGGAGGAGGACCAGTCACCTCTTGTATGAGATGGGGAAGGGCCCTGGAGGGCTGAACATGCTCTACATAGACCAATTCATGCCCTGCTCCTTAGTTCCTGTTTGCAAATGCTGGGTGTGGTGCCTCTATTCTCTGAGACTCTCAGCTGATCTGCAGACCTAGGTGGCTCATGTCTTGAAAGCATTGCCTCTGTGGACACACAGATTTACCTTTCTCCATTCTATGGCCAGTTACCATTTTTTAGTCTTCTAAAATCTGATTATCAACTTTTATCCATTGAAATTTCATGCACCGATCCACTCTTGCCATCCTTTGAGTTTAATATCTTACTTTTATTTCTCATTTTGCATGTTTGGGGAAGAGATAATATCAATATGACACATTTAATTAGTAGTCTATATATAAACAATTTTAGCAATTTATTTGAGTAGTAGGCAATGTTACCGGTGAACCATGCTGGAGAAAGATGTCTTCAGTTCTTTGTCTCACATGAAAGAAGAATTTCCACACAGACAAGGCAGAGAGAAAAGCAAGATTTTTTTACGATCAGGAGGTGAGGGGCTCCAATAATGGCAGACCCAAGAAATTGTAAGGGTACAATCTTTTAAGTACACTTTAGAAGAAAAAAGAAAAAAAAAGAAAAAGAAAAACAACAACAAAAACAGAAGGACAGCTAACAATCCCAAGGCTGGATATGTAATCTTGTCTGTCTTGTCCAGCTTGCTCATGATAAGACAAAAAAAAAAAAAATCTTTGGGGCCGTTGCCGTGGCACAGAAGATTAATCCCTCACCTGCAGTGCCAGCATCCTATGTGGGTGCTGGTTCTAGTCCCAGCTGCTCCTTTTCCCATCCATCTCTCTGCTGTGGCCTGGGAAAACCATAGAGGATGGCCCAAGTCCTTGGGCCCCTGTGCCCTCGAGGGAGACCCAGAGGAAGTTCCTGGTTCCTGGCTTCAGATCAGTGCAGCTCTGGCCATTGCAGCCATTTGGGGAGTGAACCAATGGAAGGAAGACCTTTCTGTCTCTCCTTCTCACTGTCTATAACTCTACCTCTCAAATAAATAAATAAAATAACTTTAAAAAAATCATCAGAAGGGTGGGATTGATATTATTTAACAATTTGTTCATAAAGAATCAGCTGTTACTCCCTGTTGTGGAAATCGAAGATTCCTTTTTGGAGACTTAAATGAATACAGTTCCTCCCCTATTCCATAGAAATAAGGTTGTCTATGCTGCTTCCAGTAAAACATTGTTGTGGGTAGGATCTCTCCCGTTAATCATTATGTCTGTTAGGCAGAAATCAGGATATGATTTCTTAATTATTCTATGCCACTTATGATGTCCTCAGTGAATGTGTATGTGCAGAAAGGGCACATGAACCTGCAAGAGTCACATAGTGAAAACTTGTGACTCTGTATTTCATAAAAAGATGTATGCAAAATGAAAGGCTGGGAAGCTAGGTCTGTTGTGACCTTGCCCTTCTCACCAGCGGGTGAGATTCACACTAACATCCAGCATTCTAGCCCAAGGTGTGCATGATTCATGATCATCACAGTTGTGGATACTGTAAGGTAGCAGACAACCTCCACTTCAGGGAGGCTGAAAGAAAACATCACTTGAAATTACTCTGGCAGCTAGTCAGCACTAGGAGGATTGAATGTATGTACATTTGCATTTGAGAACATATGAGGGGGCTTTAAAAACTTCATGGAGAACAGAATTAAAATTACATAAATATTCCATTTTCTGGAGCTTTGAAGATCTAAGTCAGAGATCAGGTGGACTCATTAACCATAAATCTGTATAGCCATATAAGCACTAGTAAGTGATATTATACAATTTTCCCAAAACTCCAGAATGAACCCTGCCTGTGTCTCAATTTCTGAGATAACTACTACTTTGACTTGTTTGGAAATTTGCATATTCTCTTTTTTGAGAACCCCTGAGCTAATTTCTTGCCTTTTATTTACTGTGTTGTTACTCTGAATTAAGCTTTTGATTTACAGAAGCTATTTATGTGTTCTGCAGAGTACTTTTTCAGACACATATTAGTAAATATACTTTTCCAGGTTTTTTTGTTTGATTATTAACCATCTTAATGCTCTTCATGGGATCTTTTGATGAACAAAATTGCTTAATTTATGTGATATCAATTTATAAATATTTTCTTTAATGTTTTTTTGTGTAATATTTAAGAAGTCTTTGCCTACTGAAAATATTCCCACAAGTTCTCCTTGGGAAGTTCTGTTATTTTAGTTTGTATTTAGAAAAAATTTATGTTATCAACATCAGTTTTCCCAAACTATATGCAAGGTATATATTTTCATTAACTTTAGTATTCTTTAATATTTATTCACTTACTTATTTGTTTTTCCTAAAGATTTATTTATTTATTTGAAAGTCACAGTTACAGAGAAAGGTGGGGAGACACAGAAAGAGAGGTCTTCCATCCACTGGTTCACTCCCTAAGTGGTCGCAACAGCCAGGGCTTAGCCAGGCCAAAGCCAGAAGCCAGGAGCCAGGAGCCAGGAGCCAGGAGCTTCAGTATGAGTCTCCCACCTGGCTGGCAGGGGCCAATTACTTGGACCACCTTCCACTGCTTTTCCCAGGCCATTAGCAGGGAGCTGGATTGGAAGGGGAGCAGGTGGGACACAAAACCTGCGCCCATATGGGAAGCCAGCATCACAGGCAGAAGCTTAATGTACTACACCACAGAACTAGCCCCTCCTTTTTAATTTCCTAAATGAGCCATTGGTCATTCAATAACATGCTGTTTAATTCTCATGTAACTTCAGTCCCTAGAAATCTATCTTCTGTCTCTAGTTGTGGGTGTTAGTTACACCAGAGATTATGGTACCCAGGGTCTCATTCTTGGTGCTGAGGGACAAAAAGGGGTTGTCCACTTATCCCACTGGCAAACCTGAGTGATGCTGGGGATTGTGGCACCGGTAGCTATGGTTGTAACCTGTGTGATGTGAATGGGACTTTCTCCAGCTTTTGCTGTAGAGAGCAACTGCTCCTGGGTAGTATAACACCAAAAATCTTTGTCCCAGGACTGGGCAATGTGAACTGAACCCTACTTCAGTCATGCAGGGTGACCACATGGTATACAGGATATTTTGCACTGGCAGGTATGGGTCCAGAGAGGTGGAATGCAGGTGGGTTCTTCCCAGGTCCCACTAGGTAGATTCCAGTGGGTTTGAGGAAATAGTACTGATTTTTACAGTCCTGGTGGTGTGAATTCCACTGCAGTCATTACCCAGATCTTCCAGGGTGGGAACCAGGGGATAGGAATGTTCGTATCCACTGCCAGATAGACCACTCCATATATCAAAAGTGAGTATGAATTATGAGAAAGATTATAATACTGAAATCAACAGTCCCAGTTCTTCCAGGCACAGATAGAACTGTCCCAAATTCTCATATGGCATGCAAGGGTCATGCTGGGGCTTGTGTCTAAGATTCGCTTGTACCAGGATCAAGGAGGTGCACAGGGAACTTCTTCAAATTGGGTCTGTATTTTTTATGGGTTGCTACTGGTGCTAGCCCCAGGAAGTTGAGAGAGGACTCCCGTATCACACTGAGAGTGCAGTAAGGTTTATGTCCAAATTTCCCACAGTGGCAGGATGCAGTGGGTCTGCCCTCTGCCCTATAAATGGCACTGACTCTGCTTTTGGATCTGGTTGTTTCTGGAGCAGCAGGACCTGCTTGCTGTCCACTGAGTCAGAACATAGTTCAGTGGTGTCTCTCTCACAGCCAGTTGAATCTGGTGCTTTGGGGATGTGGTGTGGAGGGGAGGGAAGCAATAGCACCTCCCTTTTTAGAGCAAAGTTGTCAGCCCCCAGTCAGCTCCCCAGGCTGGACCTGAACTTAGTGGGTGGTTGAGGAATTCTTTCTCAGTTAAAGCTGCCATTGGGGGGTGGGGGTGGGACCATGACAACTTCTCCTACCTTGTCTTGACTAGATGGTGTTTCCCAACCAACAGCTGACTGCATAGATGCAGGAGTGGCTGGTGACATGGCTGGCTGTGGTGGTGTGTCTTTCCTCATTCCTCACTGTTCCATGGAGTCCATAGTGTGTCCTGGTACTTCTCTGCTGAATATTTCTCTCAAGGAATTCCCTGGGAACATGGCCCTGCCTTTGTTTCTCTGTTCCTTTCTGCAGCTGATGTCAGCACAGCTTCTCACTTTTCAGCCATCTTGGATCTCCTCACCATAGTTCAGATTTGCATTTCACAACTAGCAAACAAAAACAACAAATAACTTAATTAAAAGACGACATACAAGCATACAGGGACCGGTGCTGTGGCATAGCAGGCTAAGCCTCAGCCTTCAGTGCCTGCATCCCATATGGGTGTTGTTTCTAGTTCTGGCTGCTCCTCTTCTGATCCACCTCTCTGCTGTGCCCTGGGAAAGCAGTGGAAGATGGGCCAAGTGCTTGGACTCCTGCACCTGTGTGGGAGACCTGGAAGAAGCTCCTGGATCCTGACTTCAGATCAGCACAGCTCCAGCTATTGCGGCCATCTGAGAAGTGAATCTGCAGATGGAAGAACTTTCTCTCTGTCTCTTCGTCTCTTCCTCTCTCTCTCTCTGGAACTCTACCTCTTAAATAAATAAATAAAATCTTTAAAGAAAAGAAGACATCCAAAGGGACTGCCCTAATTTTTCTCAGCAGTATTTTGCAGATTTCATAGGAGAGGTGCTATGTAGTCTTTTGTTAGATTAATTTCTCAATACTTTATTTTTGCAACATTATTAACTATACTGAAAATTTAATTTAAGTGCTATTCCTGGTCATGGAGATGCAGTTGAGTTTTACATTCTAATCTTGTATTCAGCATATTGCTCAGTTCATGTTTGCTTGCTGTATTTGTTGATCTTTTTGAGACAATAGGTACATATGGATTCAAATATTTTGTTACTGCCACTACAATAGTAAGACTTTTCTTGACATAAGGTGTTAAGGCATCTATTTTCTAAAAGTATTATAAAGCAAATTTGCTTTTAAAATTTACTCCTCCTCCATAATTCCATTTATTTGTCTAATAATAGCCCTACTGAATTTTTAAATATAACATCACTCATATCATGATACTTAATCATTATCTATTTTAAATGAAGGGATAGAAAGTGTCATATCCATAACATTTCACCCCTTCAGGGGAAATAAGAAGAAAGAACAAATAATGAATAGAGTGCCTAAAAATTGTTCGATAATTCATGACACTATCTTATTTAAATTGCACATTATACATTGTGTGGTACTCACTTCAACCTAGATCCTGATGAATGTTTTCACTCAGAAGGAGCTATGGTAGCAAAATCTTATTTTATACATCACTAATTTGAGAAGCATCTAATTAGACTTGCAGAGTGAACAACAATAAGCCCCCAAGTTTCCAGTCTCTGTATAATATCCATAATTTGCCACATATTAACACTGTAAATCCATCTGAGTCCCAGTATGCCTGTCACCTGTGTATAGCAGTTTCTTTTAAAATTAGAGTGTATAGCACTTTCGTTTCAGGTTGTGATCAAAGTATTTGTTATACAAGAGAGGCGAAGGATGCTCATAGCATCAGTATAAATCCTAGGCATAGAGTATAAGCCCTCTCTTCACTTTCAGAAGTTTCTTCCATCAGGCTCTCAGGAGACTTACTCCCACATGCATGTGAATGGGCCACCTTCCAGGCTGGTCAAGGGGTTGATGATTGAGGATCATGTTTCAAGTATGTAATCTATATAATCAAAAGTAGGGTAATTCTAAAAGGTGACATAAATAACTTTGGAATTCCTCTTTCATCATTCATTCAACCATTCATTGAAAGCAACTATTCAGGATGTACCTGAATAGACAAAATTCAATTTCAGGCACACAAAGACAGTGAGGAATTAGAGGGTCAGCAGGTTCACCTCTCAGCAGAGTTGGTTTCATGTGACTTATCAAAAATCATTCTTTACTGTAGACATAAGGTACAAGACATAAGAAATTCAATTTTTTTGCTACCACTGTTAAAAATCAATGAGCCCAAAAAATTTTTATGACCAGATACCAGATACTGTAAAAGTTATATTAGGAAAATGCAAATAAAGAAATGAGGGGGGGAGCATTGTGTTATATTGATTAGGACACTGTTTGGTAAAACCTACATTCCATGTTAGAGTGCCTGGACTCCCTTCTGATCCAGCTTCCTGCTAATGCACACCCTGGGAGCCAGTGATGATCACTCAAATACTTGTGTCCCTTTTACTCGTGTTGGAGAGACTGGTTTCAGCCTGGCCCATCCTTGGCTGTTGCAGGCATTTTGGGAGTGAACCATCAGATAAAAGGTCTCTCTTTGTCTCTCTGTCTTGCTCTGCCTTTTAAATAAGTAATTAAGTAAAAACTTTAAATACAAAAAAAATAAATTAAAACACCTCTACATTCTGGATTTTTAATTTATGATTAAAACGAGTCTTCTTAATAAGAAAATGAAACATACTAGATGAAGTAGCTGCAATCATACTAGTCACTGTTCTTAATCTTGTTCTACTCTTTGCACATTAGAATACATTCCCCAGGATAATTCATCATAAAACAGACCAGATGACATGATCATATCTATAACCAAAGGCATAGTGGTGTTCTTTCATTTTCAAATTTGTACAGCATCTTTTGTTTCTATATAATTTCAAATAAATTATAAGTGATAGCATTTTAAGAAGGAATAATGAAAATACATGTGTATCTCATTGATATTGGGATGATGCTACTGATTATCTATTTCTCAAAGGTAAATGCTTTATTTTCCTTTTTTTAAAAAAAGATTTATTTATTTATTTATTTGAAAGTCAGAGAGTTACACAGAGGGAAGAGAGGCAGAGAGAGAGAGAGAGAGAGAGAAGTCTTCCATCCGATGGCTCACTCCCCAGTTGGCCACAATGGCCGGAGCTGTGCAGATCTGAAACCAGGAGCCAGGAGCTTCTTCCGGGTCTCCCAGGTTGGTGCAGGGGCCCAAGGACTTGGGCCATGTTCTACTGCTTTCCCAGGCCATAGCAGAGAGCTAGATCAGAAGAGGAGCAGCCAGGACTAGAACCGACGCCCACATGGGATGCTGGTGCTTCAGGCCAGGGCATTAACCCACTGCTCCACAACGCCAGCCCCAATGCTTTATTTTCTTGTAAAATGTATGGCTAGGGGCCATCATTTGCCACAGCAACTAAAATGCTACTGAGGAGTTCCATATCAGAGTATCAACACAGTTTCATGCTAATGCACACTCTGGGAGCATCATGTGATGGTTGCAGTGTCAGGTTCCCTGCCACCCACATGGGAGACCTGGTTTGAATTCCCAACTCCTGGCTTTGGCCTAGCCTAGTCCAGCTGTTGTGAGTGTTTGGGAGATGGGAGGTATCTCTGTGTGTGGGTGTGTGTGTGTGTGTACTCTAAGTAAATAAATTAATTAAACATGTAAATGGCAAAAAATGATATACTTTTCCAGAAATACAATAGTTAATTTCTTAAGCATTTCTTAATGCAGAATCTTTAAATACCACAGCTGTTCTTTAATAAAACTTAGAATATTATTATAAATTAGGTCAATTTGACATTATTTTTGAAATTGAATCTGTACCAGTCTTTGGTGTTTTCTCTTTTTTCCTCTATTTTGTAGCCTACTCCCTGCCATGACAGGATTTTTTCCCCACACATCTCAGAAATGGAAGTAAATAAGTCAGAGGATGTCTTTATAGCACACACTGAACATGCTCTGACATTGGATGTTTGTCAATAGGTGGTAATGACAGCCACTGAGACAGGCATCTCTGAAGTATAGCTGCCAAGGGACATTGGGAGGGAAAACCATGAGAAAAGCAGCCTTTCTGTCCACTTCCTTATGGCCCGGCTGCCACTTAGTAGGCTATGAAGTATCAATTGGAGAATGTAAGGGGAAGACAGAAGACTCTGTTGGCAGATTGATTAGCTGGTAAAGGAGGACTTCTGACATGACTGACAGAAGAAATTGAGGAAGTGAGAAGAAATTGAGCATGCTGTAGTAAGGTGTGGTAATAGGTAAAAATGGCTAAAGACAAAATCTGTTTGAATGAAGGGCAGGGATTCAGTCATTTAAGAAATTTAACCAAGTTACTAAATATTATTATGCCTTAATATAGATGCATTAAAATAGTTTATTTAAAGAATTTTGGCGGGCGCCGCAGCTCACTAGGCTAATCCTCCGCCTGCGGCGCCGGCACACTGGGTTCTAGTCCCGGTCGGGATGCCAGATTCTGTCCCAGTTGCTCCTCTTCCAGTCCAGCTCTCTGCTGTGGCCCGGGAGTGTAGTGGAGGATGGCCCAAGTCCTTGGGCCCTGCACCCACGTGGGAGACCAGGAGGAAGCACCTGGCTCCTGGCTTCGGATCAGCGCAGGGCGCCGGCCGTAGCGGCCACTTGGGGGTGAACCAAGGGAAAAAGGAAGACCTTTCTCTCTCTCTCTCTCACTGTCTAACTCTGCCTGTCAAAAAAAAAAAAAATTAAAAAAAAAAAGAATTTCAGCAGAAGCTTAAAATTCCTGACTTTTATATTGTATTTTTCTCCATAGTTATTTTCTTCAACTATTGTTTTGCTGCAATTTTTAATTTGAAAGTAATTTAGAAGACTAATTATTGATTATTTGATTTTTGCTTGCTTGTTATTGATAGAATGAGAGTAACATTCTTTTGTGGTTTTATCTTCTTCGTGAAAGCTGAAGTCCTCCTGTAGTAGGCAATGTATACCTTGTTCTTTAGTGTGGATCCTGGCATGTCAGATGGGTTTCTTCAGTGTCAGTAGAACATCTTTACTCTCAAGAGACCCTGCAGTTAGTGGCTCCAGGCATGGGATTTCTTTCCACACACTGGCCCCTATCACCTCCCCATGCTAGCAACAGCCTACCGTTGCTTGCTAGGATTGGGGAGGGGTGGGAGAAAAAGGGAAAGGTGGCTTCTTGGTTCTCTTAACCCAGCCTGTTTTTTTTTTTTTAATATTTTGTTAGGTAATAAGACTGGTTACATATAATATTTCTTATATGGGAAAAGGAGTATGAGGATTATGAACAATGAAGATTGAATGACCTCAGAAGATTATAGTATTCATACTTTTATAAAATTTAAAAAGTAGAGAAAATAATAAATCAAAACCTCACCAAAACACAAGCAAGCATAGAAGAGAAGCCAAACTAGTGAGAACTAAAATATAATTCAGGGATAGATCACTTGTAGGAAACAATTCAAAGTTTATCTCCAAAATATAAAAGTCAGTGTTTAAAGTTGTTCATTTATGAGTTCAATCTTTTGAAAAAGGTTTTGATTTACCATTCAAAAACATCTTTTAAAATTAATCTAGTAAGAATTTAATTTAGAGCTAAATTCATTCCACATACATATAGGGCAAGAAAAACTCATTATTAATAGTCTTTTAATATAAATGACATAACTCTTTGATGAGATGCATTTATTTGAGCAGGTAGCAAGCAGTTCATCAAATGCACTGATACTAGCTAATAGAAGGCTAGAATTGAAGACAGAGTAAGAAGGGTCACTGGAGCACAGAGGTTACATTGCCCAGGTCAGATTCTGCTGGATTTTCCATAGCTAATGGAAAAACTGTGTGTGTGTCAGGTTCAGGAGAGGAAGTTTCAGGCTATAAAGTAAATGTAAAAGATGGAACACTGAAAATAGCAAAGATATTATTCAATAACAGTATTTATACTGAGGCTGATCATGCCACGAAGTTTTCTCACACAATAGTTTATGTGTGCCTGTATATTAAAAGGAAAATCATTTATTTCTCATCTGTTCAAGCTGAAAAATATTTTAAGACAGAGAGCAACTTAGAGAATACAAACATTTTTCAAAGTCCTGAAAACCAGAATTTGGGTTAGAAATCGAATCTTATAAATTATTTAGCAAAGCAAAGTGCTCATCATGGTTACAAGTCTAGACAGTACCAAAATATCTTAATAAAAATTGATAAATTCTGTCAACAAATCAATATTTTCTTCAGTTACATTTGATTCTCAAAAAACTCCGAGGTAACTGATGTTCTTTTATCTGGTTGCCGCTTTGGATCAAAAGACCTCAAAAAGCAGGTACAGATCTATTGAAAAGTGTTGGGAAATGATGCTCACGAATCCTCATTTAGATTAAATCCTGAGAACAGTGTCTCTCACTGTTCCCATTATAATGTGTGTATGAGTCTCAGAAAGACTTTATTTCCAACTTAGGAAAGCGACATTCTTACAAAATTTTCACCGTCACAAGAAGTCAGAAATGAAGGCCTACCTGCCACTGAATACGTAACATTCACTGGATTTGCTTCTACAGGTTTAGAATCCAGCAGGCCCAGATATCTAGTTGGTTCTCTATTGTTTCTCCATGAGGAAAAGAGACCCAGCCACCTGCAGCCCCAGGATGGTAACCAGAACCAGGTTGCTGCCTAGCAGTCAGCTTCCCGACATTGTCTCCTTACAGTGGAGAAAGCCTGTGTGGAATTACAGTGCTTGCCAAAACAAAATTAGATGCATGTTTATATCTTTGAAACCTTAAAGAAACAACTTGTTTTCTTCTCTGCAAGAAATCAAATAAATCATAAAGCAAGCCTTAAAAAACTGGTTTATCCAAAGTGCATGAACACAATCAATATTTTTAATGTTCACTTAACTTTTTATGCAGAGTGCCAGAGGAAACATCTGGTTGCTTTGTAAAGCAAAGCATGTCTCCCTCCTCCTCCTTCTTTCCTCCTCCCAAACTAAAAAAAAAAAATCTCAAATTTCTTGAGGGCCACAGCTGGGTACAAAATTATGTTGAGTATTAAAGTGATGAACCACATCTCCCCTTTGCGCTGATGGGTGCTTATGCTGAGTGGTAAATATTTTGGCAGGATTAAATATATCATACATTGAGTCACTATGCAATATGGTGGCCAACTTAACTTTTTCACCCCAACTGGATTTATCAAAGTTTCATTTAAAATCTTGACGTTCTTCATTCTCTTTTCTGATATTAAAACAGCAACATATGGTGCTTTCTAACAAAAGATAATTAGAATTTTGTCTTGCCTGCCTTCAATAGTCTAGGTTTTAAAAAACGTTTGTTAATGGAATTTACAAACAGCAAGAGTAAAATGAGAATAAGAAAAGTATTAAGCCAATCTCAATTTATCAACATCATCTGTACATTTTTAAATTTTCAAGCTAATAAGCCCATTGCAAAGACTGAATACAAGTGTTCTGAATAATGCTTTTAGCAATTTAAAAATATTTTTATGTACTTCTCTTCCCTTAGCCACCAAAGGAAAACCCTTTTTAATTCTAAAGTGATATGTCACTAGAAGCCATTTAATAATGTCATGTTCTCTGTCCTTTGCAAAAATTTCATATTAAGAAGATGTTTAAATCTACTGTCTCCTTGTTGATCTTCTGTCCTGTTGATCTGTCTATCTCTGAGAGTGGAGTATTGAAGTCCCCCAGTACTATTGTATTGGGGTCTAAGTCTCCCTTTAAGTCCCTTAACAAGTCTTTTGAATAAGCTTGTGCCCTGTAATTAGGTGCATATACATTGATAATCGTTATATCTTCCTGTTGAATGGATCCCTTAATCATTAAATAGTGTCCCTCTATGTCTCTCCTAACAGTTTTTGTGGTAAAGTTTATGTTGTCCTATATTAAGATGGCTACGCCCGCTCTTTTTTCATTTCTGTTGGCATGGTATATCTTTTTCCAGCCTTTCACTTTCAGTCTGTATGCATCATTGTTGGAAAGATGTGTTTCTTGTAAGCAGCAAAAAGATGGGTTTTGTTCCTTAACCCAATCAGCCGATTGGTGTCTTTTAACTGGACAGCTCAGGCCATTAACATTCAATGTGACCACTGAGAAGGAGTAACTTGCTCTGCCATTTGCCAAAGATATTTTCTAATATATGCTTTGAGATTCCTGTGATCTTTTGCTGTGATGTTTCATTCCTTTACCTTCTTTCATATTGGTGACCATGTTTCTGTGTTTCTGTGTGTAACACATCTTTAAGCATCTTTTGCAGGGCTGGACGAGTGGCAACAAATTCTTTCAGTTTCTGTTTGCTGTGAAAAGTCTTTATTTCACCTTCATTCACAAATGAGAGCTTTGCAGGATATAGTATTCTGGGCTGGCAGTTTTTCTCTCTTAGTACCTGGGCTATATCTCGCCATTCCCTCCTAGCTTGTAGGGTTTCTGATGAGAAGTCAGCTGTGAGTCTAATTGGAGATCCTCTGAGAGTGGTCTGACGTTTCTCTCTTGCACATTTTAAGATCTTTTCTTTATGTTTCACTGTGGTGAGTTTAATTACGACGTGTCGTGGTGAGGATCTCTTTCGGTCATGTTTTTTAGGGGTTCTATGAGCTTCTTGTACTAGGATGTCTAATGTGAAGTGATGCTATAACTAGTACTACAACAGTATTTTTACACTTTGTGTTTCTGTGTGGGTGCAAACTGATGAAATCTTTACTTAGTATATACTGAATTGATCTTCTGTATATAAAGATAATTGAAAATGAAAAAAAAACCTGGTGTTAAATTGGAAATTGCATAGAAAATTAATTAATTTTTAAAAAATATCATGTAGGATCTCTGTCTTTAATGTGCTGTACACTGTTATTTAATGCTATAACTAGTACTCCAACAGTATTTTTCACTTTGTGTTGCTATGTGGGGGCAAACTGTTGAAATCTTTGCTTAATATATACTGAACTTATCTTCTGTATATAAAAAGATTGAAAATAAAAAAAGAAGATGTTAAGGAAATAGCGGGGCTTGGAAAATTTTGCTAAGACAGCTCTTGGTCATTTCTGGACCTCATGCTACTGTTGGTCACTTGGGAAGAATAAATATGACAGTTTTTACTGTCAAAATGATGTTTTCAACAACAGTTGTAATTTTGAAGTATAGTGCTTAGCAATTAGAAGGCACTTATTAAGACATATGGATTATCGAATGAATGGGTTCCTTTTTACTAAGTTTCTTTTATTAAGGTAATTGAATTTCCAGAGTCATAAGAGAGCTGGATTTTAATTCCAGGAAAAGTCTGTTGTTGTAACTCAGTCTCTCCTTTGCTTTTTTAAAATTTATTTGTTTGGAAGATAGTGTTACAGTGAGAGAGAAAACCAGGGATAGAGAGAGATCTTCCATCACCGGGTTCATGCCCTGTAATTGCTGCAATATGAAGGCTGGGACATGCCAGGAGCTTCATCTATGTTTCCCACATGTGTGGCAGGGGCACATGCACTCTTTTGCTGCATTCCCAGGTATATGATCAGGAACTTGGATCAGAAGTGGAACAGCTGATACTTGAACCAGTGCTCATACAGGATTCCAGCATTGCAGCAGTGGCTTAACCTGCTGCACCACAGCACCAGTCCTTCTCCTTTACTTTTAACTTCATTTTTATGGACTGCTTTTTCTAACCTTCTCGATCAACTTGAGAAAAAAAAAATTTTGTATTTTGTGTGTTTATTCTATTTTTTATATTTCTTTCCTATTGCTATGGCAA
Organism: Lepus europaeus; assembly: GCF_033115175.1. NCBI lineage: Eukaryota > Metazoa > Chordata > Mammalia > Lagomorpha > Leporidae > Lepus > Lepus europaeus. The sequence goes on along the minus strand of NC_084827.1, from coordinate 80,919,957 downwards.
TATCTGATCATGGCTATGACCCCAAATCATTTATGATTTATGAAGTCATGCTTGTAGTATTAATCACCAGCTATTCTAGATTTCTATTTGGGGTGCTTGGATTTGGCAGGAACTTGCATTTCCACTCTTCTCTCAGCTTTACATTGTCACACAATTAAAAGTACCCTCTATCAGGCAAATTTGAACTCTCTCCCAGATTAAAAGATCTGATTATCATACTGGTTTCATATTTTTCAATTTGCAGTTAATAGAATGGAATAGAGAAAGCAGTAGGCTCCACATCCCTAACTGTACTCCCCATTTTCCTATTTCCATTGCATAACATCATTAATGAATCATTTAATCTTCATTCACAAATACATATTCCAATTCAGTGGGGGTAGAAAAGAAGCTAGTTCCAGGGGGGGATATTCCAGGAAAAAAACACACCTCCAACATGTGTGGCCCTTCATTACACAGGCCTTCTTAGTCATAGGCAAGAGCCAGTGCAATTTGTTCACTTGATTCTATGGTTTGCAAATACAGCCAATTAATTCCACTGTCTTTTACTATTCAATATGTCTGCACTTTTCTCTTCATATGCAAGGATATTGGAATGGTTCCGGGAATTCTGGAGAATCAGCCAAGGTGAAACCAAAGAGAGACATAATTATATTTGGTTCTAGTGACAGACTCATAAATAATGTTGATTGTACTTAGTACTGTGTCTCCTTAAGGTCAGTACTCTACACTCCCTGTGTACAGATAAGTTGTTGGTATGTCCCTACTGACCACTGTGTTGATTTTTCTGGAGCTGTGAAGTGAACATTTGTATCAAGTAGTTTTATTGCAAAATAAGTTTTTTTCTGGATACATTTGGCAATGGTATTATGTGGGTAATAGAAGAAATAAAATCTTTAGAATATTTAGAAAAAGAAGGTAGTCTGTGGAAAGTTCTTTCAATTACTATACATACTTTTTTTTTTAAAAAAAGTGTTGTAAGCAGTTATGTATAGTTAACAGAAGTTCTTCCATATCACATGCATAATTGATAATGCAATATGATTATTTTACCAGATATTTCATCCATTTTTATAGAAATCAAACAAACTATAGTTTTGTTTTGTTTTGTTTTGTTTTTTGACAGTGAGAGAGAGAGAGAGATAGAAAGGTCTTCCTTCTGTTGGTTCACCCCTCAAGTGACCACTACGGCCGGCGCCCTGGGACGATCTGAAGCCAGGAGCCAGGTGCTTCCTCCTGGTCTCCCATGAGGGTGCAGGGCCCAAGCACTTGGGCCATCCTCCACTGCCTTGCCAGGCCACAGCAGAGAACTGGACTGGAAGAGGAGCAACCGGAACAGAATCTAGCTCTCCAACCAGGACTAGAACCCAGGGTACTGGCGCCACAGGCGGAGGATTAGCCTAGTGAGCCGTGGTGCCAGCCACAAACTATAGTTTATTAAATATCCAGTGATTGTAGTTTAAAATTTTTGATAGTACCACAAACACTTGTTAGTGTTAGACTACGTGTTTTATGTAAAATAAACAAAACATGATTAAATGATATTTGTTCACTCTACCTAGAAACAAACATTCCATAAAATGGAAATCAAGGAGCAAGTTCCAAAATATGTAGAAAAAAAGTACTATACATTGTCAATTAATTTTTAAGTGGTAATTTTCCATTTTTTTAACATTTGTGATATATTTTTAAAATTTATGATTTTGTGACACATTTTATAATTCTGTATAAATAAATATTCATGGGGGAGGTGTTTTGGTGCAGTGGCTTAAATTGCCATTTGTTACACCTGCATCCCATATTGTAGTGTCTTAATCTGCATTCTGAATATATTGCTTCTGATTACGTTTCCAGCAAATGTACATCTTAGGAGGCAGCAAACAGCTCATGTAATCAGCATTCTACCACTCATGTGGACGACTAGAATGGGTTTCCAGACTCCTGGCTTCGGCATAGGCCAGCCCTGGTTTTTGCTGGCACTGGGGGAGTGACCCAGCAGATGAAGATTTCTCTCTGTCTCTTTTTTTTATCTTTATCTGTCTCTCTGCCTTTCAAATAAAATGAAAAACCCATAAAAAAGTTTTAAAGACATTTCTTTTATTCCTAACTTTTTATTCATAATTTAAAATTTATTTTCTCAAAGAAGTCTCCTCTAAAAACTTGGATATGCCACAAAAAGGGATTATTGATGCTGCTCTCCTCATCGTCCAAGGCTGTCATTTGAAATAATCTAAAATGAAATATATGCCACAATTATAAATAAGGATACCGTAAAGTCAAAATTGTAAGTGCTATTTAAGTGGTATAATCAGTAAGTATCTATAGCTACAGAGGAAAGCTACGCTGACATATTAATGATCCGAAAGGGTCTCAAACAGGAGGCAATATTCAAAAAAAGGATATTATTTGGATGTATAAAGAGTTAGTAATAGAATGTTGATGAAATTAATAGCTCAGGTCAGTTCTTGAGTTTCCTCCGCTTTTGAATTTTCAGAAATATAGTTGATATACCCTAGGACCTAATCCATATATTGTATAGTATTGAGACCAGAAAATAGTGTTGAGCCCAGAGCATTCAAGTTAAAATAACAATTATATTTTGATCAGCATTGAAGTTGTCCATCATATTCCCTTCCCACAGCTGCTGCTTCTTATCCCTATAGCTAAGGAAAAAGCAGACAATTCACAAACACCAGGCCCAGGCCAGAGATAAGAGAAAGCTATAACTTGGTAATAGTCCACTTCCTCACCAGTTTGTAAATGAAACTACTAAATTCTAGGATAATCCTGGCTATCCTCAACATCAGAAGTAGTGGTAATCTTACTCAAGCAATGTGGACTACATAAAAGAACAATGGTGAGGAGCTAGAATAAAAGCAACAACAACAACAACAAAAAAAAAGAGAAGCCAAACAAACAGAAAAGACTCCCTAGGGTCTCCCAATCTTTTCTTGTTCCTGGTTATAGTCCTTACTCAGGTTCACTTGGAACCCTGTCCTGTGTTCCACAAAGTGCAACCTTATTTAATATATATTTTTTAAAATGCTTATTTATTTTCATCTACTTTTTATTCAGAGTGATATAATCTTCCATCCACAGCTTCACTCTCCAAATGCTCACAACAGCCACACCAGGACCAGGCTGAAGCCAGGAGCCCAAAACAGCATTCTCCCAGGTAGATGGAATGGGCCTAACAACTTGAGCTTTCATGTGCGGTCTCCCAGGATACATTAGTAGGAAGCTGGTCATGTGATAGAGCAGGCAGAATTTAGACGGGCACTCTGATACAGGATGCAGTCATCCCAAGCAGCAGCTTAACCTGCTGCACCAGAACACCCACCCTATACTGGAGTTGGTGGGTTTGACACCTGGCTCCAGCTTGCTGCTGCAGAAGACTCTGAGAGACAGTAGTGATGGCTCAAGTACTTGGTTTTTGTCACCTATGTGGGAACCCTGGCTTGCCTGCCTTCTTGGCTCTGTGCTTTGGTTCTGGCCCAGTCTCAGACATTGCAAGCTTTCCCTGAACAGAGTAGAATACAGGTTTTTTCTCTCTCTCTCTCTCCCTCCCTCTCTCTCTCTCTCCCAAATAAACTAATTAAAACTAAACAAAAATGAAAATGTTGGCTAGTTTATGAAATGTTGAATGAATGTTACAAATGAGTATCATACAATAGAATAACAACACAAAGAGTTACCCTAAAGTATAGTTTGAAGAACTGGACAACCATAGAGTATTCATAGAGAGCAGGATATTCTAAATGAGTTTAAGCACATTTGTGCCAAGATATTTTTGGGAAATGTATTCACAAAGAGGATACTTTCTGCTTCAGTAAATATGTTCCCTAGTGCAAAAAACTCCCAATTCTGTTTGAATTCTCTGTGATATACTGGCATGCATACTAGTTTGATGTGTGTGTTTTTTTTCTTTCTTTCTTTCTTTTTTTTTTTTTTTTTTTTTTTTGACAAACACCACATGAACAGTAGTGCACAAAACCTAATTAACTCAAACTTGCTAAAAATTGTCTGTGGTGTTAAAAAAAAAAAAAAAAAGAAAAGAAAAGAAAAAAGAAACTCACAAAACCTCCCTATTCCCAAGTCATCCAAATGAAGAGATTTGAATATCTCCTGTGCATAGCTGAAACTTTCCTATTTTTCAAGTTTTAACTGATTTTATTGTGTTCTGGGAGGCAGAAGTAGAAGGAAAGAAATGTAAAAAATAAGGTATTAAAAATATGTGAGCATTCTTGTTTAGTTTTTCTTTTTTAATTTTGTAAAGATATGAGAATTGGGCTCATTTCATTTTCAGGTCTTTGAAGCAAACCTTCGTTTCAAGTTTTTTATTTAAAAACAAAACGCAAAGAAAATATTTTTTTTTTGTCACCATGGAGGAACATGAGGCAAAAGAGTCAAAACAAATCTTGGACTAGGTTGTTTAAGGCCTGGAATTACTGCCTGTTTGGAATGTGTGTGGCCTGATTCTTGCAACTAGATGCAATGCACCCACTGAAAAGAGGACTCCATTTACTACCACTCACACAGAAAAACTGTGATCACCTAAGAGATGACTAACAAAATGTACTGCTATTCTTATTGAAAGAGTGTGATCTTGGGAAATCTTCATAACATAATTTTTAGCCCCTTCATTTATGACATAGAATAAAAACAGCGCCAAATGCACAACTCAGTATGAGAACTGAATGAGATTTCTCATGTATAATTAGTGAACCTAGTACCTCATACACAGCAGTATCTTTCTGTCTTTATCTATTTATATACAGAGAGAAAAGTATAGCACATTTCACAAATTTTAAGGCACATTTATTTACATTTTATTATCTCTCTGAAATATCAACATACTCATTGTTGATTCCATCTTAGCATTGTGCTCTATTGTCATTACACTTCTGTTCTTCCAGATTATTATATGAAATAATGTTGTAAATTACAATTCATTGTCCCTTGCATTCACACAAATGAGTAGACAATTATCTTCTTTGAAAGCTCAAATGTGCTATGCATCCATATTTTATGTGACTTGTAAAGTGAGCCAAAAAACTTTTTTTCATGGCTATGTTATTTTCTCTGTTTTTACATTCCTTGTATATATTATAATATCATGGAAGAGGCATCAAAATTTAGACTGCAAAGACTATTTTCCAAGTGTACTATGGCATTGAACAGTTGACATTTATTAAATGAATCAATAGTCAATAGGATTATAGTTATTAGTATTTTCATTTAGATTTTATTGCATTTATTATATATAAAATGACAACATATCTATTAGGAAACATGTGCTATGGGTTGAAAGAGCACTGAGCTGGAAGTTGGAAAGTCAGATTGTAGACTCAGTCTGCTCTTCAGCAAGGCCAGTTTGACAAAAACATTACCCTCTTTTAGCAATTGTTTCCTCCATCATAACATTAGAGTCTCAGACTGGTGATTGCTGATAACCATATGAATTTATGTTGTGCAAAGTGGTGGCAATGTCTCCTTTGTCCAACTTGAGCAGACAATTCCTTGAGAGAGAACATTACCATGTTCTTTATCTGCCTTTATGAAATAGTCCCCTCACAAAAATCAAATAACAAGCATGCTATGCGTGGTAGCAGAAAGGATAAAATGCTGGAAGTTTTTCTCCCCATGTATTTTTGGACTCTTGGGAAGTTTTACTTAGAGAAGTCAGTAGTTTTAGTATTAGGCACTATTTATGGTTATTCCCTAGTAGAGCTTCTCATGGTTTCTCCCACTGTGGAAATTCAAGTTGCCCTCTGTAATTAGAAGTAGGACAAGGCAATTAGTATTCATTTTTGTTAATAAGCGTGGGTTCAGTAGAGAAGGCTCTATTCCACAAACCTTATTATGAATGAAGAAAGAATGTTAGTCTAATGCTCACTCCCATTAAGTGCTCAGTAAACCTTACTGTCTAGTTCAGACAAGTGGAGCTATTCTCCCTCTCATGACAGTAAGAATAATGATGCAATATTGAGAGGTGACATTAAACAAATCTACCACTAACTTACTGTTTGACTTTGGCCAAGTCAGGTCTCCTCTGGAGATAATGGTGATCTGGCATTCTTTCCAATTTATCTTCTGGCTGTAACCCAACATATTATAGATACCCATTAATAAGATAATGATTGAGATTTAATTTTTAGTCTCATATGGTCCAGTGAGAATGAAAATTGATTACAAAAACTAACAGGACAGAAGAACGAGAAGACCTGGGTCAACTGTAGTCATAACTTGCTATCAGAAAAAGATTTTGGAAATAGATAATATTTGAACTGATACATCTGACTTGACTTTATGAAACACTTTTCTGTAAACATTTGTAGACGACTTCAACAGAGCATAGTTATAGCTTGGACTTCTGGTATTTTAGCAAAGGATATTTTTTTTCAACGTCATATTGTTCACTAGAAGTAACAGACCTTACCTCAATTTAATCCCCACTTTACCTTGGGCATGACCAAGCATAACTAGTTAATGTACTAATTTCAAGTCATCTTCCTCAATCCTTCTCACCTATCACTTATTCCTAGAATACAAAGAATATGTATCTGTAGGGATATTAAGTTGAAATATGTTTATCATAAGCAAAAGAAGCAACTGAAAGGCAAATACATATTATTTTAGGGATTAGTGAGGTTTGTTAATATTTCCTTTATTGTCTGATTTACAATAGGAATTTATGCCCTAAATTATTTATAACAATTAAGTTGCAAATCAGGTTAAGGTAACTAAGGGTTTGGGGAAAAACATTGTATTAGCAACTACCATAGTTTATCGATTTTTTATTTTTATTTTTTATTTTTTTAGACAGGCAGAGTGGACAGTGAGAGAGAGAGACAGAGAGAAAGGTCTTCCTTTTGCCATTGGTTCACCCTCCAATGGCCACCATGGCCGGCGCACTGCGGCCGGCGCACCGCACTGATCCGATGGCAGGAGCAAGGTGCTTCTCCTGGTCTCCCATGGGATGCAGGGCCCAAGGACTTGGGCCATCCTCCTCTGCACTCCCTGGCCATAGCAGAGAGCTGGACTGGAAGAGGGGCAACCGGGACAGAATCTGGCGCCCAGACCGGGACTAGAAGCCAGTGTGCCGGCGCCGCAAGGCGGAGGATTAGCCTAGTGAGCCGCAGCGCCGGCTGCAACTACCATAGTTTAGATTTAAACTTTAATATTTATTGATTCTGGGACTTTGGGAAATGTCCTGATTCACATATCTGTAAAATACCTTCTTCTTAGAATTCTTATAAAAAGTTAGCCATATTGTATTTATAAGGTCTCCTAAGCATCATATAAATATCATGATCACTAAATCATTCAAACTTTAAGATAACCAACAACACCTAAGCTATGAATCTTAGTTGTTCTTGCTTACATATAGAGTTCATACACTTATATTTAAATATTAAAACAAATTTATATACATGATTTTTAATCTTAAAATGATTATAAAATTCCAATACTTTTGCATCCTGTCACAGATAAAACAACAAACATATACAACACACTGAAGAAAGAAGAATGGAATTTGAGTATAATTATTCAGGATATAGTGAAAAAATTTATGTACTGAACCAGTATAAGGAAAATTGAAAGCATCAATGACATACATCCCAAACTTAATATAATTTAAATTTGGTTTCATGAAATGACTTGTGTATTTCTGTTTATTTTTAAACCAACATATAAGAAGCTGCCCATATTTAATGAATGCAACTTGATAAATTTAGTGATAAGTATATACCCATGAAGCCATCATTACAACCAATGCCACAAACATATCCATAATGCAAAAAAAAAAATCCTCCCATCCTCCTTATTGATGATGATGATGATGATGATAAGGATGATAACATGTAAGGTGAGATCTATACTCTTAGGCAAATTTTAAGTATACAATAGGATCTTGTTTTTTGGTTTTTTTTTGTTTTTTTTTTTTTTTGACAGGCAGAGTTAGACAGTGAGAGAGACAGAGAGAAAGGTCTTCCTTCCATTGGTTCACCCCCAAGTGGTTGCTATGGCCGGCTCACTGCACTGATCCGAAACCAGGAGCCAGGTGCTTCTTCCTGGTCTCCCACTTAGGCCATCCTCCACTGCCTTCCTGGGCCACAGCAGAGAGCTGAACTGGAAGAGGAGCAACAGGGACAGAATCTGGCGCTCCAACACAGACTAGAACCCAGGGTACCGGCGCCGCCGGCAGAGGATTAGCCTAGTGAACCACGGCACCAGCCACAATAGGATCTTGTTAACTATGGTGCCGGGTTGTGCAATAGACCTTTAGGACTTATTTAACTTGAGCAACTGAAACTTTGGAAACTTTGATTAGTACCACACATTTCCCTTGACCTCACCCCAGAAACCACAATTACTCACTGTGCTACTATTAGTTTAACTGTTTCAGATTCCTCATTTCAGCAGGATCATGTAGTATCAGATTCCTCACTTCAGTTGGATCACGTAGTATCTGTCCTCTGTTTGGCTCATTTCACTCAGTATGTCCTGCAAGGTCATACATGTTGTAGAAGTCACATTATTCCCTTCCTATTAAATGCTAAATGATAGTCCACTGTGTTTACATCATAATTTCTTTAACCTTCCCCCTTCAATCAACATTTAGGTTGCTTCTATGTTTTAGCTGTTGTGAATTACACTGCAATGAGGGTATGCAGTGAGACTACAACATTTCTTAATGAAGACTTTTAAACCACACGAGTACATGGAAAATAAACTCTCAGAAGCTGCATAGACCTATCATCCAAGAGGGAGAGTAGCACACGATACTGCAGACAATGGCAGAATATGCCGCAGGGTAAAACACCTCATTGACCATGCTTAGGCCCCTGCAACAAAACATCAACAAGCAATTGTTGTTTATTATACTCACCAAGAGTGAGATTTTTAGCATATATGCAGTGAATCAGTGCAATTTGGATACTCATTTGAGGTACTTCAAATGCAGTTACATAAAAGACACAAGTGAGTTTGTGTACTCTATCATCAGATGTCACTCCACAATTGGATTGACATGTTGGCAATACTTCTGTAACTGCTTTTATATACTGGAGTGCCATGGCCTGCACATAGAAATTCCTGAAAAAAAGATACTAAAATAAAATACCTTGTGCACAGCTCAGCAGGTAAAATAAATATTATTTTAACGGGTTCACAAATAATAATATAAAAATATTTGACAAATTGTAGAGATGAATGTGTTACTTGCTTAGTGAATACCTTTCAGATTAATTCCCTTAAGTGTTTATCTACTCACTCCTCAAAGAGTCAACACAAAACATATATTTATGTACTCCCCTTAGTTTAATATCAGTGAATTATAACATGATGAAATTATATACATATGTCTTAAAATATTTGAACTCGGCCAGCACCGCGGCTCAATAGGCTAATCCTCTGCCTGTGGTGCCAGCACACCGGGTTCTAGTCCCAGTTGGGGCACCAGATTCTGTCCTGGTTGCCCCTCTTCCAGTCCAGCTCTCTGCTGTGGCCCGGGAGTGCAGTGGAGGATGGCCCAAGTGCTTGGGCCCTGCACCTGAATGGGAGACCAGGAGAAGCACCTGGCTCCTGGCTTCGGATCAGCGCAGTGCACGGGCTGCAGCGTGCTGCCGGATTGGCCATTGGGGGGAGAACCAACGGAAAAGGAAGACCCTTCTCTCTGTCTCTCTCTCACGGTCCACTCTGCCTGTCCAAAAAAAAAAAAAAAAAAATTGAACTCATGATTTGCAATTAGCAAATGTTTTCAATATTGATTAGCTTCTAAATCGTAATTTAGTTTTACTTACATAGTTGTGTAACTATGAGGACTTTTGTACTCATCAATGAAAATGTAAGATTAAGAGAACTAGTTAAATTTCAGTATGAATTACACAACAGTTTGTCCATAGGGAGGTAATTTTAATTTCTCCTCAGTGATAGTCTTGTCACTGGTCAATTTGTTTTATTGCAATCTTGTAGTTTCCATGGTTTGATGTACCTTTTTTTTTTTTTTTTTTTTTTGACAGGCAGAGTGGACAGTGAGAGAGAGACAGAGAGAAAGGTCTAGGTCTTCCTTTTGCCGTTGGTTCACCCTCCAATGGCCGCCGCGGTAGGCACAGCGCACCGATCCAATGGCAGGAGCAAGGTGCTTCTCCTGGTCTCCCATGGGGTGCAGGGCCCAAGGACTTGGGCCATCCTCCACTGCACTCCCTGGCCACAGCAGAGAGCTGGCCTGGAAGAGGGGCAACCGGGACAGGATCGGTGCCCCGACCGGGACTAGAACCCGGTGTGCCGGCGCCGCAAGGCGGAGGATTAGCCTAGTGAGCCGCGGTGCTGGCCGGTTTGATGTACTTTTAAATTCTACAATTTTACAGACTTAACAAGAAGACAATGATAAGGATTAAAGAAAGAGTGACAGTTGGGATGCTACAGAGTGACACGATTCTTGCTAATGATATTTTTCTAGTTAGAAAAAAGTCGAATTACTGGAGAAAAGTGTCAAATTATTTACAGAAACTTGGCATGTACAGGAAATATCTGGACTTTACTGTCCTTGTCAAACCATAAACTTTTAAATATCTTAATTTTGTATTAATAAAGCCTGTATTTCTATGGCCAAACATATTTTTTAAAGGTTAAAGACAGATGGTCAAGAAAATAAATTCTTTCAATTTTATTCTTAATCTTATATGCAAATTATTTGGCTAATTGGCTATATCTACCCCCACAGTGGGCAACATTGGCCAATTCTTTTCTTGATTTTCTTTGTATAAATTATGTTATATCACATAGGTTCTAGATTTTGCTGACGAGGTGGTAGATGTGCTTTCTTGCAATGTTTTCTTATCCAAATATGGCAATAGCCAATCCTAGACATTGAGAATTAACTCTTTTTTTTTTTTTTTTTTTTTGACAGGCAGAATTAGACAGAGAGAGGAGACGGAGAAATGTCTTCATTTTTCCATTGGTTCACCCCCCAAGTGGCCGCTATGGCCAGCGCATTGCAGCCTGCGCACTGTGCCTATCCAAAGCCAGGAGCCAGGTGCTTCCTCCTGTTCTCCAACTGTGGATGCAGGGCCTAAGGACCTGGGCCATCCTTCACTGCCCTCCCGGGCCACAGCAGAGAGCTGGACTGGAAGAGGAGCAGCTGGGACAGAATCTGGAGCCCCAACCAGGACTAGAACCCAGAGTGCCTGCACTGCAGGTGGAGGATTAGCCTAGTGAGCCATGGCACTGGCCAAGAATTAACTCTTAAAGTCATCAATTCTGAAAGAACAGACACATGTTCATTTTTCACATATTATACATTCAGGATGTTTCTTGGTACCTACAGGAATACAAAGTATTGGATTCTGTATATTCTCAAAGCGTTTAGAAATCTAGTTGAAGAAGTCATATGAAGTCATATTTCAGATGTGAATTACATCTGAAATACATAAGGTCACATTTGCTTGCATAGGATATTAAAAATAGATTTGGAAAAGTTAGAGAAAAAAAAAATAACTGGAGAAGTTTGATTTATATATAGTTGCTGCCTGAGATACCCACAGAAGGTACAGTATGAATCATTATTTTAAGAAATTACCTTGGGGCCAGTGCTGTGGCTTAGCAGGTAAAGACTCCCCCTGCAGTGCATCCCATATAAATGCTAGTTCAAGTTCTGGCAACTTCATTTCCAGTCCAGCTCTCTGCTATGGCCTGAGAAAGTAGTGAAAGATGGCACAAATGCTTGGGCCCCTGCACCCATGTGGGAGACCTGGAAGAAGTTCCTGGCTTTGGATCAGCAAAGCTTTTGCCTGTTGAGTCCGAATTTCCCAATCAATGCACAAGGCACAGTCACGGATGCAAAAGCAGAGGTTTATTTGTTATCAGCAGGCTGGGACCCCCTACCAGCACACAGCCCTTTAGCAGTGAATAGGCAAAAGGCCCTCTCGTTTGCATAAGAGAGGTTTTTATAGCCTCACACTTACAAGGGTGCAAGTCATCTCCTACATAGGTTACCTTCTCACTCTATTTGGCAAGGTATTTGGACCTAACATGTTCATTGGTTCACTTAAACGTATAGGCTATATAGGTTACGTGGTGTGAAGGCCACACAAAGGGGATGGCATTGGGAGGCACTGGCAGGAAGCGCCACACAAAGGAGATGGCACGGGGAGGCACTGGTGGGAAGCATTGGACCATAAATTCCAGGGGAGCTGGTGGGGAGCAGAAGGTCATAAATTCCAGGAGAGCATAGCAGGCAAGCAAGCAGCCAGAGTACAGAAGCAGAACCGGCATTGAGCAAGCTAGGGACTCCAGCTCCTACAGGCCTTTGCAGCCATTTGGGGAGTGAACCAGCAGATTGAAGACCTCCCCCCTCCCCCGTCCCCTTTGTCTCTGCCTCTCTATAACTCTGCCTTTCAAATAAAGAAATAAATCTTAGAAAGAAAGAAAGAAAGAAAGAAAGAAAGAAAGAAAGAAAGAAAGAAAGAAAGAAAGAAATAATCTTTGGGACTGGTGGCGTGGCACAGCAAGTTAAGCCTCTACCTGTGATGCCAGCTCCCCTTCTGAACTCTAGTTTGAGTCCAAGGTACTCCACTTATGATCCAGATCCCTACTAATGAACCTGGCAAAGCAGGAACTCTGCCTTTCAAATAAATAAATGCATCTTTAAAAAAAAAGGCAGTGGTCTTTGGGTTGTTGGCATAGTGAGTTAAGCTGTCACTTGGGATGTTTGCATCCCACAGGAGAGTGCCGGCTTGAGTCTTGGATACTCTGCTTTAAGTCCAGCTCTCTGCTAATGCCCCTGGGAATCAGCAGATGCTGTCTCAAGTGTGTGAGTTCCTATCACCTGCATGGGAGGCTCACATGGACTTCATGGCTTCCAGCTCTCTGCCATGGCCTGGGAAAGCAGTAGAAGATGGCCCAAGTCCTTGGGCCCCTGCACCCACCTGGGAGACCCAGAAGAAGCTCCTGGCTCCTGGCTTCGGATTGGCACAGCTCCAGCCATTGTGGCCAATGGGGGAGTGAACCATTGGATGTAAGACCTCTCTCTCTCTGCCTTTCCTTCTCTCTGTGTGTAACTCTGATTCAAATAAACAAATAAATATTTAAAAAATTAACACTCTTATTTAATTATATTATATATATATATATGTATATATATATATATATATATGTATAATCTTCATGAAGGGTTAATTTGGCTTTATTCCTCTGTCAAAAATGTCAAGACAGAGGCCAGCATTCTGGTGTAATTGGTAAAGCCACTGCCTGCAGCACTGGCATCCCATATAGGCCCCCGGTTCAAGTACCAGATGCTCTACTTCCAGTCTAGCTCTCTGCTGATATTCTTGGGAAAGCAGCAGAAGATGGTCCAAGTCCTTGGTCCTCTGCACCCACACAGGAGACCCAGAAGAAGCTCCTGGCTCAGGACTTTGGATTGGCCCAGCTCCCGCCATTGCTGCCATTCTCTCTGCCTCTGTCTCTGCCTCTCTGTAACTCTGCCTTTCAAATAAATAAATAAGTAAATGTCAAGACAGTTAACAATGGTTTAACAAATTTAAATGACTATATGCAAATTGGTTTGGGACAGGAAATTAATTTCAGGAACTGTGTCTCTATTCTTAGCATGCTTGTCATCAATATGCCATGGATGTACTCTTTTTGGAAATCTCAATTCAAGTCAATAATTGGAAAAATATTGGTAGTATCCACTTCTCACATGTTTCAAATCCTTTTTCTTATTTGTATGTTCGTAGTCATAGTATAAAGATAAGTAAATAGTGAAAAGTTTAAAGCAAATAAAAATTCAAACCATACAAGGAAGAAAGGCAAATAGAAGAGTCATTGACAATACTTGAAAACAAGAAATTTGTATGCTTGATTTGTTTTAATAAATATATTCCATTTCATATAACATGATGTTTCAAAGTGCTGAATCTTTCTAATTTGTGTATGTACATTTTGTATATCAATCCTTATAATTTTCTAGTCATATTATTTTGATTTCTTTAATTGTAAAAAAAAATCCCTCAAATCTCAATACTTAGTAACAAATTTTTTTTTCTTGCTGATAACAGTCATGTGCAGAACAAGAAGAGGGTAAGTAAAAGGGGTTCTCTTTGCTTTATGTAGTATCTTGGAACGTTGGCTTCTTTCAGCCTATGATTTTATTCTATTCTATATTTTTGAAGTTCTCTCTCTTCAATTGGTTGATGGGAAAAATGAGACAGGGAGAGAATATGGAGAAGGCACAGCTACTCTTAACCATCCAAATAGCTGCAATGGTCAGGGCTAGGCTGTTCCAGGCCAAAGCCAGGAGCCAGGAGCTTCTTCCAGGTCTTCCACATGCATACAGCAGCTTAAGGAATTAGGCCATCTTCCACTCCTTTTCCACGTACATTAGCAGGGAGCTGGATCAGAAGTGGAGCAGCTGGGGCTGGAAATAGTGCCCAAATGGGATGCTGGAGCATGACTGCAGCCTGCTAATGTTCTTACATCCACATAAATTCAGGGAGTTTGTATGCTTGCGCCTGTATGCACCTATAAAAAACTTTGTATCTATCCCAAGAGAGTAGGGAAAATAAAAAATTAGAGAACAATTAATGAAAAATCATTTTAAAAGTGGCAACAACCTATAACTGATTACTATGTTATGCATATTTAAGATCTTTCTTGTAAAATTTGATGTATTTAGGAGATTTGGAAAAAATATTTTTCTTCTAAAGAACTAAATATAATAATATAAAACTTTCATGTGTTATTGTTATTTTCGAGTGCATATATTAATTTGAATAACATACTTTTCTATTGAACACCATACAAGCCTGTTAGAATAAAATAAAAAATCTCACCTGTAGTTAATAGTTGTGTTCTTTTTTGAGAGTTATTTTATTATTTATTTAAAAGGTAGAGTTACAGAGAGAAAGGGGCATCCCCTGGTTCACCCCTTAAATGGCCAAGTTGAAGCCAGGATCCTGTAACTCCATCTGAGTTTCCTACATGGTGGCAGGGATCCAAGCAGTTGAGCCATATTCTGATGATTTCCCAGGCACCTTAGAAGAGAGCTGGATGGAAAGTGGAGCAACTGGGAACCAGTGCTCATTATGGGAAGCCATTGCCATAGGTAGTGGCTTAACCCACTGTACCACAGAACTGGCCCCAGTAGCTGTCTTAATTTGTTTGCATTAAAATAGAAAGACTATTGACTGAGACTTTCATACATAATAAAAATGTACTTTTCATAGTTTTGGAGGATAGGAAATCCATATTGAAAACATTTGACTTTGGTGTCTAATTAAGCCCTGATCTTTGCTTCCACGATGGCACTTGTTTCCACACCCAGTGGAAGCAAAGGGACAAATGTTGCATCTGCATGTGACACAGGTCAACAAGGCAAAAGGGCTTAGTTAGTTCCCTCCAGCCCTTTTATTAGAGCACTAATCCTATGTTGTGTGTGATGAGTACTTGGTCCTTTTCCAAGAATACCCACTTCTTAATTACAATACCTTAGAGGCTTAAGTCCCAACATGTGAATTGTGCTGGGACACATCCATTAAACCATAGCAACCTTACCCAATTAATTTGCTAAAATAACTTACAAAAATGTATAATCATAATGGTTAGAGCTTTTTATTCAATTTTGAAGCTAAGAATTTGATGTGCACATATGTTCTCACAAGTAATGGAAAGGTAAAATTGTATCACGGATATCCAGTACTGTTGAGTCTCTTCCCATCTGCTCACTGATGACATCAGCCTCTGTAATGAAAAGGCTGTGCAAGCTCAGATTTAGTTAGTTGAATCCAATGGCCTCAACACAAAGAGAAACCCCTGCATGAAAGAAATCCTCTACACTAACTTCTCCTTAGTGAATTTCTCACTATTGATTTTTCACTCCTGTTTGATGTGTAAAGTAATCCCAGAACAGCAATCATATCCACGGCGAAAACCAATCTATATCCTAATATATGTTATTTGACTAGCTGCTCCTCTGTGTTAGCTACTGTCTTGAGTTAATTATACCAATTTCTCTCTCTTATTTGTAAGGATAGTTGAGATAAGATAGTAATGTTATATTTTGTTGAATTTATAATTGCATTTCATTGAATAAACCATTATGGTAAATTAATGTTTACTCTCTCTCTGATAGTTTTGATAGAAAACTCAATTTCAGAAAAAGAGAAAACCTTCTTTATTTAAATAATCTGTACTGTATAAATTCATTTCTTTCTGTTTTAAATCCATGCTTTTCTATAAAATACCTTAAATAAAATACTGTTTGAACTATTTAAATAGCTTCCATGTTTTACTCTTAGATTTATTTAAATCTTTAATGCAATATATTCAAAATCAGACACATCAACTTTTGCCCCGGCAGCTTTTTTCATACTTTTCTATTTCTGTTTTTTAGGCAGCATGGTACTCCCTGCCATTCAAAATCAGAAATTCAAAATTATGCTTCACTCTTATTTTCTTTTAAAGATTACTTTGTTTGTTTGAAAGTCAGAGTTACATAGAGAGAAAAGGAGAGGTAGAGAGAGAAAAAGAGGTCTTGCATCCACTAGTTCACTCCCCAGTTGGCCGCAATGGCCAGAGCTGTGCCAATCTGAAGTCAGGAGCCAGGAGCTTTTTCCAGTTCTCCCATGTGGGACAGAGGCCCAAGACTTGGGCTATCTTCCATTGCTCTCCCAAGCCACAGCAGAAAGCTGAATCAGAAGTGGAGCAGCTGGGACTCTACCCAATGCCCACATGGGATGCTGGCACCACAGGTGGCAGCTTTACCTGCTATGCCACAGCACTGGCTCCACTTCACTCTTTAAGTTGTTTCGCATATCTGGTCATCCAGACTTGCTATTTCTTCTACTATAATGCTTCCATATTTACTCCTTCTTTCTACCCTAGTTTATTTCCTTAATACCTCTCAATTGAAAATGCAGACTCATCAGTATTTATCATGAGGGGGATGCTGCTCAAATATAGACATATACATCAGGTTAAAAGCCTTGCATAAATCCTATAGGATGCATATCTTGTCTTACCTTATCTGTAAAAATTGAGCAAATCATCTTTTACTAATATATTTCTAAATAATATTTTGTATATTACCACTTGTAAATTTATGAGCTTCTGTTCTTAAAATAACGCCTTAATAATGGAACTAAGCATTAAAGTGTTGCTCTGATAGTGAATACATTGACATATCTACATTAGGTTATGGAAAGTATGTCACTGAACAAATTTTTATGACAAATTATTTCATTGTTTATGTTTTATATCTTACAAAAATTAGACTGTGCTGATTACTACATATGATGTAATATGAGATTTTCAATTCCTCATCTTTTCTAAAAATCATCATCATCAGCTGGTGCCGGGGCTCACTAGGCTAATCCTCCCCTGCAGCGCCGGCACACCGGGTTCTAGTCCTGGTCGGGGCGCCGGATTCTGTCCCAGTTGCCCCTCTTCTAGGCCAGCTCTCTGCTTGTGGCCCAGGAGTGCAGTGGAGGATGGCCCAAGTCCTTGGGCCCTGCACCCGCATGGGAGACCAGAAGCAATTGGCTCCTGGCTTTGGATCAGCGCGGTGCGCAGGCTGCAGGGCACCGCTGCAGCAACCATTGGAGGGTGAACCAATGGTAAAGGAAGCCCTTTCTCTCTCTCTTTCTCTCTCTCTCTCTCCACTCTGCCTGTCAAAAATAATAATAAAAAATAATTATCATCATTTTTATTGCTTGAGGTGACCTTAATTTGCATCCATTTAATGCACAACAGTAGTTTTTGGCAAAGCCTTTTTTCATGCTAATGAAGCTCTTACATATACTAAGTGTTGCAGATTGCATAACCCGGGAAGCAACAGTTGAGACAGTTCAGCGTGTAGAAAGTTTATTAGGGAACATATTTGGAATCAAGACCTGTGAAAGAGAGGATGGAACTAGGATTAAGAAGGAGCAAAGGATGTGTGATATAGCCCTGTGAGAAAAATCATAATTGACATGAGGACCTCTAGCACTGCAAAGGCACTTCAGCGTTGTCCTGAATTGTGGAAAGCAGGTTTAGATTTTATACTCCCCTTGACCAATCTCTATGCAGGAAGCAGAACCTTCCATCTTGAGTGTGGAACTTAGTCCAGGGGAAAGCTAAGTTCCAGGTGTGTTTTTCTGCAGCACTCTCGGAAGATGTGGACATAAATGTTTCATTTCTGATAGGAAGTATTGATGGTGCATCATAGCATCCCCTCAAGACAAATATTGTTGAGTCTGCATGTTGGGATGATTCTGAACCTATAAATGCTATATGAACTCAAGGGAGTCCACTCCTCACATTAACCATGAAACCATGCACCTGTTGAAAAGTCTCTCTTCCCTATATCACTAACATATGAATAAACTCAGAATTATTTAAACAAGAACGAAAATAATTAGTTCCATTAGAAATTATTTCCTTAGCTTTTTCTTACAAAGATACATGTATAGACTTGTTTATCAGATAACATGTTGACATATGAAATTGTTGAGAATATACTGAAGGAACAGAAACAAAAATGTAAATGCTAGTGGAGGATGGGTTATCATCAGCATTGAAGGACCCCAAGTTTAGGAATCCAATGCGCTCGGGTGGTCGCCCAAAGACCCAAACTCCAGACTGGAAGATGCAAGAGCAAGAGGATTTTTATTAGACGTTTGCGCAAACGGGCTCCCTATCACCAGAGGCAAAGAGAAGCACCGAACAGCAGTTACAAGCAACTTTTAAAGGCAAAAACCACAATATTAACATATTTTGCGGGCTTTGGCTTGATTGGCTAGTTTAAAGGTTGCCATGAGTACTCATTGGG
Organism: Lepus europaeus; assembly: GCF_033115175.1. Classification (NCBI taxonomy): domain Eukaryota; kingdom Metazoa; phylum Chordata; class Mammalia; order Lagomorpha; family Leporidae; genus Lepus; species Lepus europaeus. Next base: position 80,901,143 of record NC_084827.1, on the reverse strand, counting down.
TCCTTCAGATGGGGAGTGGTTGCCCCGGGCGGGAGTTACAATTAGTTTCTTTTCTAGGGAAACTGAAACTTTAGGAGAACCGAAACTCTCTCGGGAAATCGAAACTTACAGAGTGTCAGCTAATCTTGGGGGAGGGACATCTGGTGCTGGTTCCTTTTTCCTGCGCTGGTTTTTCAAACCCTAGTTTCTAATTTTACAAGATTCATCCTTAGGCATTAGCAAGCAAAGCTAATGAGTACAGAAGCAAGAAATCTGCAATTAGCTCTTAGCCACACTTGTCACAAAGCACACCAAACACGGGAGTAAGGGTCCCTCGGGTTTTTCAGCATCACATTATGAAAATAGAAAGTGTGAACTGAAAATGCAATGTTTGCTCAGCCACATCATTTAATCCTAAAAAGGAAGTGCTAATATTCCGCTTTCAAATTGTGGTAGAATAATGACTTTCTAAAGATTTCACACTCTAAGCTTCAGAATTTGTGACTATGGCATCATACATAACAAAAGGACATTTCAGGTCTGATTAAGGTGACTGACTTTCAGATAGGGCGATTATTAGAGTGTCTCAGTGGGCTCAACTTAATCATGTGAACTCTGAAAAGCAGAGAACTTATCCCTAGTCAGAGAGGTGAGCTGACAAAAGAAAAAGGAGAGATTCAAAGCATGGCAGAAGCTCAACCCATTGTTGCTGACCTTAGAAATCAATGAATAGGATCAGAAACCAAAGAAAGCAGATGTCTCTAGAAACCCTAAGCTGATCCGGAAGTGAGGAGCTCAGCCTAACAACCTAAATGGGCAAGAAAACCAATTGTCTCTTAGAGACTCCAAGAGGAAGAGCCTGCTGATTCCTTTACTGTAACCCAGTGAGACATGTACTGGGCTTCTGGCCTACAAAATTGAAGAAAATAAATGTGCCGCACTTAAACTACCAAGTTTGTTGTAGACCATTATGGTAGCAATTGAAGGATAGCAGATTCGCTACCTTTTTTTGAAGCTGGATAAGACAGTCCAGTGAGATGTGGTAAATCAGAGGCTGGGTGTTGAATGGAATTAAAAAAGGTGGAGGAAACACAAAGAAAGAGACCATTGTTTTAATATGCTGGTTAGACAAGCTTATAAGAAATTTTACATTCACTGGTATTTTCCCTAGGTGAATATTTTTGTCTAAAAGCAAAACAGTAGTGAGTAAATTTCTGATACCTTCTACTTCTTTGATGCAGTTCCCCATTCTAACAATTACTGTATAGAGGAAAGTTCAGAATAAATGGGTGTTACTGCTTCTCTCTTCCTTCTTCTTTACTCTTATATAACTACCAGGACATTAGAAGTAAGCTTTTCAGTTCCTCCTGTGTTGTAACTGAGTTATCATTTATATCATATCCCCCTTCCAAGAAAAGTCACTCTCTTTCCTTGTAACTATAATTGCAGCAAAACAGTCTGAGAAAATTATTTTTTGCGGACAGAATGAAAAATGTACTAATAATATTTTTAAACAGGAACATATTTTATGATTTCCCTTCTTCTGAAAGAAAATATTGTGCCCCAGCAAGGGGCATTCTTCCTTTCACTTACAAAGCTGGGTTTCCCTTTCTTTCACATGGTTCAGCTTATGACCTCTGAAAGCCACTAGCCTGAAGCCTTTCCTTTTTCCAAATGACTACTTTGCATATTGTTGAAGACAGCTGTAAACCCATTGTGTCCTTTCTCTAAGTTACAGGGTTTAGGTTCATCCCTTGGGCCATACTCGGTCAGTCTGTCTTTCTCTGCTCTTGTTACCGATTTTGTCTTATAGTATTATTGTTATTTATTTTGATTGTTAAAATTCATGATTTTGGTTTGATGTTAACTTTTCTTCTAAATCCTAGGTTAAAAAGCAGAATGCAGTATTCAGCTGCTCTCTGACAAGTACAGATTGCTGTCAGTCGATACCACAGATACCACTTCTTATACTACTGCATGTCCGTGAATGCTTTGCTTTGTGAGAACTGTTATTCCACCACATTTCTGACATGCAGTGAGCTGAAAATTACCTGAATCCTTAAGGATATTTTTTTCTTCAAATAATACTTTTGAGGATCATTTTTTCATTCTCTATATTTATTTGATTTGTTGTGTCAAAAGGCAATATGGACAGATACAGTAAATATAGTATATTTTACATGATGGTCTATGATTTTTTCATTGTAAGAAAAGTAGAGGGGCCAGCATGAGTGCAGGTTTGTATAATAGCTGCTTCACATCCAATCCAACACTTCTCCAATGTGCGTGGGAAAGCAGAAGAAGGCCTAAGTACTTGGACCCCTGCAACCCATGTGGGAAAACAGGATAGAATTCTGGGTTCCTGGCTTTGTCCTGATTCAGCCACGCCTGTTGCAGCCATTTGGGGAATGAACCAGGATATAAAAGATCCCTCTTTTTTTCTATTCTTCTCACTATAATATAGCCTTTCAAATGAATAAATTTTTTTTTAATAAAGAAAAGTAGGTAGCACATGAAGAAACACAAGTACCATCCTTTTGCATATTGTTTGGTAGGCATTGTTAATAAACAACATACGGGTCAGCTAAAGTATTATGTCCCTCCTTGTTTCACTCAACAACATAATTGAAAGTTGACTTCTTTCAATTTCTTAGGAGAGAGGCAGAGCTTGGCTTGTGTAAGATTAGAGAAATTGGAAAGCTTGTTAGAACTGAAAGCTAAAAATAAGCTGGGTTTGATATGGTACTCAGAAAAAGATTGTAATTTCAGGGTTTTATACAATGCACTTCAGAAGAATGAGATAAAAATTGAAGATTTATTTTAAGTTGCACTAATTTATAATTATTTCATTATAAACCTTTTGGTGCTGATAATTTATTATATTACTATATTCTGAGACATTTTTTAAATATTTGTTTATATACTTGAGATTTTCTATTCTTGCCAGAAGAATTTCAGGTGAAAAAATCAAATCAATTCACTATCCTTAAAGAGGCTTTTAATCTGGTATTCTACTCTTAGTACAATTGCAGAAGTTTAATAATCCCTGCTGTTGGAATTATAAGACTTATTCCAAACAGAAGTTCAGAAATCAGAAGATTGAGAAAAATCTTTAAAATTTTACTATTCAAAACTTGTATTTGAAATTCAGAGTTATAACTTTAATTGCAGTTATGTCATATATTTCTTTTTATTTGAAGATATTAATTTAAAATTGTATTATCTACAGACATCATTGTAGCATATGAACTTTACTCTTTATGTACGTAAATATTTGAATAGATTTCTGTGTGCTAGAAATTGTGCCAAACTCCTTCAAATTGCACGTACAAATACACATAGTCAAATTCTATGCCAGGTTGTCTTGATTTCTAAGTCTTTTCTCTTGAATCATATTTGGAACAATTAGTTTATTACATTTTATTTATTGTCCAAAAAGAACATTTTTCAAAGGAAATTGGAACATCATAAGTAATTACTCTGGGATAAACTAGAAGTCTTCTGGGAAACTTTGAATGCAAGATTACTCTTATATAACATGTGTAATTTTAGAAAATTTAGAACATACAGAAAAATAAAGGAAAACATTACTCTCAGGAATAGCATTGTGGTGCAGTGGGTTACAACTGCTCAGGGCTCTAGCATCCCATATAAAAGTTTCTGTTAGAGTCCTGGCTTTAATTGAAAATGAATCTTGATGTGAATGGAAGGGGAGAGGGATCGGGAAAGGGGAGGGTTGCAGGTGGGAGGGAAGTTATTCGGGGGGAAGCTATTGTAATCCATAAGCTATACTTTGGAAATGTATATTCATTAAACAAAAGTTTAAAAAAAAAAGAAAAAAAAATTCTGCTAATATGCCTGAGAAGTCAATGGGAGAGTTTGGTCCCCTGTCACACATGTAAGAAACCTGTGTGGAGTTCCAGGCTTCTCGCTTTGATCTGGCCCAGATTTGGCTATTGTAGTTGTTTGGGAAGTGAACAAACTGTTGGAAAATCTCTCTGTCTCTGTCTCTGTCCCTGTCTCTGTCTCTCTCTGTCTCTGTCTCTGTCTGTGTGTGTCTATGTATGTGTGTGTTTCCCTTTATTTTTTGTCGCTCTACCTTTCAAATAAACAAATATTCTTAAAAAAGAAAAAAAAAACACTTTCAACTACCTAATCTTATTTTCCTGTCTCTTATATACTCACATATATATACATATATATATATATGTGTGTGTATATATATATATATATATATATACACATATATGTTGTACTATTGGAAAAAAACCATTACAAGTTCTTCAAAAGTCATTTCACTGGCTACATATTATTCTATCATCTGAATTTACAGAGGCTATTTAATTACCCTCTTTTAGAATTTTTAGGTTGTTCCAGCACTTTATGGTTAATAGCTCTATGACAAAATAATCATTTTTAATTATATGCATCATGATTACTTTGTGTTGTAGTTTGCAGGAACTGGAATTTTCAGAGAGAGTGGCCAAAAAGCTTTGAATTAATTAAGATGTGGGATTACATTAATTTTGTTATACTCGCAAGGTAATCACCTACAGTTGTCAATAATTTACTACAAAGTTTAACTGAATTATTCTCACCTTCTAAGTCATTGGCTTACGTTCAGTGTCTTCTTGATTTTTCTTTCCTTAGATTTCAGGGAAGATGATTGTGCTCTCCTTAGGCAGGAAGTCAGATATGAGCTTATGTGTGTTTGACAAAGGTCTAGAGAAGACATCTTATGTCCAGCATATGCATCTCAAAGTCATCGCAATAACCTGCTAAATGGGGGTCCTGCCCCTTTTGCCTGATAACCTTCTAGGTGCAGCCCAGTATCTGCATTTCAAAACTCTCCTGATCTTCCAGGGGGTCCTGCCCTTCCTTCCTCTAACCAGGGCATCTTCAGCCAGGCTTCCTCCTGTCTGATAACTTCAGGGGAAAAACTCAGATAGGAATTTTTCATATTTACATCGAAAAAGTTCTTTGTTCCACGAGGAGCAGAGGCGGTAAGGCAAGACCTTAAAATCCCTGGCCTCAACCGGACTGTGCACTCAGTCCTCTGCCTCCATGCTGAACTGCCCACCTAGCCTGGCCAGGTGTATTCCACTCAACCATGTAACCTCACTCTTCCCCCAGTCTGAGCGACTGGCCACTCTCTCTCAGGTTCTATCTGCAGAGGTGCCCATCCGTTCTTACAGATGTCCCTTCCCTAATAAACCTTGCTATTTTAGTTTCCACTACTCTCTGTCTCACGCCTGATTTCTTTCTTGCACAAAGACAAAAACCCTGCCATTCACCAGTAACACTCTGATCCATTTTCAAGAGCAATTTTGACTTTGCAGTCTATGTGGCTTTTGTATTGGTTGTTGATGTTGTGGTATTACTGAGGAATAGAGATGAGTGGCATGACACCCTTTTCCATTTTCCACATTCTTAGCAGATATCAACCATTCATAGGGGTTTTTGGTTGGATTTTGCATTGTATTGTATTGATTTTAAGTGTCCATAATTTTGTATGTGTTTCCTTTTATTTATTTATTTATTTTTCCTAGTGGGGTTAAAATCTACTCTTTAAAGATCTTTTGACCTGAGGTAAAAAGGAGAAGATTGCAATTCCATTGAGGAAATGCATTTTTCTCTAGTTAGTTTAAGGAGATTTGTAAACTAACTTTGAAGTGAATCCCAGATGAAACGTGCTCAATTGGAGTAAGGGATTAAGTTAGTTTGAATTTGTTTATTTCCTTTGGTATTCATTGCATAACAAGGGAGTTTATTTATTTTAAACTATTTCACAGGGATTTGGTATTTTTCTTTGGTTGGTGCTCTTTCCTGTTTCATTTGGGGAAATGATGAGATTATACTCTCTGAGGAACACATTTAGTATTAGCAGAGGTAAGACCTACTTACAGAATTTACAGAATTAGAAAACAGTAAGTGACCTTATGAACTGCATTTTATCTTACTGAAATTTTTTATATAAAATACAATAATTTTTACTTATTTTACTTACTTTTAGGATATGTCAGAAAAACCTCACATTTTTCTGTAAAAAGCCACAAAAGGAATTCATTAAGTTGTACATTCAACAAAATGTTTCTTGAGCACATCTGTTATGTCCAGGACTTTAGTAGATATTATTATACAATGGCTACCAAAGTATTCTTTTTAAATATTTATTCATTTACTTGAAAGGCAGACGTACAGAGAGGCAGAGAGGCAGAGAGAGAGAGAGAGAGAGAGAGAGAGGTCTTCCATCTGCTGGTTCACATCCCAGATGGCCACAACAGCTGGAACTGGGCTGATCCAAAGCCAGGGGCTTCCTCCAGGTCTCTCAAACAGGTGCAGGGGCCCAAAGACGGGCTATCTTCCACTGCTTTTTCAGAACATAGCAGAGATCTGGATAGGAAGTGGAGCAGCCAGGACTCGAACTGTTGCTCATATGGGATGCTGGCACTATAGGTGGCCACCTTACCTGCTACCCCATAGTGCCAGCCCCTAGCAAAATATACTTGATCTTATGCAAATTTAGATCCCTTTCAAGTAGCCCTTAAGCCCCATCCAATACTGACACTAGGATGAGGGAAATTCTTTATATGTTAAACAAAAATTATGTAAGGCTATTGTTATGGACCAAATTCCTGTATTAGGTTCCAACAGACCAAACTAAAGCAAAATGCAGCTACTAGTGTTAAATGCCACCAAATCATATTGAAGATCTGAAGAAGCAAGTAGTTTCCAAAACAGACCAGATTTTCCTTAAATCAAGACATTGTAGTCTACTTGAGTCAGCATACTATAGAAATACTCTCTACTTTTAATATTTCCTCTCTCTCTCTCTCACACACACACACACACCCACAGACACACACATGCACACATAATTTGCAGTAACCTGATGTTTATCAATCAGTTATTTTTCTGTTGTTCTATTTCTTTGTTCCCATTGTATAAAAACCACTGTTCTACTATTGTCCAATGGGAATTCTCACTCTATTTCACAGAATGGAGCCTGCACCAATTCATGAATTCCAAATAAAAGATAATTAGATTTGTAACTAAATTTAGTTTAATTTTGTCTTGATATATATTGCATAATAATCTTCCATAAAATGATATAAAAGGGCACTGGAATTACATTGTCAGGAAAGTATTGGAAAAAACACATTAAGGTGAGATAATCAATTACATTAATGTGAGATAAGAATCAAAGTATAATTTAGAGTTAACTAGAGGATAAATGTACTCCATAGAATACTATACAGCAGTAAGGAACAATGAAACCCAGTCATTTGCAACAAGATGGAGGGATCTGGAAAACATCATGCTGAGTGAATTAAGCCAGTCCCAAAGAGACAAATATCATTTGTTTTCCCTGATCGGCGACAACTAAGCACCAAAGGGGAAACCTGTTGAAGTGAAATGGACACTATAAGAAACAATGACCTGATCAGCTTTTGTCCTGACTCTAGATGTACAATGTAATACTTTATCCTTTTTAGTATTTGTTGTTGTTGTTGTTGTTCTAGTACTAGTGGTTGAACTCTGTAATTAACACACAATTATTCTTAGGTGTTTAAATTTTAACTGAAAAGTGATCCCTGTTAAATTTCAGAGTGGAAAAAGAGAGGGAGGAGATGCACAGTTTGGGACATGCACAATCAGTCTTGCCCCAAATGATGGAGTTAGAAATGTGCCAGGGGATTCCAATACAATCCCATCAAGGTGGCATGTACCAATGCCATCTCACTAGTCCAAGTGATCAATTTCAGTTCACATTTGATGGCCTGGATAGGTCTAAGAAACAAAGGGATCACACAAACAAGACAAATGTCTGCTAATACTAACTGATAGAATCAAAAAGGGAGAGAAAGATCCAGCATGGGAAGTGGGATACACAGCAGACTCATAGAATGGCAGATGTTCTAAACAACACTCTGGCCTCAGAATCAGCCCTCAAGGCATTCGTATCTGGCTGAAGAGCCCATGAGAGTACTGTAGGCATGGAAAGCCAAGATACCATGGAAAAGAAAAAAAGAAGACCTAAATGTAAGATCTCTGTTAGTGAGATCCCAGTGGAAAGAACGGGGCCATCAAAGAAGGAGGTACCTTTCTCTGAAGGGAGGAGAGAACTTCCACTTTGACTGTGACCCTATCAGAATAAGATCAAAGTCAGCGAACCCTAAAGGCTTCCATAGCCCTGGCAACTCGTGACTAGAGCCTAGGGAGATTACTGATGCCATGAACAGGAGTGTCAAATTGTTACGTCAGCAATAGGAGTCACTGTGTACTTACATCCCATGTGGGATCTGTCCTTAATGTGTTGTCTAATGTGCAGTGATGCTATAACTAGTACTGAAACAGTATTTTTACACTTTGTGTTTCTGCATGGGTACAAACTGATGAGATCTTTACTAATTATATACTGAATCGATCTTCTGTATATAAAGATAATTGGAAATGAAAAAAAAAAAAAACCCTGGTGTTAAATTGGAAATGGCATAGAAAATTAACTAATTTTTTAAAAAAAATATTATGTAGGATCTCTGCCTTTAATGTGCTGTTCACTCTTATTTAATGCTATAACTAGTACTCCAACAGTATTTTTTTTCACTTTGTGTTGCTATATGGGGGCAAGCTGTTGAAATCGTTACCTAATATATACTAAACTGATCTTTTGTATATAAAGAGAATTGAAAATGAATCATGATGTGATTGGAAGGAGAGAGGGAGCGGGAAAGGGGAGGGTTGTGGGTGGGAGGGAAGTTTTGGGAGGGGGAAGCCATTGTAATCCATAAGCTGTACTTTGGAAATTTATATTCATTAAATAAAAGTTTAATTAAAAAAAAGTGCAATTTGTTTAGTGAAGAATCTCCAGGCAAAGGGGACAGGATCTTCTATGTCCAGTGTCACAGGGGTGAAGAGGCAAAGTGGTGCGCAGATGAGGCTGATAATACCTGTAATTCAGAAGAAAAAAAGACAATACCATGAGAAAATAAAAAAAAGATAATTAGAAGTGACATTTACTAATTATTTACTATGTTTCAAGAACTGTTGTAAGCACTTCATATGGGTTAATAATTTTTTGAAAAAAATAATTATTTAGTTAATTTCATTTGATTGAAACACAAGGCAATAAACAAGAGAGACAGCAATAGAGAGAGAGACAGAAATCTTTTATCTGCTGGTTCCTTCCCCAAATGCAATAGCAAAGTCTAGGCTTGGCCAGATCTAGGAACCTGGAATCCCTCCCAGGTATCCCATGTGGATGGTAGAGGCTTAAGCACATGGTTTCCTAGGATGCATTAACTGGAAGCAAATCTTCAAATACATTGTTTGTTTTTTTTCCCAGAAAATTTTTAATTAAGGAAGAAAATTTAACTTCAGGAACATGGTGATTCTTCCCTTTGTACTCTTCCTCCACATACTCTGCCACCCCTCTTCCTCCTCCCTCTCCTATACCCATTATTATTTTTTACTAAGATCTATTTTTAATTAACTTTATACACATATGATTAACTTTATGTTAAGTGAAGAGTTCAGCAAATAGTATGAAAAAAAAAAAAACGTTCCTCAACAGTCTATATAAGGGCAGTTCAAAGTCAATTCTTCTCAAAGTGTCAGTTTCACATCTATAGATTACCTTTTAGGTGCTCTATTAGTTATCACAGATCAGGGAGAACATAGGGTATTTGTCATTTTGGGACTGGTTTATTTAACTAAGTATGATGTTTTCTAGTTTTATCCATTTTGTTGCAAATGACCAGATTTCATTTTTTTTTTACTACTGTGTAGTATTTCATGATGTACATATCCCATGATTTCTTTCTTTCTTTTTTTTTTTTTTTTTAGAGAGAGAGAGAGAGAAAGGTCTTCCCTCCACTGGTTCACCCCCAAAATGGCTGCCACAGCCGGCGCTCTGTGCTGATCTGAAGCCAGGAGCCAAGCGCTTCCTCATGGTCTCCCATGTGGGTGCAGGGCCCAAGCACTTGGGCCATCCTCCACTGCACTCCTGGGACACAGCAGAGAGCTGGACTGGAAGAGGAGCAACTGGGACAGAATCTGGCTCCCCAACTGGGACTAGAGCCCAGGGGTGCTGGCGCCGTAGGCGTAGGATTAGCCTAGTGAGCTGTGGCCCCAGCCGATACTATGATTTCTTTATCCAGTCTTCAGTTGACAGGCATTTGAGGTGATATTATATCTCAGCTATTCTGAATTGAGCTTCAATAAACATGGGGGGGTAACTCTTTCATATGCTGATTTCATTTCCCTTGGGTAAATTTCCAGGAATGGGATGGCTGGGTCATATGGCAGCTCTCTTTTCATATTTCTGAGATGTCTCAATACTGTCTTCCATATTTGCTTTATCAGTTTACATTCCCAACAGAAGATTAGGGTCCCTTTTTCCCCACATCCTCATCAGCATTTGTTGTTTATTGATTTCTGTATGAAAGTCATTGCTGAAAGTGGGGTATTGAAGTCCCCCATTACTATTGTTTTGGAGTCTATATAATCCTTTAGATCAATTAACATTCCTTTTAAATATCCAGGTGCCCTATAATTAGGTGCATATATGTTTATAATAGTCACATCTTCCTGTTGAATTGATCCCTCAATCAATACATAGTGACATTCATTGTTTCTTTTAGCTGATTTTGTGTTAAAGTCTATTTTGCCTGATATTAGCAGGGCTACACCAGCTCTTTCTTGTTTTTTTTCTAGCATGAAATATCTTTTTCTATCCTTTCACTTTCAGTCAGCGGGTATCTTTGCTGGTGGGATATATTTCTCGTGGGCAGCAAATTATGGGCTTTGTTTTTAATACATTCAGCCAGTCTGTGTCTTTTAACTGGATAGTTGAGACCATTTACATTCAAGGAAACTAATAATAAATAACAACTTGGCCTGGCCATTTTTCCATAAATATGCCTATTGTTGACTTTGGATTTCCTTTGCACTTTTACTGCCCTCATTTTCTTTCATAGGGATGACCATGTTTCTGTGTTTCTGTGTATAGCACATTCTGAAGCATCTTTTATAAGGATGGAAGAGTGATGACAAACTCTTTCAGTTTCTGTTTGTTATGCAAAGTTTTTATTTCATCTTCATTCATAAATGAAAGCTTTGCAGGGTACAGTACTCTGGGTTGACAGTCTTTTTCTCTTAAGACTTGAAATATACATCACCATTCTCTCCTAACATGTAGGGTTTCTGATGAGAAGTCAGCTGTGAGTCTAATTGAAGATCCTCTGAAAGTAATCTGGCATTTCTCTAGTGCACATTTTAGAATTTTTTCTTTATGACTTACTGTGGAGAATTTGACTACAATTTTTCGTGGTGAAGATCTTTCCTGGTCATGTCTATTAGGAGGTCTTTGTGCTTCCTGCACTTGGATGTCCCTTTCTTTGTCCAAATTACAGAAATTTTCTGTAATTATTTCATGATAAAGGCCTTCTGATCCATTCTCTCTTTACATGCCTCAGGAATCCCTAAGACCTATATTTTGGGTTGTTTGAGTATCCTGTATGTCTCAAATAGTGGTTTTTAGTTTTCTGATTTCTTTTTCTTGTTTTTGGTATGATTGTGAAATTCCAGATATTTGTCTTCTAACTCAGATAGTTTGTCTTCTGTTTCACTGAGTCTTCTGTTAAGGCTTTTACTGCATTTTTATTAGTTCTATTGAATTCTTCATTTCTAAGATTTCATTTTGATTGCTCTTTAAGATCTCAATTTCATGGGAAAAAATTTTGTTCATGTCATTATGTATTTCACTAGTTCATGGATTTGCTTCTGATTACTTCTATGTAATCCTACAATCCATTTTCTAAATTTCATTTCTGGCATTTCTTTAATCTCTTCATTTTCAAATTCTATTATTGAAGTGTTGTGTCCTTCAAGGGGCATCATGTTGTCTTCCTTATTCAAGTTTCTTGAATTGCTGCATTTATTATTCAGGATTTGTAGAACTACCTAATGATTTCTGTCTTATTTTCTTGTGTTTTCTCCCTATGATGGCTTTTATCTTTGGACTTTCCCTCTGTGACTGGGTATTCACATTTTAGTGAATATCCAGTGGCGTGTGGTGGGTGTGGCGAGAGAGCTCTGTTCACTGCTCCTATGTGAAAGTAGTGTCCAAAGTGACACCATGTTAGGTGTGGTAAATCTCTTCCTTTTTTATCAGAAGGAGTTTTTTTCTGCTGTTGGTGTGTTGTCTCATGCTCACCTCCTCTTCTCAAAGGAGACCAGTGCCTGGGCACTAGCCCCCATGGGTACAATATTTATCTGTGGTACCCAAAGAACCACACAAAGAATCTGTGCAGTCCTTGGTGTGAGATTGGATCCCAGAACAATGATCCTCACCAGGGAATCAGGGAACCCTGAGCATGTGGAGCTGCACACAGTGACTGCCCAAAGTCCCAGCCACACCCTATGCCCTCACATGCAGCCACAGTTTTTTCATGGTCTTGGCACACAAATCTCCCATAGTCACAAGCACCCAGCCCCTCTTTAGTTCTCCCAGTCAGGCTCAGTTTTTTCTGGTCAGCTGGTTGCTGGGCATATAGACACTAGCTGTTGCAACTATTACATATGCCCAAAATGGCTCCCTCCCTCTATCAACTTCTTACAGGACATCGGTGCAGGATGGTCATAGAGATAAACATGCCTCCTTTTTTCCTTCTATAGTTTGGTATGTACACTGTCGCCCTCAGGGCACCAAGCCAGGCCCACAGCAGGCTCTTCCCACAGCTTTATTGCTAGTGGCTTTGGCTGCTGCCTTCCGGTCTCATCTCACTCTTCATGGCTGGTGCTGAGGCTCTGGGCTGCTGGGGTCCTGAGTTGTGAGCACCCACATCTTCCATGTAGGGCAACAGTGTCCCTCTAATTTGCATGAAGCTTCCTCTGCCATTTTCTCCCTAACTCTTCCTTGAGGCTACACTCTCTCCACTTTTTTTTTTAAAACTATCTTCCCTTAGATTAGAGCAGTAAGCTCTCTCCCTATTCCACTAACTTGGATTTCCCACCTGAATACACTGTTTTTCTGTGTTGGACAACAGGCAGCATAGTAATGTCTTCTTCCCAAATTGAGGTAGGGGAATAAGTGATCACTACCACTTGCCAAGAATTCTGCCTTTAGGTACTTCCTGGTATTCAATTCAAGTTATGAGAAGCCAGCAAAGCTTGGCAGTTTCAGTGAGTTGAGGATCAAGAAATTATGATTAAAAGGTATAGAATAAGTATATTTCTAAGGACAAGGTATTCTTTAAGCAGAAACTATGAAAAGAAAGTGCCATAGAAATCCCCTTGCATGTATCCCCTAAACTATGTATACATTGAGGAGTATCAGCAATGCCAGGAAAAATATAATTATTAACAAGTTATAAGGTAAACATTCCCAAGGTCCCATACAGAATTAAAAGATACTTAGTTTCTAAACAGTCAAAGTGGACAAATCTTGCTGGACATGTGAAACATTCATTACAGAGGTAAAAGGGTCAAGTTTTAATAGTAGATCTAAATTAACTTTAGAATTAAAGTGACTCCAAACTTCCCTAACTACAATTAGAAACAGGCTTTGGAAAAAATTTTAAAAAGTCTGGAAAGGTTCAAGTTAATCTGTTATTAATTTAACTGCCTTAGAAGAATGATACATAAAAAAAAAAAATCACCCAATATAATATCCACAATTTCCTGAAACAACAAAATGAGAGAATTCTAACTATATTCCATGTGTATAAGATGTTACAGAAGGAATTATCAATTTTAATAATATTACATTTTAATCATGGACAGATAAGTTTTTTTTTTTTTTTTTTTTTTTTATTCTTGTTGTTGGGGAAGAGTGGTTGCTGTCCTATGAAGTGTATGATGATTGAAAGCATTGGACCTATTAACAAGTAGCTAATAAAGCGTTCTCCCTCATATATGGTGATCAAAATTTTACCATTGCCAAATTTTCTCTAAAGCAGGAAAATTGCTCCTGATTAAGAATAACCAATCTAGATGAAAGCTCAATGTATTCAATAAAAAGCAAAGACAATAAAAAAAGACTGAAATCTAATTCCTAGAGTTGAAAAGTGTACTGAGATGAAACAATCACTAGATAAGATTAATGGCAGGCTAGACACCGCAGATGAAAAGATTAGGGAATTGAAAACATAGCAATAGAAACTGTCCACAGAGTAGAGGAAGTAACAAAAGCTAAGTGTCTTGTATGAACTTTTTAAGTGGCCAAACACACATTATTGAAATCCTCAGAGAAGAAAACAAAGGAGGGAAAGCCACATAAATCATGGCCCAACATTGCCTAAATAAGCCAACTACACATCTGCAATTCAAAAAGCACAGTGACACCTAAGCCAAAAACACAAAGGTAATATCATGAAGCATTATAAAACACTTGACATGCAAAGGAACAATTATAAAGATGATTGCAGATTATTTACTGTGGAAAATGAGATTTAGAAAAGTGGAGAAACATCCTTAAAACTATTATAAAAGAGAAAGAAAATAATATTTAGAAGTCCTTACTCAGTGTAAATATAGTTCAGGAAATAAGGCGAAATAATTTTTCAGTAACATAAAAGTTGAAAGAATATATCATGTCCCCATAATGGCACTTAAAAAATGTTAACAAAATTTTTTCAAGGAAAAATACATAATATCTAGTCTCTACAAAGGACTGAAAAATACAGGAGATGATAAACACAGGGAAATAAACACTTTATTTTTATTACTTGAATTTCTTAAAAATAATCAACAGTTTAGGGAGAAAATAATAACACTGTATTCTAGGGCTTATAATTTTAGGATGAATTAAATTTGTGACAACAACAGCACAAAGCCTGTGAGGGGGAAAAATAGAAAGTACACCAAAATAAGGTTTGTATTTTATTCATGAAGTAATGTAATTCTCTTGCAAGTAGACAGTGATGAATTAAATATGTATACTATAAATCCTAAATTAGCCCCTGAAGTAAAACAGCAAAGAGTTTTTGTTAATAAGCTTAAAAAGGAGATAAAATGGAATTTTAAAAATGCAGTATAAAGAAGGCAGGAGTTGGGTGCTTGACATAGCAGTAAAAACTCCTCTTGGGCCACCTGCATCCTATATCAGAATGACTTTCTGCTCTGTTCCTGATTCCAGTTTTCTGCTAATGCACATCCTGGGAGACAACAGGTGATGACCCAGGTAGTTGGATCCTTGCTACCCATGTGAGACTCCAATTGAGTGTCTGCTCCCTGGCTTCAGACTGGGCCAAACAAGTGGATCAGCAGACGGAATCTCTCTCTCTCTCTCTCTCTCTCTCTCTCTTTCTCTCTCTCTCTCGCTCTTGCTCTCGCTCTCTGTCTCCCTCTCTCTCCATCCCTGCCTCGCTTTCAAATAAATGAATGAATTTAAAAATGAATAAAAGAAAGAAAAAGAGGGAGAAAGGAATAAAACATGTGGTACAGATAGAAATTAAATGGCAAGTGGCACTATTACACACAGTCATATTATTAATTACATTAAATAGAAGTAGCTTAAATACTCCAATTAAAATCAGATTGTATTTATTAAAAATTAAGTCACAACTCTCTGCTGCTGAAAAAGAGATCCATTATACTCATATACATAAAGAACAAGATACATGGAGGTGGAAAGAGTTGAGAAAGTCATATGATGCTAAGATTAATCAAAATAAAATTGGAGAGGCTATACAAATTCAGACAAAGAGATTTCAGAGCAAAACAAGCCAAAATAAAGTCATTTTCTCATGAACAAAAGCTGAGAATTGCTGTAGCACACCTGCAAGATATGAACATGAAATGCTTTTTGTATCTACATAGTGGGTTGAATAAGGCTGGAAATGATAAAAGCATTAGTGCATAAATAAAAAGTTTTTCCTCAATTTTCAGCTTTAAAGAGATGACTGTTTAAAGTAAAAATAATGATCATGTATTATAGTGTTTATAAAATATGTATAATAAAATGTACTATAATAATATCATTGCTTATGGTACAAAACCTAGAATAATCTCATTTGAGGCTAGATTTGGATAAATTAAAGATGTCTGCTTAAGATTCTTGGACAAGTAACAAATATAGGTAGATTTATAGTAAATATGAGAACATAGTTATAAGGTAAAATAATAATTACATAAGTCATCTTTACAAAACAGAAAACTAAAGAAAAATACTAAATGAGACTTTTAGGATGATTGTAGGCCATTAATTATTTTATACCTATAATTACTTTTAATGAAAGGGAGAGTAAAATCTCCAATTCAAAGGCATTTTTTTCCAATTTGGACAAAAATGCAAGACTCAACTAATACTGCTTACCAGAAACCCATTTGAAATATAATGGTACAGAATAAAAGTTAAAGGATTGTTTCTGTTTAAAAGTTAAACAGAACACAATTTGATCATAAGCTTGAGTGAATATATTAATAACAGACAAAGTAGATTGCAGAGAAACAGTGATTTTTTATAATGATAAAAGATCCAATTCACCAAGAAAACCAAACAACCCTAAATGTGTATGTACCTAAGAGAAATGCTTCAAGTTACATGAAGCAAAAACAGAACTGAAAGCAGAAATTGACAAATCCACAATTATGGGTAGAGATTTCAACACTCCTCTCAGTAATTGATAGAACAAGTGGACAGAAAATCAGTAAGCATATAGAAGTCTGAAACAACACTATCATCCAACTTGACCTAATGACCATTTGCAGAACACTTTACCCAACAACAGCAGAATGCACATTCTTTTCAATTGCACATGAAACATTTTCAAAGACAGATCCTATGCTGCACAGGATAAATTCAGTAATTCACCAAACTTTCCAAAGAAATACTTTTTAAATATAATTTTCATTTTATAGATGAAGAAAATGGGAGAAAGAAAAGTTAAATAAATCATTCAGATGTTTGAAGACCAATATGACATTTTAATTTGGAGCAGTTGTAGAGTTAATTAGCTTTACATATTTAAGTATTAAATATTATTTAAAATTTTGCCTCAAGACACCATATTATATTCCTGTGAGGTTCATAACGTAGACAGATGTTTAGGGAATAATAGCAAAATAGTTGTAAAGCTCTGATGAGCTTGGTTGTTTCTAAGACTCCTAGGTGTTTTTATTTGATATAATACTGATTCAAGCCTCTAGTCCTAGAATAACTAGTAATGTTATGTTTTTCATTCACAAAACTGTCTTTGTTTAAATTATAAATGGTTCATTCTCAGATTTAGTAGACTTTTCTCTTACTAAGTTCAAACCTGACTGTTGGAAATGTCCATGCTCTGACCAGTCACATGGAAAACAGCAATGGAAGAGAAGTGGACATTAAGAGTCTGATCCTGTGTGCCTTGTGTGGGAAGGCAACATACCAGCTTTTCAGGAATACAAAGAAGACAAACAAGGGATGTGTTTGATCTCTCATTATCCTTTGAAGTAATGAGAGAGAGGAGAGAGAGAGAGAGAGAGAGAGAGAGATACTCCTTTCTGCTGGTTCACTCCCCCAAATGCCTGTAAAGGCTTAGGCAGGGCCAAGCTGAAGCTGCGAGCCAAAAACTCAGCTTGAATATCCTACATGGGAGGCAGAGACCCAAGTACTTGAGCCACCACCACTGCCTCCCATGGTCTACACTGGTGGGAAGCTGAAATTAGAAACTGGAGTCAGAGCAGAGACCAACCCCAGGTGCTCTGCTCTGTTGTGTGATGTGGGCATCCTAAGCAGAGTTGTAAACTCTTGACCATTAACTGAGTTTTTATCAGAGATCCAACAACTGTCATAAACTGCCACCCTTTCAGATTTGATTCCTGCCCTCTTCTCAAGGATGATAGAGACATTAGAGACATCCTCTAATCTAGCTGTTACACCGGTTTTCATTCTCCATTTCAAGGACTGCAGGTTTTCCTCCTGGTAGTCACAGACAGCCATTCATCATAACAAAATACATATTGCCTATAAAACAGAAGCCCTGAAAGGAAACATGCGACAGGATAATTGAACAACAGCAAAGCGATCAGCTTTTTAATTTAATTTTGCAAGTAATGCTTTAAAAAATTAAATCTCCTAGTGTTGAAGGGTAATGAAAAGTAACAATTTCAAAGATGAATTGGGTCTAGAAAATGTGAATATTTAATATAAATAATGAAACATGAAGATTCCAAGTCAATCTCTGTAATACTGAACTCAAGATGATATAGTCTAGAGCTGTGCTGTTCAAGATTTAAAGGTACAGTTCTCTTGATATAAAGAAAGTAGCCCATGTTAAGAAATTATATTTGAGCTGAGATTGTCTTGTATAATGTAGATTTTTATACTGCATGATTTTCTATTCCTCAAAAAAGTGATGAATAGGGGCTAGTGCCATGGCATAGCGGGTAAAACTGCTGCCTGAGACGCTGACATCCCATATGGGCACCAGCTCAAGTCCCAGCTGCTCCACTTCCAATCCTGATAATGGCCTGGGAAAGAGTGGAGGATGGCCCAGGCACTTCGGCCCTTTCCACCTGTGTGGGAGTCCCCTAGGAAGCTCCTGGTTCCTGGCTTTGGATTGGCCCAGATGTGGTCATTGTGATCATTTGGGGAGTGAACCAGTGGATGGAAGATTTCTCTCTGTCTCTGTGCCTCCCTCTCTGTAACTCTGCTTTTCAAATAAATAAATAAATATTTTTAAAAATTTTCAGAATATTTTTAGTGAAATTTTGTTTCTCATGCTGGAAAGACCTATAGAAAGGATGACACATATTCACCACAGCTAGACTTTTATTGACATCAAGAAACAGCTGCACATTTGAGAGACAGAATTTTCCTGATTACTAAGCCATATGGTAATTTTCTACTACTCTCAACAGTTCTCTGGTCATTTATTTTATATATACACACTGAAAATACAGATGAGTATATATATATGAAATAATGACAGGAAAGTTACATGATTATAAATACTTGTAATTTCTCTCTATTCTCCTGCCAATTAAGGGAAAACAATTTGTCTTTGTAATACTTATTTTTATAATGGATAATTTTCCAACTATTCTCATATACTTTTTTAAAAAAATTATTAATTGTATTTGAAAGGCACAGTGAGAACGAGGGAAGAGAGAGGGAGAGGGAGAGAAAGAGAGAGATTGATTTTCCCTCTAATGGTTCACTTCCCAAATGCCTCCAACAACTGGGGCTGGGTCAAGCTGGAGCCAGGGGCTGGAAATTCCATTCCGGTTTGCACAGGGATGATAGGGACCCAAGTACTGAATCCCAATCTACTGCTTCTCCAGGTACATTAGCAGGAAGCTGGATCAGAAGCTTGAACACAAACCAGAACTCCAATATGAAATGCAGACTTCCTAAAAGATGGCTTAACTCTCTGCACCACAATAGCACTTTTAAAAAATTAATTAATTAGACCGGCACCGCGGCTCAATAGGCTAATCTTCCACCTTGCGGCTCCAGCACACTGGGTTCTAGTCCCGGTCGGGGTGCCGGATTCTGTCCCGATTGCCCCTCTTCCAGGCCAGCTCTCTGCTGTGGCCTGGGAGGGCAGTGGAGGATAGCCCAAGTGCTTGGGCTCTGCACCCCATGGGAGACCAGGATAAGCCCCTGGCTCCTACCTTTGGATTAGCATGGTGCGTTGGCCGTAGCGCGCTGGCCGCGGCGGCCATTGGAGGGTGAACCAACAGCAAAGGAAGACCTTTCTCTCTGTCTCTCTCTCTCACTGTCCACTCTCCTATAAAAAATTAATTAATTAATTATTTTTTATTTGACAGAGTTATACAGTGAAAGAGACAGAGAGAAAGGTCTTCCTTCCATTGGTTCACCCCCCCAAAATACCCGCTATGGTTGGAGTTACGATGATCCGAAGCCAGGAGCCAGGTGCTTCTCCTGGTCTCCCATGTGGGTGCAGGGGCCCAAGCACTTGGGCCATCCTCCGCTGCCCTCTTGGGCCACAGCAGAGAGCTAGAGTGGAAGAGGAGCAACCGGGACTAGAACCCAGCGTCCGTATGGGATGCTGGCTCTGCACTCAGAGTATTAACCAAGTGAGCCACAGTGTCCGCCCCCACAATAGCACTCTTGATGAGAAAAACTGATGTAAAAACTCAATCACTTTCACTAATTTTTGTCTTTTGTTAGATTAAGATGATATGACTGCAGCTCAGGGAGTCCTTTGATATATGCTGTTATGATGTTATATAGGTTACAAATAAATTATTCTACTCTTTTAAACAAATGAGAATTGTCTGCATTAATGTAACCACCAAAAATATAAATATTTTGAGAGCCATTATCATTCCTTTCTGCAGGAAGTTTCATTTAGTGCTAAAGTTAGAAGATGGAGGCAGAAATCATTATCTGCAGACTTTATCTCACAGATAAATTCCAGCTGCAAACCATTTTAGCAAGTCCAGATTTAATGTTTGACTTTCTGGTTGACAGGGTGAGTCATTTCAGCCTGAGTTGACAGTAGTGACCCTCAACCAGAACAACTTGATGTATTAGCAAATTCTTCTAGCGGTTAGTCTGCACTTCTCAATAACCTCTTAGTCAAGGAAAGTAAGTTACTGTGGAGGAGAATTAAATAAAACAAACTAGAGGAGTAAGGTCTTCTTCATATATATTTATTTTTGTATAGGATTTCCTTGACCTTTCAATAACAGAAATGGCAGACTGAACTATTTTTTAACCTAATCTGCTATAAAAATAAGTAAAGGTTGAGAGCGATATAGAGAAGGGTACAGAGAAGTAGAAATTAAGGAACTAATAGATTGCATTACATTTATTGCTGTGAATATTTTGCTAGTATCAGGAAAAATATGGAAGTATATGTTAAACGTTGTAATAACCAGAGAAATAGAAATAAAATTGACAGATTGGGGTTCCATGGTAATTCTTAGAATAATATCCATATCTATATTTCCTAGCATGGATGTCAAAGGTTTTGTTTTTCTAATTTTCAGATGAGCAAACTCCATCTGGGATATAAAAGTCAAGCTGTTTTTCTTCCTACCTTTCCCTTTAATAATAATCTTTATAATCCTTCACTCAGAATTTGCATAGTCATTTGGGCTAACATTTTTAGAATTTGTATAAAATCTTGAATGCAGAGTGCAAATGTGTATATATGTGTGTGTGTGTGTGTTTGTGTGTGTATACATATTCTTTTGAAAGCTCAAATTTAAAAAACAATGTGTCTTTCATAAGTAGAAGGAGTAGCATTATTTCCACATTAAAAAGAAAATAAATTGGCTGAGGTGCTTCTTAAACCTATTGTGATATACACCCTCCATTTCAATACCCTTTCATGTTTCATAATATGATGCTATAATAATCAAAGAATGCTTTAGTTAACTAAAATTATCATTGGAAGCTTTTTCTACCAAAGTTTTTTACAAAAGCAAGGGAATAGTAGCAATATAATTTTTTAAACAATTAATACAGAGAAATGCTACAAAAATATACACTGAGGAGCTGGCACTGTGGTGTAGTGGGTAAAGCCGCCACCTGTAGTGCCAGCATCCATATGGGTGCTGAGTCCTGGCTCCTCCTCTTCTGATTCAGCTCTCTGATATGGCTTGGGAAAGTAGTAGAAGATGGCCCAAGTGCTTGGGCCCTTGTACCCATGTGGGAGCCCTGGAAGGGGCTCCTGGCTCCTGGCTTTGCTGCCAACTGGGGAGTGAACCAGCAGATGGAAGACCCCTCTCTCTCTCTCTGCCTCTCTGCCTCTCCTTCTCTCTCTGTAACTCTGACTTTCAAATAAATAAATAAATAAATGTTTAAATATATATATATATATATATATATATATATATATATATATACTGAAACCTTTACATACACTGTTTTGCTATCATTACTACTTACTATTACTACTACTATCACTACTACTACTACAAGTCAACAGTTTAAATCAAAGGAAATAATTTAAGCCCAATATTTTATTCCAAAACTTTTCAGTGGATATTTTGAGTGCCAGCTCATCCTTCCATTTGCTACATCCAAACTACTGTACAGTGAGAATTCATTTTTGGTGTAACTCTGAGATAGTTCATGAAAGCCATCATAAGATAGCTAAGCTCACTATATTATATTTATAAAGTCAGAGAAGTGAGCCAATGCATTACAAAAGATTTTCAAAGCACAGTTTGAAGTTTGAAAGCATTTTCCATTTTTATTTTCAGAGATTAGGACAGTGTGGTTAATATATCTTTCAAGAACCCACACAAAGAACAAAGCAATAGCTCAGATTTCAAGTGAAAGAAAGTTTCTTTTTCTTTTGTAATAACAAGATCTTCTTGGTTTATAGTAACATCATTGTTCAACAAATAGCACTCTGGTACTGGGTAGGATTAAGCACCATGAGGTCTCTCAATAATGGATGTCTATCACATTAAACCATGAGTCACCAACTTGATTAAATTTGATATTTTATAAAATGTTTTTCTACATAACAAATTGGCACAAAACTTAGTGACTTCAAGCAACACCACTTACCATTTCACAGTTTCTGTGACAAGTATCCAGCCATGGCTTAATTGAGTCTTGGAGCTTAAGGATCTTCCACAAGGCTACAATCAAGATGTCAGCCAGGGCCTCAGTGGGGAAGAGTCAGTGTTCAAGCTCACTTACACAGCTGCCAGCATTCACCTCCTCACAGGCATTTGGACTGAGGACTTCAGTTCCTTGCTGATGAGTGGCCAGAGGCCACTCTCAATTCCTTGACATGTTTACCTTTTCAGCTTGATTCAACAGAGCAAGCACAGAACCCCAACAACAAAAACTGCCTGCAATGCAGAAGTTATGTTCCTTCATAAACTGAAAAGTTACATCTAATCCTTTTCACTATTTTCTCATCATTAGAAGCAATCATTCCATTCTGAAGACAATCAAGAAAAGGAGACTTCACAAAGGTGTGGCTATTACAAGTCATGAATATTCCTTTGGGAGACATTGTTGGTTACCTGCCATAACATCAGAATATTTTGTGGATTACTGAGTGAATTATTCACACACCAAAAAACTACATTACTACATTTATTTTTAGAAAGGATCTAAATGAATGCAAAACAATTGATCCGATGGTAGCTAATTGTGTTAGTCAACTATTTGTCACTATAACTTAAATATCTAAGAGATGTTCACTGATAAAGGAAAAGATTTAGTTTGCTCCTTGTTTTCAGAGAAGCATAGTCTAAGATTGGGGCATCCCACTGGTCAGGCAGCCCACGTCAGCAGTGGATGGCAGAATGTGCACAGTGGAAAGATCACGTGGTGAGGCAGGATGCAGACAGGAGATATGCTCTTGCATGTGGTAGCTCCATATACAGTGACCATGATTCCACCATAGGACTCCACTCTACCAACCCAATCCAATCTAATCACTTTCTAATGCCCCACCTTCAGACACCATGATTGGAATACATTCCATCTTTAATCCATTAATGTAGAACTCTGGGAGTGAAGTCTTTAATATATGAGCCTTTAATGGACACCCAAGCTGTTATACAAACCATAGTAGTGTAGTGTTTTTAAAGAAATAACTGTGGACCTCTCCTTATAGTATGGAATGTAGGCTAGGCTTGATTTTCTCTGACTGATCAATATGCATAATATATAAGTAAACAGTTGTCTATGTTGCCAACCTGGCTGTAATGATTTGCTTAAAATGTCAACATAGTAAGTTTCAAGAATTGAGAATTTCCAAGGATTTTCTACTTTCTAATTTTTTGAATTGCATTGTAGGTTTTCAACCATGGATTTTAAGAAATGGAAGTGCCTATTTTCTTGTTAGTAAAAATGCTATATTCATCCATGATATTCATACTTTCAGCAATTCAATTTCTTTCTATCAAAGCCATTTGTGCACAGGCTCACATCACTTACATACATACATTCAATGTGTCTCTTCCTCAGAAACTTCTTTTCAGGACTATTTTATATATACCTAGGAAGCACATTCCAAGTTCATTCTTATGGCTGTAATTCCTCTTTAGGACTTGCCCAGGGCACTCAACTATGCAGAAGAATATAAACTTCTGGATTTGCATCTTATTTCTTGCTTCATTAATTTCATTAACTTTCAAATTGAAGAATTCTAAGAATTAAGGTGGCATTTACATTTAATACCAAAATCACTTTCTTTGCCTTTAAAGCTTTTAATTATATTTTTGAGTTCTAGCTCTAAATTGTATTTGTCAAACTCCTAATTAGATTTATTTCATAGGAATATAGGTATTGGAAGAATAGTAGCAGAACTAAATAAGAAAGTTTTCTTTATAAGATTGGAAGACTACTTAAAAAGTTAGGTAGATATTGTAGACTTGCTCTATTATGCAACTAAAGTTCTGTATCTAAGACTGTTGAATAGTTTATACAAGTAACTATTGATTTATACAGAAAGATCAAATCTATGCTCCTGAAAAAGTGACTTTTCTTTTATTTTTCTGTACAAGCACAGACTGTGGGATTTGTATGGAGTCTCATTTAATAAGAGATTTTATTTTGCTGTTTATTTACAACATTGACAAATAGTGACCAGAAGGAAAAGCAAAGTATGTAATCAATCTTAATACCTTTGTTGTTTTCCTGAGAGAATAAAAAAAGGCCAAAACAGGATAAAGCAGATACTTTGGGGAAAAAAGTGAAAAAAAATGCTTCTTGCTTCTGCTCTTGATGGTGATGATGATAATGACAACACTGATAACATAAACAATGAAAACTGTTGTTTCTGATTTTTGAAAAGGACACTGAAAGTTAGGTATTATTGTCATAGATTCACAGAAAAGGATTTTGAAATTAACACACAATAAAACTTTACCTCAATTGACTCTTAAAAAAATAGTAGCACATATTCTAGTCCACACTGGTCTTTCTTTGAAGAGCAGGACCTTTCCTTTATTTCATGTTTCTAGTCATTAAAACACTCATATGTGATAGTGGTAGTCACATATGGCTTAACATCACTTTCTATACTTGTAATCACATATGTATAAAGTCCAATTCCTGTGATTCCTTCCTAACAAGTGCTTGGATCTTATACTTTTTCTTTTTTTATGTTTTTGGATACTTTACCAATACAAATACAACTCTTCTACAGTGTAGAAATATACAAAGAAATTGAACTGTATTATGAACATTCGAAAAGTGCCAAAATCTGTCTCAAAAATACAGTGGGTAGTAAATTACAGATGCTGTTATCTGATCACAGTTTAAATAGCTAACAAAATCCATAAAAATATAACAGGACTGATTTTGACTAACATTACATTTTTTTTTTAATTTGATGGTTCTTTATTTCAGACTTATGCCCTGAAGAACTCTCAACCCCAAAGCTCAAAGCATATAAAGTTTATAAAGGCAAAGGGTTTATAATTATAGGCAAAAACCAAAAGGAGGGAGGGCAATACATGGATGCTAAGATTGCTGGGGGGAGCAGAATACATGGTTTTAAGGATTGGGAAATATATAATATAACATATTTATCAGCGTTGTTAGGATTTCCATAACTGTTTATTCATTTCTTATTAAAAAATTAAGAGCACAAGATTTAGAATCAACCACAAAGGTAATTAATCCCAACTTTGTCAACAGCTATATGACTTCATATTTAACTTTTTTAATAATATATTTTTATATATTTTACTATTAGAGATTAATTAGTATGGACCACATGGAATTACTGTGAAGAGTAAAAGAAATAATGCATCCTATGAAAAGGCATTATAGGCGCAGGCGCTGTGGTGCAGAGGGTTAATGCCCTGGCCTGAAGCACCAGCATCCCATATGGGCGCCATTTCTAGTCTCTGCTGCTCCTCTTCTGATCCAGCTCTCTGCTGTGGCCTGGGAAAGCAGCAGAAGATGGCCTAAGTCCTTGGGCCCCTGCACCCACGTGGGAAACTCTGAGGCGGCTCCTGGCTCCTGGCTTCAGATCGGCACAGCTCCAGCTGTTGTGGCCATCTGGGGAGTGAACCAGCAGATGAAAGACCTCTCTCTACCTCTCTCTCTAACTCCATCTTTTGAATAAATAAAATAAATCTTTTAAAAAAAGAAAAGGCATTATATTATTGTTAGCATCATTGATTTTGATGCCTATGAGAGCACTAAACAATAGCTTTATGTATGTCAAGATAAGATTGGCTCTTGGTGACTTTCATTTATTTACACAAGTATATGTATCAGGATAATATGATGTGCCTGGTTCTTTGAAGGTATTAAGATGGAAATGAATAAAATATATTTTCCTCCCTGGGCTCAAATCCTATGTAGTTTCTTTTTTTTTTTTTATGACAGGCAGTTAGACAGTGAGAGAGAGAGACACAGAGAGGAAGGTCTTCCTTTTTCCATTGGTTCACCCCCCAAGTGGCTGCTACAGCCGGCACACTGCGCCAATCCGAAGCCAGGAGCCAGGTGCTTCCTCCTGGTCTCCCATGAGGGTGCAGGGCCCAAACACTTGGGCCATCTTCCACTGCCTTCCCGGGCCACAGCAGAGAACTGGACTGGAAGAGGAGCAACCAGGACAGAATCTGGCACCCCAACTGGGACTAGAACCCGGGGTGCAGGCACCACAGGCAGAGGATTAGCCTAGTGAGCCACGATGCCAGCCCCTATGTAGTTTCTACTCCCCAAATGCCTACCAATTTAACAAGAGAAAAGAATATGTAGCAATCCATTAGGGTATTAAGGTTGTTTTATTTGTTACTTGTTTTGCTTTACAGTCTAAAAGATTTTAAAAGGTGTCTAGGTGATCCTATTTAATAAGTAGGATAAGAGGGGTATGTCTGCATATACACACAATAGTCAGGAGTGCAATACAGTAGTCTATGGAAGAGCTTACAATAGCCTGGGAAACTCACTGGCATTGGAAATGGAGAGATGAGGATGAACTTGAGATATGGAAAAGAGGCATCATGAACAGGTCTTCTAACAGATAAGATATGTGAGGAGAGATAAAGGGAGGAAAAGAAGAATAGTTGATACTGGTTTGGGCCAAAGGGACTAAGGATGTAGTAGATTTCCATGGGGAAGCCAAAAGATCAGCTTTGGATTTGCTGTATTTAAGATGTGTATGATGTATGCGAACACAGCTGTAAAATCCATCATTGTCTACAGGAAGGTGGAAGTGCTAGGAAAGGTTGACATGAAGATGTGTGTTTTGGAGTTTCTAATGGGCAAGTGTATTAAAAGTTGGTAGAATGTGAATTAGCACAGCCCTTACTGGAGATGGTGTGGAAATTTCTCAAAACTTAAAAGTAGAACGACCAGGGGTGATACTGTGGCTCAGTGGGTTAAGCAAACACCTGGGAAACCCATATCCCATATTTGAGTACCTGAGATTGAGTCCCAGACATAAAGAAAATATTTATATCTCCACTATGCAATATTATTAAGCCTTAAAGAAGAATATCCTGGATCGCATCTTGCCTCTGCTTCCTACAGTTTCCTGCTAATGTGACTGGGAGGCAGCAGATGGTAGCTTAAATACCTGGGTTTGTTCCACCAACATGGGAGCCTGAAATGGAGGTCCTGACTCTTGATCAGGCTTGTTACAGTTCTGTTTGTTGTGGGCGTTTTCTCTCTCTCTCTCTCTCTCTTCTGTCTCTCCTCTCTCCCAGAACCATCATATGATCTGGGTATATATCAAAGGATCCAATATCTCTGAAGACATAGATACACTACTGTATTCATTGCAGCATTATTCACAACAGCTAAGGTACATAATCCCCTAAATGTTCATCAGTGGATGAATGGATTAAAAAAAAAAAAAACAGAATATATACACACAATGGAAAAGCATTAAGCCTAAAAAATCCTGGTTTTTTCTGACAATATCGATGAACCTGGAGAACATGTGCTTACTTGAAATGACCAGGCACAGAAGGACAAATACTGTAGGATTTCACTTATGGGTGGACTTAAAAAGATTTATGGAAGCAGAGAGTACAATGGTGTAAAATAAGCAGGTATTAGTCAAAGGGTACAAAGTCTCAGAAGGAATAAACCTTGGAGATCTATTATACAGCATATTGGTTATAGTTAACAACGAAGAATATTTAAAAATTGCTAAATGTTTTTTACCACAAAAAAGAGAGACATATGTGAGATGATAAATATGTTAATTAGTTTGATTTAGTCATACTACAATGTAAATATATATGAAAACATCATGTTGTATACAATCAATATATAAATTTTTTATTTATCAATTTTAAAACGTTAATGAGAAAATAAAGGAGCATTTTACCTAAGCTGTGAAAAAGTCCAATGTTTCAAGGTCAGATTAAAGAAGAGAGTAAATGTATGAAAGGCATTTGCAGAGTGCCTTATGCATATTTAAGTATAAATAAAACTTACTCAGGAGTAATAATTAATTACATTTTTACTTGCCTCAAATACCCAAGAAAGATTAATACTACAGTAAAAGGTAAGGCAGCTAAATGCATTTTAAATATTTCAGTAGTTTGTAGTTTATCAGTAACAAGTTACAGTTAAGTGGTTGTAGACAACTATATCTTGCATCTATTAGGTTCCATTGATCTAGTAACTCAATTTTGAATTGTATTACTTTTTCCACCTTTTATTTCCCAGAGAAATTGATAGCTTGTACTTTGTCTTACTTTTGCTACCTAAACCAGAATAAGGTGTTTTAGGTCAAAAGCCTTTCTTTTTTATGTAGCTGAGCAAGAAGAAAGGCAGAGAACACTGCAAAGATGTTTAGAAGTATGTTAGGTGGTCTTAGTTTTCTTCTTCCTCCTGCCTTATGATTTTTGGGTACTCTGAATGCTTTCATTTGGAATGCAAATCTGCTTTCCAATAAAGGCAACTTTGATTAAGTTCTATAAGTTGTTGGGTGAAATGTCAGCTCTTCAGTAAATTTTTATTTTCTTTATTTTTTTAGCTGTCTTCTGCCTTATTAAAATCTATGTCCTGTGAATTTTCTGAATGGATGTCATTTACTCTTCATGTTTCGACTTACTAGGTGTTTTTTGCTTCTGATTTTTTTGGAGAAAAAAGCATGCAAATATTGGTTTTGCTTAGTCTGTAATAGATGTAAAGTAATTGATGTCCATATTTGCATTTTTATCCATGTCTTTCAGACTTATTCATCATAGTTCATTTGTTTAAGGTTATTTCTGTCATGTTTTAAAATTTCATGACTGACAGGAAAACTTGGATGTGCCACTTTTTTCTGATGCTGAATATAGATGACATGGAACATTTGCTCAGAGGTCACAGTACACAGATGTCTAAGCTATTGTCTTGGGCCAAACCCTCACTTATTTTGCCAAAAGCACATATCAGTTAAATGGAGTCAAAACTTCCTGCAGTAGTGGATTCTCATTGTGGCTCACTGCAGGAATCAACATTAACATTTTTGGGTTTGTTTGTGGTTTCCATGTGAATGATCTAGGCATTGTTTCAATCTTTGCTTGTTATCATTTTTCTATCTTTTGAAACTACCAAAACTTTTTTCATGAATCCAAAGTTGTTTTTAGTTTGCCCCTAAATAAACTCATAAAGCTTGAAAATAAAAAAAAAAAAAATCTCAAATTATCCTCATACATTTTCTGTTTTAGACAAAGCAAGCAATAGTAGAAAGAATCCCATTACCTGAACTTTTTTTTTCAAGATTTTATTTGAGAGGTAGAGTTACAGACAGTGAGAGGGAGAGACAGAGAGAAAGGTCTTCCATCCTCTGGTTCACTCCCCAAATGGCCGCAAAGGCCAGAGCTGAGCCGATCTGAAGCCAGAAGCCAAGAACTTCTTCTGGGTCTCCCACATGGGTGTAGGGGGGCAAATGCTTGGGCCATCTTCTACTGCGTTCCCAGGTTTTAACAGAGAGCTAGATGGGAAGAGGAGCAGCCTAGACTAGAATTGGCATCCTTATGGGATTTCGGTGCCATAGGCAGAGGATTAACCTACTGCACCACACTGCTGGCCTCTGAACATTTTTTTTTTTTTTCAATTGCTTACTTGAAAGTCAGAATGACAGACAAGGAGAGACAGAGAGATCTTCCATCCACTAGTTCACTTCCAAGATGGTGTTAAGAGTCAGGAACTTCATCCGGGTCTCCCACATGGGTGATATGGGCCCAAGCACTTGGGCCATCTTCCACTGCTTTGCCAGGGCATTTGCAGGGAGCAGGTTCAGAAGTGGAGCAGCTGGGATTCCAATGGGCTCTAACGTGAGATGTAGGCATGGCAGGCAGGACTTCAATGGCTGCTCTGTAACTTTACAAGGCCAGCACCCTGAACTGTTTTGTGCCTGACGCTTTGCACAATTACTTTTGTGGACTTGGGCATTAAAAAAAGTTATTGTTTCTTTTAATTATTAGTTTATGTTTTACACAAAGGGAATAATAAAATCATAGGAAAACATTAGACAAGAATCTGAAAAGTCTGTCACTAGTCAGATTTGGAACTTGTAGGACCGGAAAGGCTGGCAGTGAATTCCTAGTGTGACAGCTTTCTGACTGCAGCAAGATGGTATTGTTCAAACATAGGTTAGCATACCACTTCACCTTTATCAGTCTCACAACTCACTATTGTCTGAATGTGTCCCCCAATTCATCTTAAAATCTAGTTGCCAATATGATAGTATTCAGAAGTGAGATCCTGAGGGGGTGATAAATGCGTGATGGCAAAACCCTCTCTGGATGGAATAGGGACCCCATCCTTCACAGATAGAATTATGCCCTCAGGGGGTACCTTGGTCTTGAACATCCCAGTGTCAAAAGACAGCACAAAATAAACTTCTATTGTTTATAAAGAACCATTGCATGGTATTTTGTTACAGCAGCACAAATGGACTAGGAGTGTTTTCCCCAGTATTTCTACCTAGGATCAGTTCTTTCTACTTCCCCACCAATTCCATTATATGGTGTTCCTTGGTGAATTTTTATACAATATTCCTTATTGAAGTCTTTCTTACTTTATCTCACCAGAGCTGATTCTACTTCTACAAATGATCAATACAGTATAGATTTATATATGACAAGTAAAAAAACCACATAATTTATTTAAGGCACTGTTTTTGTTTGTTGGAGGGGACATTGCTATTTCAGTTAAATTTTATGGTCAGAAAAATTATTTTCAGGGATTAGAATTTATAACATGAAACTGACTAAATTATATTAATACGCCCATTCATCTTTTAAAAGAAGAGTAAATATATGTATAAATACGCATATATAAAGGATTACACAAAGCAAATATAGCAAAGTGATATAAATTGTTAAATCTATGTGTGCTCCATAGGATCTTTGTCCTTAATGTGTTTTACTATGAGAGTTAAAGATAACACTACTAGTCGAACAATAGCCTATACATCGTGTGGTTGTGTGAGTGCAGTCTGTTGAAATCTTTGCTTAGTATATACTAAGTTGATCTTCTGTATATAAAGATAATTGAAAATGAAACTTGATGAAGGGTGGGATGGGAGAGGGAGGAGAGGGAGAGGGGAGGGCTGCGGGAGGGAGGGAGGTTGCGGTTGGGGGAAGCCACAACAATGCAAAAGTTGCAATTTTTTTTGGTTTTTTTTTTTTTTTTTTTTTTTTTTTTTTTGACAGGCAGAGTGGACAGTGAGAGAGAGAGACACAGAGAAAGGTCTTCCTTTGCCATTGGTTCACCCTCCAATGGCCGCCACGGCCAGCACGCTGCGGCCGGCGCACCGCGCTGATCTGAAGCCAGGAGCTAGGTGCTTCTCCTGGTCTCCCATGGGGTGCAGGGCCCAAGCACTTGGGCCATCCTCCATTGCACTCCTGGGCCACAGCAGAGAGCTGGCCTGGAAGAGGGGCAACCGGGACAGAATCTGGCGCCCTGACCGGGACTAGAACCCGCTGTACTGGCCACAGGCGGAGGATTAGCCTGTTGAGCCGCAACGCTGTCCCAAAAGTTGCACTTTCTAAATTCACATTTATTAAATAAAAAAATGAGAAAAAAGAAAGCATTTCATAAAAAAAAAACTATGTGTGCTCATTTAAAAATGTAATAAATAACAAAAAATTTTAAAAATAAACATTAAAAAATCACATTGTATTTTCTTTGCTAATGATTTTTAAGTGATTTTTGTATCTATTTTCATGCAAAAGATTTGGCCTATGATTTCTGTTTTTGTTTTCATCAAATTTTGCTAATAAGGACTTGCTTCTCATAAGATAAGTGGATAAGTTTGGAAGTGATCCCAGCCTTTCCATTCCTTTGGACAAATTTGGTTTTTTTCTTTATTATTTATATGGAGAAATTCATAAATTAGGTTGTGTACTAAGGAGTTCCTTTATAGAAAATATTTTAGTAACAAAATTCAATTTAGTTGGCAACAATATTAAATTTTTCATATTCTTTGGGTCCATTTTGAGCCTCAGCTTGTTTTCTATATTATCAACTTCAGTACACTTATCCTCTGAATTTGTTTTGAATTTTCCCTTTTCTATTCCTAAAATTGAAAAATTTGTGTCTTTTCTTTCCTGATATGTTTCACTGGAGATAATCTACCATATTAATGACTTTAAGGGGCAAACTTGTTTTTGTTAAATGTTCCCGTTGTGTATTATATAATATTTTATTCTTTTATGTAGATTATTTCTTTTACTCTATTCCATTTATTTTAATTTGGCATCCTTTTCTAATTTATTGAAGTTGACATTCATATTATGGATTATCTGCCATTTTCTTTTCATAACATATTAAATTAAGGCTAAAATTTTCTTCCTAATATGGCTTTGTCTGCATCACACACTTTATGCACTAAGGGATATTCTTGGATTCTGTGCTATCAAAACAACATTTTTATATAGGACTGAATCACGTCTCAGAACAAGAGGATGGCAATGTAAGTACTGAGTGGAACTTAGGTGTTGAACTAATGGCAGGAGGTAGCAGGTCAGCACTCCAGTCAGATCTACTGTGATGGGGTCTTCTCCTTAAGATAAATGACACAATGAGGCATCAGAGGAGTTTGAAAAGAGGATCAGAAACATTTATTCAGCAGAACTTAGAAGCAAAGAGGGAGCTTAGAAATTAAAATGCATACTCCTGACAGACACAGACTGTGTGGGTGGATTAGGTCATAATCACCAGTCCTGGTCCTGAAAAACCAATGTCAGACCGCAGTCCCCTCACTTGCTTACAGTGCCTTGACAAAGCTTCAGCCATTTGGTAAACCATCTGTTAATGTTGCACATCCCAATCTGAGTTTTGCCCTATGGTATGTATACCAGGCTTTCACATAGTATTTCTGCTTACTACTTAGCTTGGCAGTGTACTCATTAGTTTCAATCTAACACTATCCCCACTTAGCTATTTTGGCAAAGATCACTAGTTTCAGTACATATTCCTAATCTTCCCACTTCCCTTCTTCTTCTTTTTTTTTTTTTTAAAGATTTATTTATTTATTTGAAAGGCAGAGTTACAGAGAGAGAGAGAGAGAGAGAGAGAGATCAATCTTCCATCTGCTGGTTCATTCCCCAAATGGCAGCAAAGGCTGGAGCTGAGCCGATTCTTCTTCAGGGTCTACCACACATGTAAAGGGGCTCAAGCACTTGGATCATCTTCTACTGCTTTCCCAGGCCATAGCAGAGAGCTGAATCAGAAGAGGAGCAGCCGGGACTTGAACAGGTGTTCATATGAGATGCCAGTACCACAGGTAGCAGCTTTACCTGCTACACCACAGAGCTGTCCTCCCGATATCTCTTCTTAAGGATTCAATTTTATATACCTTGGGCAGATGTTGTCATTCTAAAATTTACATTTGTACAGCTATTTGTGAAATTTGTATAATTGATATTTTCACTCTTTGGCTCCTCCAGCAATCAAAGAAGTCATACTTCTCTGGTAGGTACTTTTTCCTAAGGAAGTATGATTAATTTCCATCATTTTTTTAGAAAACCTGGGGAGTTATTGGAAGGACAGGAATTAATCCCATAAACAAAGAAATATTACATAGCTTAAGGTATATTTTCAAATAATTACCAATCAACATAAAAACTTATTAATCTACCAGTCCAGCTTAGGAACAATTTTATCTCAAAAAACAATCACCCGAGATCAGGTTATCATTGTGTATTTCCTCAAAAAATAGATCTTGTGTGGTAAAATGAAGAGGAGTACATGTTCTTTGCCACTTTTCTCATTGAGAAATGAAGTTACTTACTCACTGGCTTTATGGGTGCTTAAATGTGAACTAGATTATGACTGCTTTGACCAACAGTGTGACAGAAATGACACTGCATGGTTACTGAGACGAAGCGCAAGAAGCCTGACTCTTCTGTCATCTTAGAATCATAAGTTCAGAAACCCCGAGGTACCATCCAAGGGTTCAAAACACAGTGAGACTGCCATGGACCCATGTTAATGGTATAGGATTTCTTTCTTGCTCTATATTCGTGACCCTTTGACCAGAGAATGCTCTCACACAGAAGGATGGGGGAACCAATACTAACAAGGGGACTAATAACTACTTGTGGGGCTAGAGAATGTTGATACGCTAGTTAGCAACACTGTTTGCTAATATTTGGATTTTAGTTATCTAATGTTTGATTCAAAGATCCACTTGAGTGCCTGTGTTTTTACAGTGTCTGTAGTTCACAAATAAGATTTTTAAAGCCCATTATTGCCCTGAACTTCCTATTGACTATAGATAGGAACATGACCATTGCAAGGGTCAAAGAAAACTGGAAGTCACAGAAGAATTAGGTGAGATAGAAATGTGCCCTCCTACTACTGTATCATGGACAGACAAGATATAGAACATGGAGCAAGGCAATATAATGAAAAAGCTTCTTTTAGATGAGTGCTCAGTTTAATCTATCTCAGATTTAATCTATCTCAGATTCCTGGCTTTCTTATATCTGTCCACTGTTATGTTTTAAGTGGAACTATTTTTCCTTGTTTAATGAAGTTATATACCTGGTACTGATTTTGCCATTTAAAATTCTTTTTAGTTGTGCTAGTATGACCTAATGAAAACAACGTGAGTGATGTCATTACGTTCTGTCACCATCTCAAATAAGGATAACTCATGTCCTCAGATAAAGTACATAACCCATGGTTCCTAGGGTCTAGAGGTAGTCAGGTAAGAGGGAACATCTTAAGCAGCCCATGGATGCCCAAAAGACTGGACAATACTTTTCCATAAGGACAGAGGCATTGTTTCCATCAGAGGATCCTACTTTGTAGAGCAGTGACAACTGTGCCAGACAGTTCCTTGATTGTGTAAGATTGAGCTAAGAAATTCCAGGACTTTTCTTGATTTGTTGACACTGGATGCACTTAACCATTTGACTCACCACTTCATTATAACAAATAAACTTACTAATTCAACATTCAAACCAATGCTTGTCTTATCATAACAAAATATATTCTACTGCCTGGTAGCAAACTCTAGGATATCTTATAATATGATACATTAAAAAAATAAGAAAATCAGTCTCAAGAAAGGTTTTCCTGGGAATTTTTTAACTAAAGTATATTTTACACACCTAATGGTTGTAATATCTTTTATGTACAGACCTGAAATATTAAAGCAGTCCACACACATTAAGGCAATTAAGAAATACAGTAATGGCTTCCTTGTGACTACTTCTAGATTTATCTTCATTCTACCTCATCTTCATTTTGTGTTTCAAAGAATTTAGGTTACCCTGGAGTAGTGCCATGTAACAATGTTCTTATTGCATAGTGCAGATCCAGTGTTGTTAACCAAAAGCAAAGTATGTTGATTTTACTTCTTCAAGGTAACTCCAGACAATGATGTTAGATTACACAGTGTATTTGTTACTGAGTTTTTTTTTGCTTGATATATCCTGATGATTGCATTTATTTCATTTTCATTTTAACCAACCTTTTGGTGCTTCCTGTAATCACTTGGTTTTGTCTGATTTATTGTTGACATTTGTTTGCAGCTTCTATTACTTCCATTCTTCTTTTCATTTAATTATTTGAGTGATTAAACCATTTTCTCTTAAAATAGTGGTTCATTTTTAAAGTTCTGCCAATTAGTATCTCACAACCTTAATGATGTTTACTATAGCAAACAGCCAGATTTATTTCAGACCTCAATCTATCTTCTTTTTTTCATCCTCCTCCTTCACTATTACCCTCTCTCTTGATAAAAATCTTGGAGAGAAAATTGAAACAATAATGTGATGAAAGAAATACAGTTTTGAAAAATTGTGTTCCAATCTTTCATTACTGAGAATTTCAGAAATTTACCAACTGAAAATAAGTCACAAAAAAACTTGACAGTGAATTTCAAGGATATGGACTCTAAGTGAGGTGAAAACAGAAAATAAAGATTGTGTTGCAATATTCTAAAACCAAATGATCAATTAGGTTTTTTAAATATCACAAAAGAGAGATTTTATTATTCCTAATTCTTTTGAAGTATAATTCATGAGACTCAGCATAGTTATTTCTCATGTAGGTGTATAATACTCAAAAATTTTTATGTACATATGGATACAAGAATTTTAGCAGAAAAGAGTCATTAAATGTTGTTTTCAGGAAACTCTCATGTCATTTCTAATTAATGAAAAGCAAGAAATTATGATGTAATGTATCAGAGTGAATTGGTATCATTAACCTCATAGATATATTTCTACAACTTTGGGGTTTGTAGAAACATTATGCCTTATAATTGAAGGAAGCTTTTTTGGCTCTTATTTTAAGCATCAATCTCATCTTCAAAGATCTTCTCTGTGGTGGATGCTACAGATCTGTAATAAAAAAAAAATCCATGCTCCTCATCCACAGTGTAAAGGAGATGGAGAAAAGTGCTTGACCAAGCATTATACAATTATTTCTCAGTGCTTTTGTATCTCAGCAACAACTGAGATTAATCCTGGCTAATGATATGTGGGCAAAAACAAGGAGTATCACTTCTTGAATGAATGAGTTACAGATGTTCTGTGCTGTGTTCATGCTTTCTCCCTTTGTGGCCCCAAGTGGAAGATTTCAACATTAGAAAATGCAAAGTGTCTGAGTCACTGAATCTGTTTAGAAGAAAGCTGTCTAGTCAAGCTTTCCTGTTTAGATGGGCATATTTTTTCATGAAAGTTTCATTTTGTATGTATTTTGAACTTTATGGACCACAGTCTCTATTCCTCTCTCTCTACTACTCTTCCTCCTCCTTTCCTCTCCTTTTGCTTTTTTCCCTTTAAAATATATATTAAAAAAATTAAAAACAAAGCAAAACAAAAACTTGAGAGCCATACAAAAACAGTTCATGGGACAGATAGGCCTGTGGGTCCTAATTTGTTGATCTTCACATTAACACACTAAAATTTGAAGGTTTTATAGAAAAAATGAGTATATCCTGAGTAATTAGAGGATATTTTGAAAAATTCATGGAAAATGGAATGAAAAGGTGGATGGGCATTTGCTGTAACAGTTAAGATGTTGCTTGGGACAACCATATCCCACAAGGGGATGCCTGGGTTCAAACCCTGGTTCTGTGTCTGATTCCACCTTCCTGCTAATGGGAAACTTAGAAGGCAACTGGTGATGAGTCATGTACTTGGATCCTTGCCATCCATGTGGGAAACATGGATTGGATTCCAATTAGTGGTTTCAGCCTGGCCCAACATCTGCTGTTGTACATATTTGGGGAGTGAACCAATGAATCAGAGATCTCTGTCTGTCTCTATATGCCTTTCAAATAAAATCCATTTGGTACACTTTTTAAAAATATTTATTTATTTATTTGAAAGAGTTACACAGAGGGTAGGGGGAGAGATAACTTCCATCTGCAGGTTCACTCCCCTAGTTGGCCTCAACAGCCAGTTCTAAGACAGGCAGAAGCCAGGATCCAAGAACTTCATCCAAGTCTCCCACATGGGTAGCAAGGGCCCAAACACGGGTTATCTTCCATTGCTTTTCCCAGGCCATTAGGAGGGAGCTGGATTAGAAGTGGAGTATCTGGGACTTGAATCAATGCCCATATGGAATGCTGGCACCTCAGGTGGTGGTGATGCCATTATACCACAATAATGATCCCCATACAAAATTCTTTGCAATTCATACATATGACAGATCTTCAAAAAGTTCATGAAAATGTATAATATAAAGAAATCTAAAAAAAAGAAATCTCATGGATTTCAAAAACATTTTACATGAAAATAAATTTATCTTTTAATTTCATCTGCCTATTAAAGTTTTGAAATATCTTTGTATACTCTATTACCAGGGATTGGCAAACTTAATGTTACAAACAAAATACAGCCTGCTTCCTCTCTGTGAAAGTAAAGTTTTATTGGAACACAGTCACAGCTGTTTACTTTCATATTTCTCGATAGCTGTTTTTGCACTTTAAGGGCAGAATTGAATGGTTGTGACAGCAGCAATATACCCAGCAAAGTCTGTTTACTACTTGAAACTTCACCAAAAAAGCATCTGACCCTTTTTATTTAACTTTGATAATAAGAAGTTCTCTGGTATCTGGAAGTGCTTCTTCATTAATGTGGCAGCCACAAGTCTCAAGGCAGCTAATTTTCCACCTTGATAGAAACTTCTTCCGCACAGCAAGCCTGAGTCTCTTTCCCGGTAACATCTCTGCATTGATCCTAGTTCTTCCACCTGCAACTTCAGAGCATAAGACAATCATTTCCTCTCTCAGAGCAGCCTCCCTAACACTGCAGAATTGCTGAACAGAGGAAAACGACGTACAGTGCTGTGTCACTTGTCCCCACAACAGGTGCAGTTCAGTCTCTTTTCCTTATAATA
Source organism: Lepus europaeus (assembly GCF_033115175.1). Lineage (NCBI taxonomy): Eukaryota > Metazoa > Chordata > Mammalia > Lagomorpha > Leporidae > Lepus > Lepus europaeus. The sequence goes on along the minus strand of NC_084827.1, from coordinate 80,862,463 downwards.
ATTTCCTGAAGTGTTTGTTAGAGCACAAAAAAGAAACACCTGGTTCAGGGTGACCGCAAAAGTGACTTCTTGCATAAATCTCAAATTTCAGCAACACAACAAAAAGAAAAATACCCAATTATGTTTCTACTCTGAGACATTGGATATGTTCCCTTGGTTTTATTGACATTTTGTGGAAGATTTTATGATTGAGTAGGGAAATTCTATGGTCAAGCTGACCTAAACTTTACCCATAACTTCATCACTTATAACTGTGTATCACTGGGCAAGTTTTTAAAGTCTTTTATGATTCACTTTCTGTTTTTTTTTTAAATGAGAAAATTATTTTATTCACAAGCCTTGTATCTGAGGTGTGTTTTGAGAATTAAATAAGACAATACATGTGTGATGTCCTATTCTAGCCTCAGCACATTGAATCAAGAAGATGTTATTGATCATGATGCTAAGGCATACTTAGGCTTCTGCTATAAATATGCACTAAGAATAGCAGATCTGCACTCATGTTGCCCACATATGCTATTACGCAAGGAGTATAGTGTGTGTATTTTGAAAACGCTTACTGAATTTAGCTCACATTTAACTTATTTTAAGAACTTAATAATTGCACAGGTTTTCAGTGTTTTATGATTTGTTTCCCAATATGATTGCATGTTTTTGTATATACATAGTCTTAAATGTATAGGTATGACCATTGTAAAGATTTAAAATGTTCTGCATACACAGCACACTCCTTGTACATACTGTCTCCTGTTTGGTGCTTTTATTAGTTCTGGGCTAAAAGGAAAGTCACTGATTTTTAGAGTGAATGAAAACTTAATCTCATGGCACTCCATCTATTGTGCGAGTAGCTTCAGCAGCATTTTCTCAGTACTTGGCATGTGCTCACTAAGTACCTGTCTGTGCCTTACATAGTTCCCATCTTTCTCCTCCTGAAAAGTTCAGCCTAGTGGAGGAGAAAGACACTCAACAAGTTAACAATAGTAATATAATAATGAGACTGGAGTGGCATTTCCTTTTAAAAATATTTTGGGGGGACTGTGTTGTAGCTCAGTGGGCTAGGATGCCACATGCAGTGCTGGCATCCCATATGGGCACCAGTTTGAGTCCTGGCTTCTTCACTTCCTATACGGTTTCCTGCTAATACATCTAGGAGGGCAGTGGAAGATAGCCAAAGTGCTTGGCCCCTGCCGCCCATGAGATAGACTGGGATGAAGCTCTTGGCTTCAGCTTGGTGCAGCCTAGGTCACTGCAGCCATTTGGAGAATGAACCAGCAGATGGAAGATCTCTCTCTCTCTCTCTTTCTCTGCCTTCTAATCTCTCTCTCTCTCTCTCTCTCTCTCTCTCTCTCTCTGACTCTGCCTTTCAAACAAATAAACAAATCTTTAAAAATTAATTAAAATGTAAGGGCCAGTGTTATGGTAAAGTAAGTTAAGCCTCTGCCTGTGATGCCAGTATCCCATATGAGTGCCAGTAAGACTCCTGGCTATTCCACTTCCAATCAAGCTCCTTGCTAATGGCCTGGGAAAGCAGTGGAAGATGGCCCATGTGCTTGGACCCCTGCACCCATGTGGGTGACCTGGGATAAGTTCCTGGCTCCTGGCTTCTGATCGGCCTCTCTCCAGCTGTTGTGGCCATCTAGGGAATAAACCAGCAGATGAAAGACTTCTCTCTGTCAACCCTTTTTTCTATCTGTAACTCTGCCTCTCAAATAAATAAATCAATCTTTAAAAAAAGTTTTAAAAAATCAGACATATAAAACTGTACATATTTATGAGTACCATGTGATGTTTTATTGCATATGTATGTTATATAATAAATAAATGTATTTATGCTTTCAAGCTTTCAGTATTTATTTATAGTAAAGCATCCAAAAATCGTATCTTATAGTTTTCATTTAATAGAGAAACATACAATAAATTAACATTATCTATCTTTACTCTACTATATACTAGAACCCCAGACTTCTTACTGATATTTATCTATAACCTAGTACCCATCATTAACCTTTTGCTATTCTCTTCCCCCACTGCCCTCCCCAGCCATTGGTAACCACAATTAGATTTTTGGATTGTATGTATTAGTGAGATTGTTTGATATTTCTCTTCCAGTCACAGCCCTAGCCCCACCTTGACATCTCCAGCTTAGCTCCATCTTGATATTTTCAACATCAAAGAAGATGACCCATGTGACTAAGGCTCAGCTCAAATGCTACTTCTTCAAAGAGAAGATACCAGAAAAGAGCCATCTGCAACAAGAATGAGAAGTAAAACTTTATGAGTGAGAAATGGGCTCACATGGGGCAATGTGGCATCAAGTGACAGGTTGTTGGCACATCTTTAAATTATGTGTTCCAAGTGGCATTGCTAGTAGAAAGCCCTTATTACAGAAAAATGTGTCTTTATTAACCTCCTAACAGTTGTTTCTAATTGATTTCTTTGGAACTGTGCATTATCAAATAATTCTTCTAATATTTGTCTTCTTTAAAACTAAATTTCTTCAATTCCTTTGAACATTGCTAGGAAGTATGTTAGGAAGTATACTGGCTTTGGTGTTAGATAAATCCAGTTCATTTTCCATATACATACATATATATATATATATATATATGTGTGTGTGTGTGTGTGTGTGTGTGTGTGTATAATTCGTGATACAGGGAAAAATACTTATCTTTCTGAGCTCTAGTTCTCATTTTTTTTATTAAACTTTTATTTAATGAATATAAATTTCCAAAGTATAGCTTGTGGGTTACAATGGCTTCCCCCCTCCCATAACTTCCCTCCCGCCCGCAACCCTCCCCTTTCCCGCTCCCTCTCCCCTTCCATTCATGTAAAGATTCATTTTCAATTCTCTTTATATACAGAAGATCAGTTTAGTATATATTAGGTAAAGATTTCAACATTTTGTCCCCAGAGCAACGTAAAGTGAATAAACTACCATTGGATTACTAATTATAGCATTAAATAGCAATGTACAGCACATTAAAGACAGAGATCCTACATAATTTTTTTTTCAAATTAATTAATTTTCTATGCCATTTCCATTTTAACACCAGGTTTTTTTTTTTTCATTTCCAATTCTCTTTATGTACAGAAGATCAATTCGGTATATAATTAGTAAAGACCTCATCAGTTTGTGCCCACACAGAAACACATAGTATAAAAATACTGTTTCAGTACTAGTTATAGCATCACTTCGCTTTAGACGACACATTAGGGACAGATCCCACATGGGGTGTAAGTACACAGTGACTCCTGTTGCTGATTTAACAATTTGACACTCCTGTTCATGGCGTCAGTAATCTCCCTAGGCTCTAGTCATGAGTTGCCAGGGCTATGGAAGCCTTTAGGGTTCGCTGACTTTGATCTTATTCCGATAGGGTCATAGTCAAAGTGGAGGTTCTCTCCTCCCTTCGGAGAAGGGTACCTCCTTCTTTGATGGCCCCGTTCTTTCCACTGGGATCTCACTCACAGAGATCATTCATTTAGGTCTTTTTTTTTTTTTTCCATGATATCTTGGCTTTCCATGCCTGCTATACTCTCATGGGTTCTTCCGCCAGATCCGAATGCCTTGAGGGCTGATTCTGAGGCCAGAGTGTTGTTTAGGACATCTGCCATTCTATGAGTCTGCTGTGTATCCCGGTTCCCATGTTGGATCTTTCTCTCCCTTTTTGATTCTATCAGTTAGTATTAGCAGTTACTTGTCTTGTTTGTGTGATCTCTTTGACTCTTAGACCTATCAGAGCTATCAATTGTGAGCTGATATTGATCACTTGGACTAGTGCGATGGCATTGGTACATGCCACCTGGGTGGGATTGTGTGGGAATCCCCTGGCACTTTTCTGACTACACCATTTGCGGCCAGTCCGATTGAGCATGTTCCAAATTGTTCATCTCCTCCCTCTCTTTTTCCACTCTTAGATTTACCAGGGATCACTTTTCTGTTAAAATTTAAACTCTTAAGGATAATTGTGTGTTAATTACGGAGTTCAACCACTAGTACTAGAACAACAACAACAACAACAAATACTAAAAAGGATAAAGTATTACATTGTACATCTAAAGTCAGGACAGGAGCTGATCAGTTCATTGTTGCTTATAGTGTCCATTTCACTTAACAGGTTTCCCCTTTGGCACTCAGTTGTCACCGATCAGGGAAAACATATGATATTTGTCTCTTTGGGACTGGCTTAATTCACTCAGCATGATGTCTTCCAGATTGCTCCATCTTGTTGCAAATGACTGGGTTTCGTTGTTTCTTACTGCTGTATAGTATTCTATGGAGTACATGTCCCATAATTTCTTTATCCAGTCTACTGTCCAAATGGCCAACAGACACATGAAAAAATGTTCAAGATCACTAGCAATCAGAGAAATGCAAATCAAAACCACAATGAGGTTCCATCTCACCCCGGTGAGAATGGCTCACATTCATAAATCTACCAACAACAGATGCTGGAGAGGATGTGGGGAAAAAGGGACACTAACCCACTGTTGGTGGGAATGCAAAATGGTTAAGCCACTATGGAAGTCTGTCTGGAGATTCCTCAGAAACCTGAACATAACCCTACCATACAACCCAGCCATCCCACTCCTTGGAATTTACCCAAAGGAAATTAATATGGCAAATAAAAAAGCCATCTGCACACTAATGTTTATTGCAGCTCAATTCACAATAGCAAAGACCTGGAATCAACCTAAATGTCCATCAACAGTAGACTGGATAAAGAAATTATGGGACATGTACTCCATAGTTCTCATTTTTTAAAAAAAAATCAGCAAAAATCACACTTAGCATTCAGAAATATTGTGAGGATTAAGTGAGAAAATCAAATAAAATACATAAACAGCCCCAGGTCCATAGCCTGTGTTAAATGAAAAAGGATGAGAATAATTAATAATGGCTATTACATTCTTATTGTCCTAATTTTTTTGGTGGCTCTTCTGTTTGTTTATGTTCCTTTGGAATGGAGCTCTCCAAATTTTACACAGAATTTTAGATGGTGTGCATTGAGGATGTGAGTTTAGGAGTATTGCAATTTTTGTTCTGAACACTTCACTTTTAAAGGTGAAGTTTATGATGCTTTAACAGTTGTTGGTAAATATGTGATGCTTATGTGATCTCATGTTAAACTAAGATCCCTGATGGTCTCTGACTTACTTTCAAAAGCACCTTTTCTCTCCTTTTTTAATTGAGAGATTTCTGGAACTCAAATAAAAGCCAGTGTAACACAGAGGATCAGAATACAGACTTTGTGAGCAGATGTGAGTTTGAATGTTGGCTTTATACCTATCTGAACTAGGGCAAGTTGTTGAAAATTCTAAAAATTTTCCTTATTTGCTGAGTGTTCATATTAATAAATGCTCTGTAGAGTTTGATAATGATCAAATGGTATAATATGTTTGAAGTGTTTTGCATGAAGTCTAGAAATTATTAATTGAACAATAAATGGTAATCATTAACATTCCATTAAAGTGTATTTTGTTAGTTTAATAATTTTACTTTTAGATCTTATTCTGTAAAATTTATGTTCCTCCATTTCTGATTAAAACATGAATTTTAGGGACCGGCGCCATGGCTCACTTGGTTAATCCTCCAAATGCAGCGCTGGCACCCCATATGGGCACTGGGTTCAAAGTCCCAGCTGCTCCTTTTCCAGTCCAGCTTTCGGCTGTGGCCTGGGAAGGCAGTGGAGGATGGCCCAGGTGCTTGGGCACCTGCACCCATGTCAGAGACCAGGAAGAGGTATCTGGTTCCTGGCTTCGGATAGGCATAGCTCCGGCCGTGGCAGCCATTTTGGGATTGAACCAATGGAAGGAAGATCTTTCTCTCTGTCTCTCTCTCTCACTGTCTAACTCTGTCAAATAAAAAAAAACACATAAATTTTATTAGTGTTCTAATGACCTCAACTTTGAAAATGATAAGGTGATGTGTAATAGCCTAGGACAACCCTCAATATATTTCCCTGTAAGCAAATAAGTCAATTATTCAATATCCTTTGTTATGGATAATCAGTCCCAAAGATAATGTCCTTTTGAGAAAAATTTAATTCATGTTTCAATTGATACGTAGCTATCTAGCAGATAATGGCTAGAAATCAATATGAAAATTAGTTTTATTATCCTTAATTTGTAATGAATATTAATCAAGTTTTAAGACTACTAAAAGATTGTTTTGTATTATTTGCACAAATAATTCTTTCACTTATCAGGAGCAAATGAGAATACATATGATGATCACTTTTATTGCAGTCTCTATAGTGTTACCATGTTCATTGGTTTGTGTTTATTCATAATTTTGAACAGAGCAATACTTCATTGTAACAAATTGTAATAAAGATACCTGAGTATTTAAAAATCACTTTGTATTCTCTTACACAAAATTTATGGATATATTTTTATAAATGTTTTATTCGCTAAATTCTCTAACACATAATACTTTCTTTTTGTTACGTTGCTATTAGAAATTAGTAGTGCCAAGGTATCTTAGGTTTCAAAGTACTATAATTTCTGTCAATAGAGTATTAATAATGATTCTGTAGACAAGTGGCACATTTTAGGGCTTCTCAATCACTAACAAGAAGAGCAATCCATTCCAATCTCATTATAAAGAACAATCAAAACTTTCATAAATATATAAAAGAATCAGTTAAGATGAATTCAAATAAGTCTGATTTAAATGATATAAACATTATCAGGCAATATGTATATAAATTTATGTATAATTAATGATACAGAATATCTTTATTCAATAATAATATACATTCCCTTTTTATTTTAATCCTCAATTACAGGATGTCACAGAACTGATAATTCCACTTTAAAGGGGAAAATTGCTTTGAACAAAATGTAAATTTTCAAATCTAAATAATTTATTATATTGTTTTTAACTTACATACAATAAAATCATTATTATGTGCAATTAAAAATATTTTTTATCTGTAACATGAGATTTCAAAAAGACAAAAATTACCAAAGAGAAAATTAAAGAACTGACTATGGTGGAACAAACCATAATTACTTTATAAACTTTTAACTAATCAGTCTTCCCTTTTGTCTTTTAATTTGAAATTTGCCTGAATATAAGTTAATAAAGGATTTGTAATTATTTCTCAAGAGGTTAATAGCATTTCTGGAGAAACAAACTCATTGTTGTGGTTTATCGATATTGATATTGGTATTTAAACTAATCAGACAATGTACACATAAGTGAATTGGAAAGAGATAAAGTATCCATTTCTCTGAAAACAGGTTGCCATATTCCATTAAGTTTAATTTTGGTTGATATCTATTGCATTGGATGGTTTTTAACAAAGTGTATTAGAGAAAATGAAATCCCACAGTGTATTAAGAAGGAGGCCAAGATGAATGCACATAAGCTGTATTGATTTGAAATTATGCTGGACTTATTTTTTAATCATTTGCTTATTTGAGTTAAATAGAGTTCAATTTTGACTTAATTCACTGAGTGGCTTAAAACTTATTAAAAAGCACTATTGAAAGGGGCTTTGGGAAAAATATGGCCTGCTATAATATTTGGCAGTTTTAGTAAATTGGCTTCCTTGAATCTGTGAGGTTAAGAGCTGGGTCTGGTTCACTGTTGCAATCCCACTCCTCCAAAGAGCTGGGCTGACTTAATATACTATAAAATTTTTCTCAATTAATGAACAAATGCTAGCAAATAGATTCATAAAAAATATTGGCAAGAAAGATAGCCTTGAGTTTTTATGTAGCAGTAAATACTAGTGGTCTTCAAAAAGTTCAAAGATAAAAAACCTGTGGCATGAATTTCAAAAAAATTTTTGTACCAATATAAACTTGTCTTTTAATTCTGTTTTCCATAAACTGTTATTTTTATTTATTCATTCAGGATGCAGAGAGAGACAGTGCCCATCTGCTTGTTCACTCCCCAGTTGCCCCAGCAACCAGAGCCAGCCAACCTAGAGCCAAGAGCTGGGAATTCAGTCTGGGTCTCCCATGTGGGTAGCAGGGATCCAAATACTTGAGTCATGATCTGTTGCTTCCCAGGATCTTTAGCAATAGGATGCTAAAATTGAGAGTTGGAGCCAGGAATCAAACCCAGGTATTTTGATATGGGAGTTGGGTAGTGGGTATTATAACCAGTGTCTTACCATCTAGGCAAAACACTCAATAGTTCACAAACTTTTTAAAGTTCCTTTGTGTATACTCATACACATACACACGTAGATGCACTTGTATATATAAAATCATTAAGAATCACTTTGTTTTTTATATTGTTATTTTATTTTAATTAGTTTTTATCAGATTCAATGCGCCTTGTAGATTCAATTCTATGACCATGATATTACCTTCCTCTCTTCCCTAATTGTTCCCCCTCTCTCCCTCTCACCTTGTCTCCCTCTCCCTCTTCTTTTTTCATTTTTTATATAACATAATTTTAATTTACCTTACAGTAAAAAGTCTAATTGCTCCACCAAATAAGAAGTTTAATAAGTAAAAGGCAAAAAGATCCTAGTTTAGTGGGAATATGGACAATGGCTATAAACAATAGTTGGAAGGAAAAAATGACCATTTCATCCATATATGTACATTTTAAAGTAATCACAGACCATTAAACCTATAGTAGTATAACATTCTTAACCATTGGTTTCACAAAGGTTTAAAACAAACAGAACCCTATTTGCAGCAATACTGATACACACACAAACATTTCTTTTTTCTTTCTTCTTCTTCTTCTTTTTTTTTTTTTTGCTTGTTTTTTAAATTTTAGCTCTCACATGTAAGACAGAATATGTAGTATTTGTCTTTCTGGGTCTGACTTATTTTATTCAACATGATATCTTCCAGCTGCATCCATTTTGCTGCAAATGGTAGAATTTCATTCTTTTTTTTTTATAGTTGAATAGCATTCCATTGTCTATATATATCACAATTTCTTTATCCATTCATCTGATAATGGACACCTTGAATGGTTCCAAATTTTGGCTATTGGGGACCAATGCTGCCATGAACATGATAGTACAAGTATCTCTTTGATACACTGTGTTCAGGTCTTTTGGGTATATACCCCAGTAGTGAGATTGCTGGATCATATGGCAAGTCTATTTTCAGATTTTTAATAAATCTCCACACTGTTTTCCACAGTGGATGCACTAATTTATATTCCCACCAACAGTGTATAAGTGTTTCCTTTGTTCACATCTTCCTCAGCATTTGTTACTCTCTGTTTTTTATTTTAGCCATTCTGACAGGGGTTAGGTGATACCTTATTGTAGTTTTGATTTATATTTCCCTGATTGCTGGTGATGTTGATCATTTCTTCATACATCTGTTGGCCATTTGTATTTCTTCTCTTGGGAATTGTCTATGGAAGTCCTTTGCCCATTTCTCAACTGGATTGGTTGTTTTTTTGTTGTTGAGTTTTTTTTTTTTTATTTTATTTTATTCTTTTTTTTTGACAGGCAGAGTGGACAGTGAGAGAGAGAGACAGAGAGAAAGGTCTTCCTTTTGCCGTTGGTTCACCCTCCAATGGCCACCGCAGTAGGCGCGCTGCGGCCGGCGCACCGCGCTGATCCAATGGCAGGAGCCAGGTGCTTCTCCTGGTCTCCCATGGGGTGCAGGGCCCAAGCACTTGGGCCATCCTCCACTGCACTCCCTGGCCACAGCAGAGAGCTGGCCTGGAAGAGGGGCAACCGGGACAGGATCGGGGCCCCAACCGGGACTAGAACCCGGTGTGCCGGCGCCGCAAGGTGGAGGATTAGCCTAGTGAGCCGCGGCGCTGGCGAGTTTTTTTTTTTTTTAAGTTGTTGACATACTCAGGATATTAATCCTTTGAAAGATACTTTGTAATCCATTGTACTTTAAAATTCTTTGTAACATACTTGCAAATAATTTTTCCCATTCTGTTGGATGTCTCTTTACTCAATTGATCATTTCCTTTGCTGTGCAAAAGCTTCTGACTTTGATATAGTCCTGTTTAGTTTTGCTTTCATTGCCTGGGCTGTGAGGGTGTTTTCCAAGAAGTCATCCCTTACACCACTGTCTTGGAGAATTTCCCCTATCTTTTCTTCCAGAAACTTCATAGTCTTGGGTTTTAAATTTAGATTTTTGATCCATATTAAGCTGATTTTCGTATATGGTGACAGGTATGGATCTAATTTCATTCTTCTACATCTATATAAATCTAGTTTTGCCAGCATCATTGGTTGAAGCAACTATCCTTACTCCACTGTTACTCCACTGTCTGAGTACTTTTGTCAAAATTAAGTTGACTGTGTGTATGTAGATTATTTTATTTTATTCTTTTTTTTTGACAGGCAGAGTGGACAGTGAAAGAGAGAGACAGAGAGAAAGGTCTTCCTTTTGCCATTGGTTCACCCTCCAATGGCCGCTGTGGCTGGCATGCTGCGGCCGGTGCACCACGCTGATCCGATGGCAGGAGCCAGGTGCTTCTCCTGGTCTCCCATGGGGTGCAGGGCCCAAGGACTTGGACCATCCTCAACTGCACTCCCTGGCCACAGCAGAGAGCTGGCCTGGAAGAGGGGCAACCGGGACAGAATCCAGCACCCCGACCGGGACTAGAACCCGGTGTGCTGGCGCCGCAAGGCGGAGGATTAGCCTATTGAGCCATGGCGCCGGCCTGATTCACAGCATTTAAAAAAAATATTTATTTATTTATTTTAAAGACTGAATTACGGGGTGGGGGGAGAGGGAGGGGGGGAGAGAGAGAGAGAGAGAGAGAGAGAGAGAGAGAGAGATCTTCATCTGATGATTCACTCCCCAAATGGCCTCAATGGCCATTCAGGGCTAAACCAGGCCAAAGCCAGCAGCCAGAAACTCCATCAGAGTCTCCCACATGGGTGACAGGGGCCCAAACACTTGCATGGAATTTGATTGGAAGTGCAGGAACCAGGGCTCTAACTGGAGCTCATATGAACTGCAGCTTGTATGAATGGACAACCATTATGTGGTGCCAGTGTTGCACACAGTGGCTTAACCCACTGTGAAACAACAGTAGCCCCTGCTTCACAGTGTCTTTAGAGCAAACTTTTCAGGTGATGTTAACAGTTTTCCTAAAACTTAAATCTGAAAGGAATTTCTCTCATGGGCCCACAGTTAAATTTCTCTGACCAAAAATATGTCCTCCTACATATTTTTGTGTGCTATTTCTCCTGTGAATATAGCACAGACAGTATGATAACCATAGCCTACCTGAAATTTGGCCCAATGTACTCTGAAATGCACTCTTATCACTGATAAAATGAACTCTGTGGAGCAGCAATTTTATCCAGTACTCTGCAGATTGCAAGAGATACTGGCAAATAGGTCAGGGGCTTTCTTCAGGTACCTGAGTCAGAGGTGATTAAAGAGAGAGCAGTGAGGGTGGGAATCCCTTTGGTTTCTGGGTATGATTAGAGAAATGCTTCTTCTTCCATTATAAAAGAAATTTAGAAAACCACTGATCTAAAAAAGTGTTAGATGGTGTGACTTTCTGACCATAATTCACAAATTTTAGCTAAAATAACTTTCTCTTTTGGAAATAAAATGAACAGTAGAAAGTTTAAGATTTTTGTCTATATGCACTCGAGGTTCAGAGAGGCATCAATATCAGTTAAGGAAAGAATTTAAATGTGTTGGCAATTAATTACTATTTTGTTTTGGCCAAGAAACTTGTTTTTTGTTTGGTAAAGAACCACAAGATTCTACAGTGTTCTCAATTTTTGGATCGTCAAAGAGAAGACAGGGCTGAGATGTTGGTTTTCACACTCTTGTTCATCTAAGTGGCTTCCGTGTGACACATAGCTCTCTCTCTTTCTTTTTGAGGGCTCTATAGAACTTAGGTTCAACATCGCAGCAAAGGGGGTGTGCTATAGAGCAGCTAAAATCCATAGACAGGAGACCACCACCACACAGAAGGTCTGTGCCATGCCCAGGGTGATGGACTTCAAAGGGTATCATGTCCTGCCTTGCTCCTTGGTAAACTCCAGCACCTACTGCATTTGGGAAGACTCCAGACTCCAGCAGTCACTGGTTCCATGAAGCCCATCAACAGGATGCTTACACACGTGAACCTACCATTTTGTGATGTCTGAGGGTGAAGAGGGCCAGTAATCCAGCAGAGACATGAAAGAAGAGGGACAACACTGGTGCACAGGAACATACAATACCACATCCCTGGGAAGAATAGGGAAGTGGAGTTGGGGCTCAGGGTCCTTCTGCCGACCCGCGGCATTAGCTTCAGCCTGAGGATCTCTGCAGCAACCCCACTAAAACCCCACTGCCCCGGCCACCCTCCTTGTGCCACCACTCACACAGAGGGGAGGGCACCCCAAATGCTGTAGAGGTTCTCTGGCCGCATCTCCGTTGCCCCAATATCACCTTCCGCAGTGCCTCCTGCCTATCTCCCACCTTTATTTTCCCAAAGTAAAGCCTTGCAGGCACTGGTGTTTGCAGGGCAGACAGGGGCGGCTGTTAGTGCTGGAGGCCATGCAACATGGTTCAGACACCTCCCTTATCTGCCAATGGTGGGCGAGCTGTCTGTGCATTAGCAGCCTAATGGCATGCTCTGACTATTGCTGGGTCAAGGTGTTATGATGCCATCTTGTAACAACTTGGCTACTAGAATCTTCAATATTAAAGTGAAATGCTCAAGGCTCTCCAGCAAAGCCCTCTTCCTCCTAAGGTGCCATGTAAGGTTTTTATGCTTTTCAAAGCGGTGTTTTTGATCATCAGATTTCTTACTATCACGAGCTCCCTCCTGCTGTTCAGTGATTTCAGCTAAAGGGGGTGCTGATCATTGATATTCTGTTGCTCCTGCCAGGAGTTTTTCCAAGGTTGCATACCAACTACTATGTACCCAAAAGCTATTGAGGTTAGTCCTAGGGTGACGTTTCGACTTGGATGACTAGCACTCACCTCAGCCCTGAAAGCAGTCACAGTGGGACCAGGTTCATCTTTAAAATACTGAGCAGAGGGGCCCACATTGTTGCATAAGGACTTAAATGCTGCCTGCAATGCTAGCATCCCATATGGGCTGGTTTGAGTCCCAGCTGCTCCACTTCCTATCCAGCTTCTGGCTAATGAGCCTGCAAAAGCATCAGAAAGTGACCCAAGTGTTTGGGTCCCTGGTACCCACATGAGAGACCCAGAATAATCTCCTGGCTCCTGGCTTGGTGGTGCCATTGTGGCCATTTAGGTAGTGAACCACAGAATGGAAATATTCTCTCTATTTCTAACTCTTTCTCTCTGTGTAACTCTGCCTTTCAAATAAATAAAATAAATCTCTTTTTTTTAAGATACTGAGCAGAAACAAGGGTTATGGAATAAGAGATTCTGCAGTTTGCAGATTTTTAACAACACAATGAACAGATTTTATGGGTCCATACCAAAATTGCTAAGTTTACAATTTGCTAATTGGGACATGCTCTACTTTTCTTTTTCTGGCCCTGGCAAGAGCCCTTGACAATTTTTCACATGTGAATATGCACCATAGAAATCTAACCACATTAATTTTCCAGCAAAGCAAGAGATTGTTTAATGTAAAGTATTGCTGCTGCTACTCTCTTTAAGCATTTCTTTTAAATAACCTCCATTGTCAATGTGTTCCTGTGGAAGATTGCAATATTTCTAATTTCCCAATACTAAATAACTTAATTTAAAAATATCTTAGCATCCTATACCAGACACTTGTTTCAACCTTTGTTTTCTTTTCAACTTTTATTTAATAAATATAAATTTCCAAAGTACAACTTTTGAATTATAGCAGATTTTCCCCCCATAACCTCCCTCCCACCCACAACCATCCCATCTCCCACTCCCTCTCCCATCCCATTCTTCTTCATGATTCATTTTCAGTTATCTTTATATACAGAAGATCAACTTAGTATATACCAAGTAAAGATTTCAACAGACTGCACCTACAAAGACACACAAAGTATAGAGTACTGTTTGATTACTAGTTATACCATTAATTCACATAGTACAACAGGTTAAGGACAGAGATCCTACATGGGGAACAGGTGCACAGTGACTCTGTTGTTGATTTAACAATTGACCCTCTTATTTATGATGTCAGTAATCACCCGAGGCTCTTTTCATGAGCTGCCAAGACTATGGAAGCTTCTTGAGTTCACCAACTCTGATCTTATTTAGACAAGGCCATAGTCAAAGTGGAAGTTCTGTCCTCCCTTCTTTGATGGCCCATTCTTTCTATTGGGATCTCACTCATAGAGATCTTTCATTTAGGTCATTTTTTTTGCCACTATGTCTTGGCTTTCCATGCATGAGAAACTCTCATGGGCTTTTTAGCCAGACCCAAATGCATTAAGGGCTGTTTCTGAGGCCAGAGTGCTGTTTAGGGCTTTTGCCATTCTATGAGTCTGCTGTGTATCCTGCTTCCCATGTAGGATCATTCTCTCCTTTTTAATTCTATCAATTATTTGCAGACACTGTCAACCTTTGTTTTCTACCTAGTGTATGATCTTGGTAAGGTCAAATGCCACTATCAGTACATCTATAATATGTCTTACTAAATTTTTTAATGGCAACAAGCAGAAATTGTTAAAATGCAGAGCAATACTTTCTCTGTTCAGGCAAAGTCAGCTCTGATTTGCTTCCACAAGAGGTTGACCAGTATATTATTTGGGTCATGCTGCCCTTCATAGATCAAGATGTTCTGCATAAAGTGTAGACTTTGGGCTGCTTTCTAATGAAAATGTTAATAAGTTACTATTATTTAGTGTTCTCATCCATACTGGTAGCTCCTTGTGTTAAGATGATTCTGCCAAAGATCACATGACTCAACCCAGATCCCTGAAGAACTAGATCCCTTTGGCTGATTCTGAGTACCTAGCTTGCAAATGTTACTCATAATTAAAAAAAAAAAATTAAAATGTCAGAATCCACATCCTGGACTTCAAATGAATTAACTTTCAACATATTTCTGAAACATTTTAATGATTTTATGATTGATCACAAGTTCAGGACTGCTTTCATTTTTCAAGAACTAGTACTGTGGGTCGGACTCTATTTTCTAGGCATTCTTTGTCTGAGCCATAGACTTGAGTAGCTACAAGCCTGGACATGCCATCAACTGAGATTCAAAAGATCAGCAGTTAAGAACATGTTGGGATATTCAGTTTGGGACAAGTTAATTTTTAGATGTCTACGGGGTAGCTGCCATGACTGTGCATCTAGAGTTCAGTAGGAAGTCTTAGGAGGTAAAATGTATGGGTAAGGGTTTGGAGAATATCTGAAAAGCCAGGAGACTAAAGAGATCACAGTGGAGTGAATGTGCTGTAGAACACACATAAAATGAATGAGGAGGGTGACCTGATGTGTGTAGTCTCTAAGGTTAGGTACACTGGATAATGGGCAAGTGAGCTGGGAATACAGTCCTCTAACATTGCAGGGGCCTTGACAGTTGAGATTTAAGATAATATATAAAGCATTATCTTGGGTAATGTTGTAAAGCAAAGCTCAAACAAAAAAGTTTTGGATGAACCAAATTATTTGGTCCTTTTTAAACAGGTAATGACGCTACTGACTGGATAGATAGATGGATAGATAGATAGATAGATAGATAGATGATATTCATTTTTTAAAAAACAAATTAATGTGCTTCACTGAAATATATTCTGAAACATACTTTATATCTGAAGTCATATACTAGGACCAAAAAGGCAGATATTGAAAAGGATCTATAAATTTTGAAAAGGGATGCCTTTAACCAATCCTTTTCTATTAAAGTTAATTAATTTGTTTAAAAGCCAGAGTTACAGACAGAGAGAGGGAAAAATGAGAGAAAAAGAGAGAGAGAGAGAGAGAGCGAGCTTCCATCAACTGATTTACTTCCCAGATGACAGCAACAATCAGGGCTGGGTCAGGCTGAAGCCAGGCAACACATCCAGGTATCCCACAGTGGGTGTCAGGGGCCCAAACATTTGGGCCATCTTTCGTTGCTTTGCCCAAGACATTAGCTGGGAGCTGGATGGGAAGTGCAGCATCTGGGACAAGAACGGGTGCTCATATGGGTTGCCAGCATAGTGGGTGGTGACTTTATCCACTATGCCACAAGGCTGGCTCCACTGACAAAACCTTTGTTAATATTTGATGAACAAAAGCTCCTTTGTAGACTGAGAAATTGAGAGTATCATTGGTTTGATTTTGAAATATTTAATAATGTAGGTTTTAAAAATAATTTTTTTTTTATTTGAAAGGCAGAATAACAGCAAGATAGGGAAACAGGGAGAGAGAAAGAGATCTTCACCCACTGGTTCACTAACCCAAATGGCCACCAGGGCTGGGAGTATGGCCAGGCAGAAGCAGGAGGCTGGAATTCCATCCACATCTCCCACATGGGTGGCAGTGACCCACATCCTTGGGCCATCTTTCATCACATTTCCAGGCATATTGGTAGGTAACTGGAACCTAAGCAGAACAGTCTGGACTCAACTGGTGCTTCAATATGGGGTGCTGGCATCACAAGCAGCTGATTAATCTGCTGCACCTCAATACCAGCTCCGACAAGACAGCTTTGTTTTAACTGTAAATGCTGACAAAAATAGGAGCATGCAACACCGAGAGAAAAGTAGTTAACAAAAAGGAGCTTGATGGCTAAATCATAAAGGTTTATAAGTACCTATTTGTGTTTATGTATGTGTGTATACACTTGCATACATATGCAAAGGCATATATATGAAACATTCCAATTTGAAAGAAGTGTATATCCATTCAAAAATTTACAAAAAGATGAAGAGATAATAAAGATATAGACTATGCCAATAAGAGATATTATTTCTTACCTGAAGTATTTCCTAATTTTCCTATGTATAGATGGATTTTATAGTTAGATTATAGTTTTCTATATTATTTGCAAGATGTTATATAATAAATATTTTAAGGTAAATATATAAATATTATAAACATACTTTTAATGGCTATGTAACATAATATTTCTTGACTAAGACATAATTCATTTAGCCACATTTTGTTTTTGCAGAATTATGTATATCCCCTCTATACTCTAAGATTTGTACCTTAATGCATAGTCACCAGCTTTGAGGTTTATCTATATTAGTTTGAAAATAAAAATAACAGGGCTTTATTTTGCATGTTTATGCTTAAAAGTAAGATTAAACATTAAGTTATATCATCTGTGCATTTTATATCCACTTATTCATTTAGTTGAGTCTTAATGTTTACCTCTTATGACTTTCTGAATATTTTAAGTACTAATTTTGAAATCAAAGGAAGGTTGTTTTTTTTTTTAAATAAAAGAAGAAAGTGCTTTAAAGGCACATACTTAGGTTCAATTTTTTTTGTTTTGTTTTTAAGATTTATTTATTTTTTGAAAGGCAAAGTTACAGAGAGGCAGAGGCAGAGAGAGAGAACTTCCTTCCGCTGTCTCCCCAAATAGCTACAATGGTCGGAGCTGGGCCAAACCAAAGCCAGGAGCCAGGAGCTTCTTCCAGGTCTCCCACATGGGTGAAAGGGCCAAGGACTTGGCAATCTGCTGCTTTCCCAGGCTCATTAACAGGGAGCTGGGTTGGAATTGGAGCAGCTGGGACTCCAACAGGCACCCATGTGGGATGCCAGCACTTACCCACCACACCACAGCATCAGCCATTTAAGTTAGGTTTAAAAGGTAAACCTACATATACATTTACACCATATGTATGTATATATATATATATGTATATATATATATGAACTAACTTTCCAATTTCAATTTCAGATGTCTGAAAGACAAGGTGGTATATATCAATATGATCACAGTTTTGTGGAGTGTATTAAACTCTATATGTGTATTCAATGTTTTAAAAAAAATCTATTAGTCCTACCTTCCTTTATTTATCTCTTCTCACTTCAAAAATATCCTTGGAATAAACCGCATGATGAATCTTGGTATTTTCCTAGATGAAGTTCAATTTTTTCAACTATATTAATTGGCTCATCAGAATAAAACAGAAGCATAATTAAGATGGTGACTAAAACCAGAAAGTCAGTATTTACATAATGAAACTTTGAGTTATTACTGGAAAATTTGGCATCAACACTCAAGTGCTCTTATTTCAAGATAAATCAATGCCTTACAAATACTTTGTACCTTCGAACAAGTCCAGAAGGAGTAAGTAAAATGAATGGGAGGGGAAATATGTATATCAGGTAAATATCCAATTTCTTGCATCATTGAAGATCAAATTCACTCTCTTGCCCAAAAAAATGAAATAAAACAAAAAATAAAATCTTTTGAAGTAGTGGCTAATAGCATGGTTCAAAATGAAGCTCCTCCAGGAAGTAACTAGGGAGGTCAATCAAGTTACATAATGTCTCTGGGCCACAGTTTTTCATGTTCATAATAATAGCACCTATTCATAGAATTGTTACTCTTACTCCAATGCAGAAATTATACATGCAGAAAAGTTAATTCTTTACAAATGAGATCCAGGAACAATCAAAGACAGATATTTTTAGTGCTCTATAAACAGTGGAAATATTCATTTGAAGTGTGTTGAAGAATGCAAGTAAGGAGGGAATTTATATTATGTCATGTTATGTAGTTAATTATTTCTCCAAAATGAAACAGATTCATTATCCATACAAGAAATGTGTAGCTAATTTTGTTTCATATGTGAAACATACACACACATTTATGTATATGTGTGTATGTGTGTGTATATATATGTATATATAGGAGTGTTGAAATACATGTGCTCACATATGCTTTCATATGTGAAAGTGAGCAAAGTTATTTAGCATTTTATTTCTTAGTATTTTATAAAATCGTATATATTAAGCCTAGACCTTTTTTCCAAGTCAGAACGTAATTTTCTAGTATGCCATTGAATTTAGCAGATGAACACAGAGCAGCCTTAGCAATTAGTTTGAATTGATTATCACAGAGCTCCAGCCATTCTTGGAAACTGGAGACCTCAACTGTCAGCAGTATGTCCATAGATGAAGGTAATGAAATTTACTTATCCAGTGTGATTTAGTTAGAATACCTCATAAAAGATGAGAGTGAGGAGATAGGAGGGGTCATGCTATTTTATGTTCTTTGAGAATTTTCTGGATGTATTTTTAGGACATCCTCCTGTGTAGAACTATTTCTACCCATAGTGTTGCTTTACAACATCAGTTTTGATTGATACTCTCTGGTCCACCTTAATTTGTTTCAAGTGAAACTAACCCTGGGAAAGAATAGCTTCAGAAAGAAAGGAATTAATTATACCAGCAATTCAAAAACTACTGCCTTCTAAATTGGTGAATCTCTTTGTCTTGATTATTTTAACAAGACTCTCTCCATTTACATAATTTCCCCTTCCTGAAGTCAGTCCAATTACCTTATTTTCTTGTTTTATGACTCTGCTAATAGGCACCTCATTTATAATCCACCCAACTAGCTTCCCTATTCTGTTTGTTTTTATCTCCAACTCCCCTTCCCTTAAATACCATTTGGCAATAAAATATTTTTTAAAAGATGTGCTGTTTCCTGTCAGTTGTAACACATTCAAATTCTTACTCAAAACCACTGATACCTGTGTGTACTGTAGTTTTAAGATCTGATTTAATTTTTTACTTATTTCGGAAATTAATGGCAACACTAAAGGTTAGGCTATTATCTCCTATTTGCAAATTCATATGTTTTTTATGAATACAAATCAAGTAAAGGAGTTAATGGCATGGTAAATACGCAACATGTTGATTAAAAATATTCTACTAAGACCAAACTAACAGCATAATATAGATAAAGCAGCTTTCCACTCTGTGATCAAACATACCCTGTACTGCCAATGACTGATTGAAAAGGTAATTTAATAAGGGAGTAGCCAGAGTGAGTTCTAGGAACTTTATACAAAAGGCTCCGAGAAGGGAATTTCCTAAAATGAGTCCCCCCTCATGTCACTAAGACAAGAACTGACCCTGAGGAGTGGATACGATAGCTTAAGGTGTCATTATACGAAGGATTGTGCACGTGTGCTAGGAATGGAATCCCATGATGAACTATATAGAATTTCTTGCCCTTGGTATTTCCACGGCTAAACTTCATTTGAAAAAATATGAATGATTACTCACAGCAGATACTCACAAATGTATTATTCAATAAGTACATTTAATTTGTACCCTAATATACTCCAAATCAAAATTACTGGTTTTCATTCCTATTTTTAGCACTTAGTTTGGAATTGTGCATTGCAAAGAAAGTGTATTTCTGAATTAAAATACTGAAGACAAGTATAATACAAATGCTTTCTTTATTCAAATTCTAGTTCTCCAAAGGGAGAGAAAAATATCCTCCTGAATAAATTACTCATAAATCATGTTTTCACAAATAACCCCTCTATTAAATCAATAACAGAGCATAAGAAAAAGTAGAATTGTTCAAGAACCTAGGAATAAAAATGCTATACTTCTCAATAGCTGTCTCAATCCATTTGTATGAGATACATCCACCCATCAAACTGAAAACAGAATTAATATAGCAATATACTAACAAAATGCATTATTAAAACGATTTTTTTTCTAAGCTTTGCAGAAGAACTGTCTTTTTCTGGCCCATGAGTGAAAGAAGAAGAAGAAAGGAGAAGAAGAAACAAAAAAGAGCAGGCATTTAGCCTATTGGTTTAAATGCCCATGTGCCACATCAGAGTACCTGGGTTTCGCTCCCTCTCCAGTTCCTGATTGTTCATTCCTGGTAATGTAGATCCTATGAGACAGCAGTGATACCTCAAGAATTGAGTCCCTGACACCCACCTGGGAGACCTGCTTGACTGCCCAACTCCTGTCTTCAATGCCAGCCCTGCTCTGCTATTGTGGGCATTTCGGGAGTGAACCAATGAATAGCAGCTTTCTCTCTCTCTCTCTCTCTCTCTCTCTCTGTATGTTTCTTTCTTGGATCTCTGTCTCTTAAAAAATAAAGAATATTATTCAGCAAAGCATTCAATATTTTTTTCAATATATTCGAATAAGAGAAAATATCTTTGTCTTCCCAACTGCTTGAAATTTTTGGTAATTTTTTTCTTTTTAGAATTTTTTAATTTATAAAAAGGAAACAAATTGCATGAGTTTTATATATATATATATAGTTATAAGAGCCCAATGAGCCTTCCTACCATACTCTCCCACCCTCCCTCACTACCACCCTCCCTCTTTCTTTTCTTATTTTTCTTTTAATTATTATAATGCCATGCTTTCAATTTTGTTTATAATCACAGATTTTCAAATGAAAATCAACTTTTAAGTAGGTATTTCTTTTCTTAAACTGCCAGGCACTTCCTATGCTGACATGGGAAGACAATGGAGCTCTCTCCCTAAGATGGAAGTCCTAATGACAATGGCATCTATTTCTTTTCAGGTCTAGGTCACTTCAGGATTGCATCATCTATTTTACTTCCTTCTGTCAGACTTTATATTTCTCCTGTTTCCAAAATGTTTTACTCCTGTAGATTTACAAAAAAATGGAAATATGGGCCAGGTCAATGGGTATCATATTAAGCTATAATGAAATAAAACATAATACTATTATAATTCTGACAATGTTATATTTATAGTTAGAACAAATGATCTTTCATTATTACTGTTTGAGTTTTGAGAAAATGTGAGAAGCTGTATCAAGAATATCTTTGTTTCTATTCACATAAAAATGTGACTTTGATTTCAGCTCTAACACTTATCTTGCTGAGTAGCCTT
Organism: Lepus europaeus; assembly: GCF_033115175.1. Taxonomy (NCBI): domain Eukaryota; kingdom Metazoa; phylum Chordata; class Mammalia; order Lagomorpha; family Leporidae; genus Lepus; species Lepus europaeus. The sequence goes on along the minus strand of NC_084827.1, from coordinate 80,840,794 downwards.
GGGCAATCGTTTAAGGTTTCTGAGTTTTAACATCTCCAGCTTTAAAATGCGGCTAGTAATGCCCATCTTGAGGAACTGCCTAAAGATCTATAGAAAAAGTTCAGTTAGTGCAATGCATAATGTTAATCAATTGCTTTACAAATCATAGTTTTCCTTAGTACTTGTGGTGTTAAATTTAGGTTACCTACTATCTGCAGTGGCTGTATCTCTGCTCTGTCAATGGTGCCTGGCTTTAAATGGGCATTTGGTATATGCCAATGTGATAAAAGGAAGGACAGTGTTTCTCCTAATGACCATTAGCTGCATCACTTACCACATATGGCTTCCCTGGATCAGTGTGTTCTCACTATCATGTTCACATTCGATTTCCAGCTTTCTGTTCTTAATGTTAGCGTACTCTCAATAGAAATGTGGTGATGAGGGGCCGGCACTCTGGGTAAAATTGCCACCTGCAGTGCAGGCATCCCATTTGAGTGCCAGTTCAAATCCTGCCTGTTTCACTTCCGATCCATCTCTCTGCTGTGGCCTGGGAAAGCAGTAGAAGATGGCCCAAGTCCTTGGGCCCCTGCACCCACATGGGAAAACCTGGAGGAATCTCCTGGCTCCTGGCTTCAGATCAGTGCAGCTCCGGCTGTTGCAGCCTATTGGGGAGTGAACCAGTGGATGGAATACCCTTCTCTCTCTCTCTGCCTCTCCTCTCTCTGTATAACTCTGACTTTCAAATAAGTAAAATAAATCTTAAAAAAAAGTGGTGATGTGATGTTTTTTATCACTCTCTTTCAACCAGTTCTCTGAGTTCCATCTAAAGTGAAGCCCTTTAAAGAGACCAGTTACTTTTTTATTTTTTTAGAAAAAGCCTTTTATTTAATAAATATAAATTTCATAGGTACAACTTTTGGATTATAGAGGTTCTTCTCCACATATCCGCCCATCCCACCTCCTCCCCCTCCCATCCCATTCTTCATTAAGATTTATTTTAATTATCTTTATATACAGAAGATCAACTCTATACTAAGTAAAGCTTTCAACTATTTCCATCCACATAGATACACAAAGTATAAAGTACTGTTTGCAGACGAGTTTTACCATTAATAAAGACCAGTATCTTAAATTTCTTATCCCATAACTTGTCTCTGGGATTATACCATTTAATTGTTGTTACTTCAGCTTTTGTGTATTTTATCTATTTCCTTGTCTTTGACACCATAAGTATGTGTGTTGGGGGTGGGAGGGAAACAGTTGTATTATAGTTAGATCAATTATTAAATATTACTTGGTTTATATATAATTTTTTATACTGCTGTACCAAATTAGTGCAAATTCAGAGGCTTAAAACAGAACAGAGGTGTCAGTGTTTGCATAGCAGATAAGAGGTCACTTGGGACTTTTGCATCTCATATGAGAGTGCCTGGGTTTGAGTTCCAGTTCCACTTCCAGTCCAGGTTGTTGCTTCTGTTGCTCCTAGGAGAGCAGGTAATGGCTCAAGTAGTTGAGTCCCTGCTATCCACTTGGGAGCTCCAGATGGAATTCTTGGTTCTCAGCTTTGGCCTATGCCCAGACCCAGCTATCGTGGGTATTTGGAGTGTGAACCAGAAGATAGAAGATCTCTCTTTGTCTATCTCTGTCTCTATGTCTTTCAAATAAATATCATAAACATACATTTAAAAAGCAATACAAAAATTATTGTCTTACAGCTTTGGAATTTAGAAATGTAAAATGTGACTCATTGGGTTAAATAAAATCAATGTTAGTTGGGGCTCCCTTTCTTTCTGGAGGTTCTATGAACAGGTGTTCTTGCCTTTTCTAGATTCTAGATGCTGCTCACAGTCCTTGGTTTATGGCCCCAACCATCTTCAAAGTCATAATGACTGGTTACGTCCTTCTCATCTCACATGACTTTCACACTAAGTCCCCTGCCTCTCTTTTCTGCTTGTTTAAACACTTATAATTACTTTGGGCTCACTCTAATATGCCGAATAATCTCTGCAACATGAAGTCTGCTGACTAGCAACTTGAATTCCATCTACCAGAATAACTTTAAACTCCCTTTTCATGTAGGCTAACCTATGCACACATTCAGAGAATTAAGATGTGGATGTTTTGGGGGAGGCCACCACTCTGTCTGCCACAGCTCACTATTCTCAAAACCATCTGTGCAGTCAGCTAGGATATAGCATAGCCCAGCCAGAAGTCCAACCCTGACACATTGTGGCTCTAGCTTGCTGATTAGTTGGGTATAATTTTTGTTTCTAGTCTTACTGCTTAATCAAGTCAAGCATCACCCAGTTGAACTTCTGCTTTGTTTCTGTTAACAAGGCCACATCTAACCAACATGTCTCATGTGGATTTTCCTACCTTGGTCCTCCCACTTGTGTTGGGATTGAATATCTTTAAGACCAGTGCCCTTATCCTGATGTTTTTCTACCTAGAGGCAGAGTTTTGCCTGTATTCTGAATTATGCTTAGGATTCCAATTCATGAGACTTCCATATGTATCTGCTTCTAGGATATCTGGCAATACCCTACAGATAATTGGTTCTCAAATTTTCAGAATTCAACCATGTTCTGTGATTAACATCTTCTCTATTACTGTGCCCTGGATTCCAGCCTCAGACCACCACAGACTTTGTCATATGGCACATGCAACATTCTGATAGATAAGTTCAGATTTGGTTAATACCACTCCAAGTTATTGCTTTTATTTGGTGGTTGGGGGTCATTTTTGAACCTCTTTCTTTAAACAGAATATTTCTATTTATCTACATGCATATCTCTCTGCTTTAACTTCAAATGCCTCCTTTGACTCTGAAAGGAATTTCTATCTGCTTTCTATTCTTCTGCAGAAGCAGGGGTACTGGGAATGGAAGAGTGGAGCCCATCACACAAAATTTAAAATTTCTCCCATTGGAAGTTCAGTAAGTCGACCCTGAGTTCCCCCATCAAGAACTTTGACCTTACCTTTTCTCATCAAGATCTGTCAACTCTTACATTCTGTCACTAAGACCTGTCACCCCAGCTTTTTCCCTCCTAATTTTGGACCTCTTCTACCAAAAGGTATTTTGCATTTTCTTTAAGGAAGTTGCATGCAGACAATGAAGTTATATTGTGCTATCCGATTATTATTACTGGATTTCAGATTACATGGATGGTAGCAGTTAGAGAAAACTGTCATCAATTTCAATTCCCCAAGAACATGGAAAGAGAGGATGAAAAGCAATTCTTTCCATCCTTCCTCTACCTGGGTGACTTCCTCCATCGTACACTATAATAAATCTCCATCTTAAGAGTCCCTGCTGTATTAGGCTTCCACACTTCTCTCCATATTTCTATCACTTTTTATTCCTCTGCTGACATTAATTGACTCTAATGAAACTCTTTAGGCTTTTACACTTACAGAATTATTTACACAGTACAGAAACTGAAATGTAGCCTGCAAGTGAGATTTTCTTCAGGCTCATGATATTCTAAGTTTTACATTAGTTTCTTCTTTATGACATAAAATTAGATGCTTGTATTTAGGTCAATTGGTGGTGTAAAGAGAGTAGCCTAGTGCTTAATTTCAGCAGTACTTTAATGCTTTTTATTTTTACTGAAATATTTCAAATATTGACTACATCTCATTAAAATGTTTCAATTTTGTCTTTTGTCAATTAGGAAATGAAAGTTACTTTTTTGCTCAAGATTAGAGGTCACAAGTTTACCACATAATAACTTGTAAAAATGGTGACATATCACCATTATGAAGTATTGTAACTATAACTTACTTATTTTTTTTAACTTTTATTTAATGAATATAAATTTCCAAAGTACAGCTTATGGGTTACAATGGCTTCCCCCCCCCATAACTTCCCTCCCACCCGCAACCCTCCCCTTTCCCACTCCCTCTCCCCTTCCATTCACATCAAGATTCATTTTCAATTCTCTTTATATACAGGAGATCAGTTTAGTATATATTAAGTAAAGACTTCAACAGTTTGCCCCCACATAGCAACACAAAGTGAAAAATACTGTTGGAATACTAGTTATAGCATTAAATAAGAGTGTACAGCACATTAAAGACAGAGATCCTAAGTAACTATAACTTACTTATTAATAAAACTAATTCTTTTTCCTGTTTCTTTCCTTACTTGCATATTTTGAATGTTGTTTAGTCTTATGAAATGACATGACTCACTTTCAAGGACTTTCTTTTATAGTCTTGTTAGTTCTAAAATATCATTAGAACAGCAGAATGTTCTAAGGAATCTAGAAAAAAAAAGATATGCAACATGTTCTTATCCCAAATTGACTTGCCTAGGTGTCTTTACAATTGAGTGTGTGTGTGAGAGAGAGCCACATCCACTATTTTATGGAAAAGATACATTTACTATTCAGGGGAGAAGCTTTTAATTTTTTTAATATTTTTTTTGACAGGCAGAGTGGATAGTGAGAGAGAGAGACAGAGAGAAAGGTCTTCCTTTGCCATTAGTTCACCCTCCAATGGCCACTGCGGCTGGTGCATCATGCTGATCTGAAGCCAGGAGCCAGGTGCTCCTCCTGGTCTCCCATGCAGGTACAGGGCCCAAGGACTTGGGCCATCCTCCACTGCCCTGCTGGGCCACAGCAGAGAGCTGGAATGGAAGAGGGGCAACCGGGATAGAATCCGGCGCCCCAACTGGGACTAGAACCTGGTGTGCCGGTGCTGCAAGGCGGAGGATTAACCTGTTAAGCCACAGTGCCGGCCAGGGGAGAAGCTTTTAAAGATGTCCTTAAGTAAAGAAAATGAGCTTGTCTTAAATATAAACTATATTTGAGAGTTATCTTTTAAATATTCTTTTTCTCTTATTGGTACTATTTCAGGTGTTTTTGAGAAAAATCTCAATTAAATGTTAATTTATTTTTAACACTTTCACATCTGTCAGGGTTCAGTTCTGGAAACATGGCTACTGAATATGAAGAAAAAAAACAAAACAAAACAAAAACAGGGCCAGCGTTCTGGTGTAGCAGGTAAAGCTGCTGGCTGCAGTACAGGCATCCTAAATAGGCGCCGGTTCAAGACCTGGCCACTCTACTTCCAATCCAGCTCTCTGATATGGCCTGGGAAAGTAGTAGAAGATGATCCAAGTCCTTGGGCCCCTGCACCCATGTGGGAGACATGGAAGAAGCTCCTGGCTCCTGGCTTCGGATTGGCTAGCTCAGGCCGTTGCAGCCAATTAGGGAGTGAACCAGTGGATAGAAGACCTCTCTTTCTCTCTGCTTCTCCTCCTCCCTTTGTGTAACTCTGACTTTCAAATAAATAAACAAATCTTAAAAAAAGAAAATAAAGAGCTTCTGAAAGAATATGAACATGCATAAAATAAGAAAGGCTAAAGTATTGAAAATCCAGATGTCAGAAATGGAAAATGAAAGAGGATTATGCCTGATGCTTCACTTCACCTTTAAAATCCTTTTTTTTTTTTTTTTTTTGACAGGCAGAGTGGACAGTGAGAGAGAGAGAGACAGAGAGAAAGGTCTTCCTTTTGCCGTTGGTTCACCCTCCAATGGCCGCCGCGGTAGCGCGCTGCGGCCGGCGCACCGCGCTGTTCCGATGGCAGGAGCCAGGTGCTTCTCCTGGTCTCCCATGGGGTGCAGAGCCCAAACACTTGGGCTATCCTCCATTGCACTCCCTGGCCACAGCAGAGAGCTGGCCTGGAAGAGGGGCAACCGGGACAGGATCGGTGCCCCGACCGGGACTAGAACCCGGTGTGCCGGCGCCGCAAGGCGGAGGATTAGCCTGTTGAGCCATGGCGCCGGCCTTAAAATCCTTTTTTAAGTTAAAGATTTATTTATTTATTTTAAGGCAAAGTTACAGAGAGAGAGTGGGAAAGAAAGAAATCTTTCATCTAAGGTTCACTTCCCAAGTAGCCAGTGCTGGGCCAGGCTGAAACCAGGAGCCTGGACCTCCATCTGAGTCTCTCCTGTGAGTGGCAGGGGCCCAAGTGCTTGGGCCATCTTCTGCTGCTTTCCCAGATGCTTTAGCAGGGATCTGGATGGGCGACAGAGCAGCTGGAACTCCAGCTGGTGCTCAGATGGGATGCCCACTGGCAGGCAACTTACCCACTGCGCCATAACTCCGGCCCCACCCTCCAAATCTTATGCTAATTTTTGGCCAATTTTCACCTGCAATCACAAGAGTAAGGGGGATCAGGGAAACATGGCTCTCAGAGAACCAGTTAAAAGAGCACAACCGAGTATACTTCTCATCTTTCCATAGCCCTTGCTGAGAAGAGAGTTTATTCCTCAGGGACAGTAACAGTCCAGCAGACTGGTAGGATCCATGGTCTCCTGTGAAAGACACCAGAAAAAGTTGAACTTGGAAATAGTTTTTGTAACAAAAGTTGATTCAACCCAACTATCCTAAATTTATTAATTCTTTTATGGAAAAACTTAGGCAGATGTTACCACTTACTTTTGAACAGTGAATAAATCTCTCAAATCTCTGAATTTCAGTTTCTTATTTATGAAATGGACATGATATTATAAGTAGCTCTCTTTATAGCAAGTTTCCAAGAAGCAAACATTATGGAGGGTTCTTGTGGAACTGATCCACTCAGAAATATTTCTAAAAACATTTGGCAAGGGATTTGAGAGATAGGGAAGAGAAGGAAAATAACTCCAACAAGAATGAAGCATCACAGAGCACAGAGCAGGGTTTGGTTTAGTCCTAAAAGGGAATTCTGATGACATCATAGGGCACAGCTGAGGTGACTCCACAAGGGATGATAGAATGGATCATTTGTATTTTACACCATCAGTCATGTGTTGAATATCCTGGGGTAGGTTCCAGGAACTTCTCTCTCCATGGGCACAGGCAAAGCATTCTGCCAATATGAGGTCAACCCTCATACAAACAGACACAGATGTTGGCTGTTAGCCACAAAGCACAAGAAATCGATGTGCAAGGAATTTGTGAATGTGTTGCAAAAAAAGGTTAGGGTATTGGTCATTTGCTACAATAATATGAAGATTTTTGTGAAGCCTCAATAAAAATATTTCAAATACAAAATCCAGTAATATGTAGCCAGCATTAACAGCAAGAGCAATAGAGGAATAGATAATTTAAGAACATTCTGAATATACTATATCATATAAAAAAATGAAAAGTAACATGGTCATGACTAGCTTAGGCAAAAATAGGAGTGTGGGAAGCCCAGTGTTGTGGCTTATTGGATAAAGCCACTCCCTGCAGTGCCGGCATCCCATATGGGCTCCAGTTAGAGTCCCGGTTGCTCCACTTCTGATCCAGGTCTCTGTTATGACTGGGGAAAGCAATGGAAGATGACCCAAGTCCTTGAGCCCCTGCACCCCTGTTGCAGACCCAGAAGAAGCTCTTGGCTCCTGGCTTCGGATCGGTGCAGCTCTGGCCATTGCAGCCAATTGAGGAGTGAACCATCAGATGGAAGACCTCAATCTCTCTCTCTCTCTCTCTCTCTCTCTCTCTCTCTGCCTCTCCTTCTCTGTCTATTTAACTCTGACTTTCAAATAAAAAAAAAAAATCTTAAAAAACAATAGGAGTGTGGTTGGTGAAGCTATGTTTATTCAATAAAACCGTGACAATCCAGGGGCAATGCCAATTTTAGCCCCACAAGTTATACAAAATATTAAGCACAAAATTTTGCCACATATTTGTTTATCTACATATGTGTTTATTTACATATGTGGAGGCATATAAGACAGTCACCAAACTTTTTAGAACACAAAGAAAATTGCAGTCTCAAAAGTTTCATCACTTTGGTAATTTTGATAGTGTTTGGAAATTGTGCTAGCAGCTTGTATCTGGAAGTCAAATAATGCTTAGCCACCACAATGTTTGTTGTCTGTTTATTCTATAAATTGAATGATTCCTACATGAAATATCAGGACAGTCTTGTGAGAAATCAGACTTGCCTGTCTTTCTAAGAAATTGCATTTACTGGAGTGGGCACTTGGAATGGTGGTTAAAACCCTGCTTAGGATGCCCATGTCCCATATTAGAGTGCCTGGTTTTGAATTCTAGCTCCACTTAGGTTCTAGCTTCCTGCTATATGTATCCTGGGAGGCTTGGCCCAGCCCCAGCTGTTATGAGCATTCTGGGGAGTGAATCAGTAGACAGGATATCTGTCTCTAACTGTCTCTCTTTATATCTTTAAAATAAATGTATAAAAGTTTTCAAAAATCAGATTGATAAAAAGCTGGCAGGCATCCTACAAGTTATTTCAGCCATCAAGTCTACTTTAATCCTTACTGATTCTTAAACCCAACTGCTACCTGCCTGGCACCTGGATAGCTTCAGGTTTTGTTTCTTTTCACTATCGCTTTGCTTAATACTAAAAAGTCTTGATGAGGACAAACTTCTTTGGCTACAATCCAGTGTTTGAACTTATGCTACCTATACATAATAGTTAAATAAGCTGATTTTAGTACTCCCTAGAGTGTGTTTTGTTCATTCTACACAATAATGTAATGGCAATGTGTAATAATGCCCCTTGTAGTATGTCACACATGCTTTGAAGCATCAGTAAAAGAACAAATGAGTAAGTACAACCAGTGGCTGTGGGACACAGTGAAAGCAACTGGTGTTAAGGGCTTTGGTGTCAAGGGCTCAATGGTATCTTTGAGTCAAATAAATGTTATGTTTGGAGACTCCAGAGCAGTTGGAGTTTTAAGATGAAACATAATGTACTTAAAGTTCCCCAGCTCTCTGTGGCAACAGAAGTCTCCTTTGAGGAACTGCTTAGAGAAAAGTGAGTTAGCTGGCACTTGATACGGATCAGAACCAATTTGGCAGGAAAATAACATAAAATTGAAAGCTTTTTAGGTAATCCTATGTTAAACCCACATGATTAGGTCAAATCCAAGTCTATCATGGCTGTTTTCAAAGTTGAGATGAAGTTTTTTTTTTATCTATCTCATTCTGGGAAATCTGTAGCTTTAACTTGAGAAGCAAATGAATTTTAAATAATGCAATGGACCAATATTGCACAGTCTCAGTCGACTCTACAAATGAGTTGAGTACCCTGACAATGGATTCTTTTCCCTTCAATCAGAACTAATTGAAACCCAGATGTCTCTTAATCTGCCTCAGAAAGTTCTTAGCAAGGTATAATTGACTTGAGAAATGAAATAAATATACAAAACATCATGATTGATCCAGTCAAATTTCAACTTTTATCTAATAGCATTTCTAAATTCAGAGAAAGGAACTTAAAGTATGTAATTCATATTTTAACATTTCCATTTGATCTGTCATTTGATCTTTCTCTTTTGAGCTAAATGGCCCCCGCATACTCATGGGGAGACTTGCAAGAACGTGAAGTCTTATTTTTTAATTAGAGCAAATGAGTTAAATGGATATAAAGTAATTTGAATACAGCAGAGACCACTTAAATCTGTATTAATAAATCCAGAACAGCAGCAGGACTATCTCTGCACCATAGATTTTGTTAACATTGGGCCTGAAATACGACAGTGAAATGAATTTGTTGCTAATGCAATCAAGTATTTCAGTAATTCATGAGAAAGTAATTCCTCAATGTACATGACTCTCTTAATAATTTAAGATTTTTCAGACTTGATAATAGAACCAATGAGCTCTTCATAGACTACAAAATAAAAGGGCTTCAGTACTTCTTCCTAGTATTATATTTCTTAAATTAATTTTAATTACCGTACTATTTATATCATGGAATAAAAATTGCTTGGGTAACAGTCTGTTTCTCTGTGGTGTTTTTTTAATCAACTCTTCACAAAAATCCTGTTTCTATGCAATTAATGATCAATCTGGTTTTTTTATGTTAAGTATTTTAGAAAAATACTCGATTCAACTAGCTGAACATTTATCATATATAAGACAGATTTATTAATTTGGGATGTTTTTTGAGAAGCTATGATCAGTATAAAAGTGATGGCTGAGGTTTTATAAATATCCATTTCTATATAGTCTATTTTATAGGCAACAAATTTTTTCTGGAGACATTTATTTGAAAATGCTGGCCAATGCATATTTCTCATGCTACAAAGGAGAGAAATAATTTGATAAGAAATAAAAGGGCAAAATGTGTTTTTTTTTTTAACCTGACATTCACTGCCTGCTCTTTGATTTATAATGCAAAAAAAGAACAGTAAAATTCATATCTGCTTTTATCTCTTTTTTATACTTCCAATTGACCACCGTATTTCTCTTCTTAATCCAATATTTTATATATTGTAGGCATTGCCTCCAATATTATAAAAAATTCTTATTTTCATAACTTTTAGCATTGGAGGATTAAATGTCTCTTGAAAGAGTTGATATATAACTGTTGTGTCTCTTACCTTCACGTTTCTTTCAGCTCCTTAAAAATTCTAATAGTTTTTCCTTCACATAAATAATGTTGGCTTTTATCCAAAAGGTTGCTTGGTTTTTTAACTTATGTAAAACATGTTGCATTTGTCACTGGGCTTGGAGAAAGCAGAGGAGGTTGTTTAATTTAATACAAGCTGAATTCCAGTTGCAGGGCACTCTGAGACAATAAGTGGATTACACAAGGTAAATAAAAGGCATCCAGTTACCCAGGAGAACTCTTACAGAAGGAGTTTTATTGTCATTAGCATTACATGTTTTCTTAATCTAGTTTGGGTTCAAAATCAGCAGCAGTTTAGAAGCCAAGGGGATCCTCTGAATACTCCTGCTGAACCTCTAGAACAGTGCCTTTTGTAAAGAGTCTGTAATCACCTGCATTAGAGTGTCTTACATGGAATACTTGGTCTTATAAAATTTTTATCTATCCATTTTCTTCATTTGAAAGGAAGGCAGAAAAACAGAGAGAGAGAGAAAGAAAGTGAGCGGAGAGAGATTCCCTCTAGGGGTTTACTCCCTTAGAATATCTGTTAAAATACGTGTTACCAGGTATCTGTCAACATTCAGTAAATCACTCATTGATGGTCAAGCTGGAACCTGGGAACCAGAACTTTGATAAGCTCCTCAGGTGGTCCTCATGCACGCTCATTTTTAGAAATTCTTCCTGCAGCCTTCTCCAGTATATGATGCTCTTTGGGAAAATTTTAAAGCTTTGAGTGGGGATGTGAGCCAGATGAGATGCAGATTAATTCTCACACATGCTAAGACTTTCATTCTGAGGTTTTATGGAAATTATGGTAAATTAAAGATGCCAGTGTCACTGAGAAATCTCAACACAGCTCTACTCTGAAGACTGACAGCATGACACAAATTCTATGCATCTGTGTACAAACAACTGACTCTGGATAAAATATGAAGAGCCTTAAGTTTATGGCTATGTCTCTGGATTCACAATGCCCTAGTACTCAAAGGATACTTTGCATCATTTATATTCAGAGATCGAAGAGATGTTTGGTTTTCAAGAAAAATACTTAAATTGGTATGTTTGCTTTACATAGATCTTCTTATATCTATACTTTGTCTCTAACTGTGAAATATGTTAATTTTTTATTTCCTATTAAAATAAATTTAAGCATCAGCCTAGAGCTGAAAGAAAGTCCTCACGGGATCAGCATTGTGGAGTAGTGGGTAAAGCCACTGCCTGTAACACCAGCATCCCATATGGGCACCGGTTCCTGCAGTGGCTGTTCCATTTCTGATCAAGCTACCTGATAATGGCCCACGAAAGCAGCAGAAGATGGCCCATGTACTTGGGCCACTGCCACCTACGTGTGAAGCCAGGATGAAACTCCTGGCTCCTGGCTGTTGCAGCCATTTGGGGATTGAACCAGTGGATAGTAGAGATTCTCTCTCTCTCTCTCTCTCTCTCTCTCTCTCTCTCTCTCTGTTTGTGTGTGTGTGTGTCTTCTCTCTATCTCTTCACCTCTCACTATAACTCTGACTTTTGAATAAATAAATAAATCTTAAAAAAAATTACCAAACAGAGAAAGTCCTCACCCTGCCATCAATCCTAAAATTGTAATAATTTATCAGTATTCTAGTACACAAGCTCTATGAGAGTGAGGCACAAAATTTTAGGTAACTTTAGGCTCTTTCTGCATTTTTTACTAATGCCATTCTTCCCTTGGTCATTGACTTCTCTGGGTTAGCTGAAAAACAGGTTCTGTTTAGGGAGATAATTGGTCAATCCTTGCAGTCACTGCATCATTCCTAGAACCTGCCTTGTTCTAGTAGAAGTGTATGAGATGAAACACTTTTCATCCACTCCCACAATTAGAGTCTGTTTGCTTTTATTGATGTTATATTTACTTATTTATTTATTTAAAAGCAGGTGACAGAGAAGAGAAAGGAGAGGCGTGTGTGTGTGTGTGCACACACAGGTATAACTTCTATCCACAAGTTCACTCCCCAAATGCCCACAGCATCTACACCAGGCCAAGAGCCAGGAAATCCATCCTGGTCTCCAATGTGGGTTGGCAGGAACCCAAATACTTGAGCTGTTATCTGCTGCCTCAGACATATTAACAGGAAGCTGGATCTGAAGCGGGCAGTAGCTAGGACACCAACCAGCACTTAAGATATGGGCCATAGGTGTATCAATTTGTGTCTTAAACTGCTGGGCCACAATGTTAGCACAACTGATCTCTGTTATCTTCTGACACCCAAAGAACCTCAAATAGTCTCAGACATCCTTAAGCCTTAAAGAAATAGAGAAAGCAATATTGAGATGTTCTACCACATCTTTAATTGATTCACATGTATAAGTATCACTAGATTTGCAAATAAGTTTGACAATAACTTCACTTTCAAGAGGTTAAATAAGTAATATTTGATTTAAATGCATCATCACAGTTTATAAGTGTTTGGAGGAAACATTTTAACATTTAAGCCTTAATGTCATGAAGCATCATAATGAGAATGAACATTGGTAAAATGTGTGAGATTATTTTGTGTGAAGCATAAAATCTTTAATTAAGAAATAGCTCACCAAGAATCAAAAACCTGTACCTTTATGTGACTTTGGCAGAGTAACTTGATATTTCTAAAGCTTAACTTTTCCATAAATCAAAACTAATATTCATCTGTTAGAATGTGTGAAAGAAATAAAACTATAACATGGGGAAAACATTTGGCTAAATGGTTAACAATTGGCTAAGAAGTCTGATTCTCATATCATATAAGAATTTCTAGGATCAATCAGCTCCAGTTCCTGACACTAAGCTCCTACTAATAAAGACTCTGGGAGGCAGTGGTAATGGCTCATGTAATTGAGTCCCTGCCACCCCCGTGGCAGACCTCACTCCTGGCTTTGGCCCCAGCAGTGGACTATTGTCATTATTACATTAAAACAGTAAATGGGAGTCTCTCTCTCCCTCTCTCTCTCTCTCTCTCTCTCTCTCTCCCCTCTCTCTCTCTTTCTTTCTCCCTCTCTCTTTCTCTAATCTCTGGTTTCAGAAATGTTTTGATTTATCTTTTGATTTCTTCATGATCCACTCTTCATTTAGGAGCATGTTGTTCAGCGTCCATGTGCTTGCATATATTAGAGATTCTGAAGTTGTTGATTTCCAGTTTCATTCCATTGTGGTCCAAGAAGATGCAACGTATGATTTAGATTTTTTTTGAATATGCTGAGACTTGCTTCATAGCCTAGCATGTGGTCTATCCTAGTCCATGCACTGGTGAGAAGAATGTCTATTCTGCAACTGTAGCATGAAAAGTTCTGTAGATAAACGTTAGGTCCATTTGGTCTATAGTGATTAACTCTGTTGTATCCTTGCTGATTTTCTGTCTGGTTGATCTGTCCATTGCTGAAAATGGAGTATTGAAATCCCCCATTACCATTGCATTGGAGTCTATATCTCCCTTTAGATCCATTAACATTTCTTTTAAATATCCAGGCGCATTGTAATTTGATGCACGCACATTTATTATAGTCACATCTTCCTGTTGAATTGATCCCTTAGTCATTGCCTAGTGCCTTTCTTTATCTCATTTTTTGATTCATGTTAGCATGGAATATCTTTTTCCATCCTTTCACTTTCAGTCTGTGGGTATCTTTGTTGGTGAGATGTGTTTCTTGTAGCCAGCAAATAGATGGGTTTTGTTTTTTAATCCATTCATCCAGACTGTCTCTTTTAACTGGAGAGTTGAGACCATTTATATTCAAGGAGACTATTAATAAGTAATGAATTTGCCCTGCCACTTTTCCATAAATATTCCTATTGTTGACTTTAGATTTCCTTTGCATTTTTACTGGGAGATTTTCTGCCTTCAACTTCTTTCATAGTGATGACCATGTTTCTATGTTTCTGTGTGTAGCACATCCTTAAGCATCTTTTGTAAGGCTGGACACATGTTGACAAATTCCTTCAATTTCTGTCTGTTATGGAAGGTCTTTATTTCACCTTCTTTCATAAATGAGAGCTTTGCTGGGTACAGTTTTCTGGGTTGACAGTTATTTTTCTCTTAAGGTTTGAAATATATCTCACCATTCTCTCCTAGCCTGTAGGGTTTCTGATGAGAAGTCAGCTGTGAGTCTAATTGAAGAGCCTCTGAAAGCAGTCTGGAATTTCTCTCATGCACATTTTAGAATTTTTTCTTTATGTTTTACTTTGGATAATTTGAATACAATGTGCTGTGGTGAAGATCTTTTCTGGTCATGTCTATTAGGAGTTCTATGTACTTCCTGTACTTGGATGTCCCTCTCTTTCTCCAAATTAGGAAAGTTTTCTATAATTATTCCACTAAAAACGCCTTCTAATCCATTGGAACAAATGAACACAGAATTTTGAGGTCTTTTCTCAAAGTGTGTCAATTCTTCCAGTTCATCAATTGGTCATTACATTTTTCTTGGATTCACCTGATGTGGAGCCTAATTAAATTACTCAGAAAAACAGGCTGAACCAACTCCTATTAAACTAAACCACTGGCCTGGAATTTCTTAAAAATATGTATTATAAAACCTGGGAGGATCCTTAGGACTCCATAAGTACAATTTTACCCATTTTGTTTCTTGGACTATTTTGGGAAACTAAACATTTCTAAGAGTAAAACTAAATGAACATATTCAAGTTCTGAGATGTCTCAGTATGATAAATATATGTTACTTTATTTCATTAATGTCTCTTAATGTCTTTGTTTTCCCAATGTCTCAACGTTTATTTTTTATCTAACCAAAAACTCCATAAATCTATATACATTTGATTATTTTTATAAAACACTTTTTATCATTTGAGAATGCATTAGTTTAGAAAAAAAAATGTTGGAAAACAATGACCTCACCCAACTCTCCCTGTGTTGAGAGGGCACTGAGAAGTTTTAAAATTAAGAGATTTATAAAGGAATAAGTTAGTTAATGAATTGAAGGGTATATATGTGTGTCTTTGTTTAGTTGTCAAACTCATTACATAGGAAGATTTTTCTGTTTTCTTATCCACTCAAACAACTCTGAGAATCTGACAAAGATCATTTAAGAATTATTTTTCCCGAAAAGGGTCTTATTTGAACAGAACATAGGTTTCTTTCAGAAATGATTTTCAATAAATTTGTTGATGGCTTGACTCATTTTGGAATAACCTCATAGACATTGAGAAAGAGACAATTTTATTCCTAAGAATACTTAAGAAATGTTGTTTTAACTGCATCAATTCTCTCCCAAGGGGGGGGGGATGTATTAATTTGAAGTGGTCAGCTGTAAATCACATTCTGTATCCTTCACCTGGGTTTCAAGAAGTCTGTTTTGTGGAGAGCAGGTGTTCCTATCCTTTATAGAAACCTATGTGCATGCTGTTTGCTTTTACATTTATAACTGAGTTTGGTACCAAAAGAATGTTGTTCAATTCTAGTTCATGCTTGGGGTTTACTCCTGTAAATTAAATTTAACAAAGTAGGGGTTGTTTGAAAACCAACTGTGTGAATTTTCAGAACCTCTTTTATATGACAGTATTGTATACAAAATTGAACCCCGTGTGGCCATCAGTACAGTATATCAACTACAGAATGATTGCAAGGGGTCTTTCTTTGTAACTACTTTGAGTCTGCTCGTCTAAGATTTTAGTGATTTTGTAAAATTTCAAAGGAGACTAAACGGCCCACCACATTTTCTGTGGTTGTTTTCTTTCTTTTCCTTTTTAAAATGTTCTGCACTAGAGTCCTGCTTGCTTTGGATTAATGAGGCATGTAAACTTCAGTGGGAGCTGGTTAGAATTATAGTACACCATAGCAGAAAAGGCATCATTATCCCTCAGCTTATTGCATACAGTGGGTGAAATCCACCAAATAAATATGGGATACAGGACCTCTGATCTGGTTTCTTGGAGTTCATATTTGGCCACCTGCATGCAAAATGGTCATCGATAAAAAATAAAGAGAAGGGACAGATTGTTCAGATCTAGAAGGTCATATAGCTTAGTCATTTACTAAATCTGCTTAGAGAACTAAGAATATATGTGTCCGTGTCTTATTTTGTGTTTTCTCTTCTTTCCTTCATTTTTATGTATTTTAAAAATGTTTTATTTCTGCATTTGGAAGGCAGAGAGACAGACAAAAAGCTCAAGAGAGATTGCCCATCTGCTAGTTCACTACCCAAATGCCAACAACAACCAGATATAGGGCAGGTTGAATAAAAAACCTGGAACCAAATCTGGGTCTCCCACATGTGTAACAGGGACCCAGGTATACAGGCCGTCACTTTCTGCTTCCTAGGATGCATATGAGCAGGTAGCTGGAATTGGGAATGCAATGAGGACTTAAATCCACATAGTCTTGTGTGGAATGTGAGCATTTACCACTGAGCCAAACTCACTTCTATTTATGTACTTTTAAATTGACAGATAAGAATGTATGCACTTACCGTATTTACCATGATGTTTTGAACTACATATCAACATATATTGTATTACTTTGAGAGAAAAATTACCAATGAGGGCTTCCAATAATAGTGATGAAAACTATAATAAATTAAAAAAAAAAAAATGTTGGGCCAGCTCCGTGGCTCACTTGGCTAATCCTCCACCTGCGGGGCTGGCATCCCATATGGGCGCTGGGTTCTAGTCCTGGTCGCTCCTCTTCCAGTCCACCTCTCTGCTATGGCCTGAGAAGGCAGTGGAGGATGGTCCAAGTGCCTGGGCCCCTGCACCTGCATGGGGAAACCAGGAAGCAGCACCTGGCTCCTGGCTTTGGATCTTCCATAGCAGCCATTTGGGGAGTGAACCAATGGAAGGAAGACCTTTCTCTCTGTCTCTCTCTCTCTCACTGTTTATAACTCTGTCAAATAAATAAAAAATAAAAATGTGTTTTGTGAATGTAATATGTATTAGAAGTGTTCTTGGTTTTCAAAAGGGAATGCTTCGGGGCCGGCGCTGTGGCACAGCAGGTTAAAGCCCCAGCCTGCAGTGCCGGCATCCCATATGGGCGCTGGTTCTAGTCCCAGCTGCTCTGCTTCCAACCCAGCTCTCTGCTATGGTTTGGGAAAGCAGTAGAAGATGGCTAAACTCCTTGGGCCGCTGCATCCATGTGGGAGACCTGGAAGAAGCTCTTGGCTCCTGGCTTTGGATCAGCTCAGCTCTTGGCCATTGCAGTCATTTGGGGAGTGAACCAGTGGATGGAAGACCTCTCTCTCTCAGGCTCTACTTTTCTCTGTAACTCTGTCTTTCAAACAAGTAAAATAATTTTTTAAAAGGGAATGCTTCTATTAGTTCTTCAGCAGATGATATGGATGACTCTGCTATGTCAGAAAACATAGCTGAGTGGGGACAGAAATGCCTCTAGAACTTTCCACTCTCCAGCCAACTTCCCTTTTCCTCCCCCCAATTAAGATGAAAGAAAACAGTGATCATAGAAATTTTTATTGGCCGGCGCCGTGGCTTCACAGGCTAATCCTCCGCCTTGCGGAGCCGGCACACCGGGTTCTAGTCCCGGTCGGGGCACTGATCCTGTCCCGGTTGCCCCTCTTCCAGGCCAGCTCTCTGCTGTGGCCAGGGAGTGCAGTGAAGGATGGCCCAAGTGCTTGGGCCCTGCACCACATGGGAGACCAGGATGAGCACCTGGCTCCTGCCATCGGATTGGCGTGGTGCGCTGGCCGCAGCGCGCCTACCGCGGCGGCCATTGGAGGGTGAACCAACGGCAAAAGGAAGACCTTTCTCTCTGTCTCCCTCTACTGTCCACTCTGCCTGTCCAAAAAAAAAAAAAAAGAAGAAGAAATTTTTATTGCAGTGATTGAGCTTATAAATACAGTGCAGGTAAAATAAAGAAGATGCAGAGTATTGTTTTCCTATTATGAATTTCATTGGTCTTGATTTCCTAGCTTTCCTCATTCTTGGATTTGCTATGTCCCTCTGGTATTTCGTTGGTTTGCCATCTTGGAAATGTCATTCTCTTTTCTTCTTCTTCATCTTCTTTTTTTTGACAGGCAGAGTTAGACAATGAGAGAGAGAAAGAGAGAGAGAGAGATAGAGAGAGAGAGAGAGAAAGGTCTTCCTTCCGTTGGTTCACCCTCAGAATGGATGCCACGGCTGGCGAGCTGCGCCGATCTGTCTAAGGTATCCTGACTGCCCACAACTTGGGAATATTAGTTGCTCAATGTATGCTTTTTTTTTTTTTTGGACAGGCAGAGTTAGACAGAGAGAGACAGAGAGAGAGACAGAGAGAAAGGTCTTCCTTTTCCGTTGGTTCACCCCCCAAATGGCTGTTACAGCTGGCGCACTGCTCCAATCTGAAGCCAGGAGCCAGGTACTTCCTCCTGGTCTCCCATGTGGATGCAGGGCCCAAGGACAGGGCCCATCCTCCACTGCCTTCCTGGGCCACAGCAGAGAGCTGGACTGGAAGAGGAGCAACCGGGACAGAATCCGGCACCCTGACTGGGACTAGAACCCAGGGTGCTGGCGCTGTAGGTGGAGGATTAGCCAAGTGAGCCACAGTGCCGGCCAGATTTTTAAGATTTATTTATTTTTTTTTTTAATTTGAAAGTCAGAGTTAAACAGACAGAGAAGGAGAGGCAGAGAGAGAGAGAGAGAGAGAGAGAGAGAGAGCGAGCTTCCATCTGCTGGTTCACTTCCCCCATTGGCTGCAACGGCCAGAGCAATTGGGACAGAATCTGGCACCCTAACCAGAACTAGATCCGGGGTGCCGGCGCTACAGGTAGAGGATTAGCCCAGTGAGCCATGGCACCAGACATTCTCTTACTCTGTCTCAGAATCACCTCCTTGAGGCCAACGCTATGGCTTGGTGGGTAATGCCACGGCCTGCAGTGCCAGCATCCTTTGTGGGCACTGGTTCTCAGTTCTGGCTGCTTCGCTTCCCGCTGATGGCCTGGGAAGGCAGCAGAGGATGGCCCAAGAGCTAGGGCCCCTACACCCATGTGGGAAACCCAGAGAAAGCTCCTGGCTCGTGGCTTCAGATTGGCCTGTCTCCAGCTGTTGCAGCCATTTGGGGGAGTGTACCAGCTGTTGGAAAATCATACCCTCTTTGTCCTTTCTCCTCTCTCTGACTCTGCCTTTCAAGTGAATAAATAAATCTTTATATAAAAAATAAAGAAAAAAGAATCGCTTCTTTGAGTGAAATGATGGCTGTTGTCTGGAGTCAGCTTCTTCAAAGCCTACTGCCATGGGACATAGAAATAAATCAAGATTTTTTTTTTTTTTTTTTTTTTTGGACAGGCAGAGTGGACAGTAGAGGGAGACAGAGAGAAAGGTCTTCCTTTTGCCGTTGGTTCACCCTCCAATGGCCGCCGCGGTAGGCGCGCTGCGGCCGGCGCACCGCGCTGTTCCGATGGCAGGAGCCAGGTGCTTCTCCTGGTCTCCCATGGGGTGCAGGGCCCAAGCACTTGGGCCATCCTTCACTGCACTCCCTGGCCACAGCAGAGAGCTGGCCTGGAAGAGGGGCAACCGGGACAGGATCGGTGCCCCGACCGGGACTAGAACCCGGTGTGCCGGCGCCGCAAGGTGGAGGATTAGCCTACTGAGCCGCGGCGCCAGCTAATAAGTCAAGATTTGATTCAGGATCAGGGTAGGGACTCTTTTACGTGGCTAAGAGCTGGAAAGGTGAATAGGGCATGAAGTTCTAAGGCTACTTACTTATATATACATGGTACTGGCAGAAAAAGTGCTTAAGGTGTACATAGATCTATTGGAACATTCCTGAGTTCAGATTCTTCTTTGGTTCTCTTTCTAATCATGCGGCAACCTGCACAGCAACTTCTCCAGGGTGAAGAGGGGACAGTGCAAAATGAATTAGGACCAACAAACCACATGAATACTTTTCTCCCACAGTTGAACCATGTTCTGCTGAAGAAATTTTACCTCAGGTCAAGTTTACCAGTGAAAGATTTTAAGTATATAAGTGAATGCTTCATTCATTTTTAATTTTGGTAAGCATTAAAGGGTTAGAGAAAGGACCCTTTAATGTGATGTAAATCAGTGTTTCTCCATGGGTTGAAACCGAACATCAAAATCACCTGAGACTGCTGGGGACAGACTCAGAAATTAGTTTTTCAAAAAGTTATCAGCTGCCATCTCCACTAACATCTCTGATTCACCTTTATAAATAACTTAATATGGGGTTTAAAGAAACAGAGACCTGGCTTAAGACCTGGTTTAGTGACTGACCCTTATAAAGAGCTTAATAGGGACTTTTGAGAAACAGAGATCTGGCTTAAGCCATGGTTTAATCTTTTACTATTTGTAAAATCTTAAGGATCATGTAACTTAACTGACTCTTTGATTTGTTATATGAAAAACAGGAATATTTCCAAAATTTTCAGGTTAAGAAAATGAAATGAGGTATTACAGGTAAAGTGGGAAAGAAATGCTCAAAATGTTGTGTATACACAGAAGTAGTTTTAAAATAAAATACATTTTCATACATTGTTTCCAACAGTCTGGAATGAGCCCTACAAATATATTCACGTGTCACATATATTATGCAAAATTAAGATTTTTTTCTCTAATCAGAAAAGTCTGCTTCTCTTTCTATTGTAACTTCTACAGTACTGCACTCCTGTGTCTTATTTTTGTGCTATGACCAGAGGCATTTTAAAAAATTCAACTCAAAAATGTTGAGTTGAAAACTTAATGTTTGTGTTGGGTGGGTTTTGCAGCTGTCCAAGAGTAGACTTTCTTTTCAAGAATATGCCTACCTTACATGGTGTGTACTCCCCAAGCAGCAAGATCCAAAAGTATAGGATAGGAAGTCTTTTTGCAATATGGTTACATCCAACAGTAGTAGACAGCATCAGAAATATGTGGGAAATGCTGATGAAATAGGGTCTGAAGGGCATGCAACCATAAGCTACTCTGTGGAATGCATTTCTTCACATACACGTATAACAACACAAGAAAACAATTAGTCTATTTTTTTTTCCTTTTTGAGGAACATTTTTATTATTACACACAGGGAACTCAACAGTATTCATTTATCTCAGCCTCATGGCAAAATCTTTAGCCTTGGCCTTTTCAAGCTTGGCAATGCAAGCCATAGATTTGGGACTCAGGACATTGCCTCCCCACTGGCAGTGGCTCTCATCATATCTGTAGTTATGGTTGTTCCTAATGGCTTCTACCAGCTTAGCCCCAGCCCCTTTGTCTATTAAGTTCACCTCCGTAGAGGTGACAGTGGTACAAGTCTTCCTGTGGACCAGGTGCCCTACCAGAGACTGTCCCTTGATGATGCAGTAAGGACTCCCTTCTTTAGACACAGGGCAAGCAAGAAGACAACCAACTCAGTGGGATCCACATTATGTGCAGTCACTAGCTGAGCCTTCTTATTCTCCACCAATGTACTGCAAGTATTTATGCCTGCCTGGAGGAAAGGTGGTCTCTTGATTGGGATGTCTCCTTGGCCAGTAGCTTCCTTCTTGGCCCCAGGCCAACAGTCTCTGCTTCTTTTTCTGCTTTGTGTCTGCTCTGTATTTGTGAGCCAGCTTTAGCAGTTGAGTAGCTGTCTGGTGGTCAAGGGCCTCGGTGAACATGTTGATGGCAGGAAGCACTTTCAGCTGCTTATACAGCATGGCCCTCTGCTGTAGCAGATGGATGTAGCTTAGCCCTTTGACAAAATGGGTGAGGTCCCACTTGGGCTGAATGTCTTGCCCAATGCCAAGATCTTAGGACTTTTTCTCAAATAGAAGATTTACC
The DNA here is from genome assembly GCF_033115175.1 of Lepus europaeus. Taxonomy (NCBI): domain Eukaryota; kingdom Metazoa; phylum Chordata; class Mammalia; order Lagomorpha; family Leporidae; genus Lepus; species Lepus europaeus. The sequence goes on along the minus strand of NC_084827.1, from coordinate 80,818,772 downwards.
ATCTTATTGGCCTCCTGCTTCTTAATGATAGCCTGGGTCTGCAGCTACCTTCTTCCCCTTGGCCTTCATTTCTTTGGGTATCTGGGGAGACTGGAAGAGAGAGTTTCTCAGTGACAACTAAAAAGTTGAGTTCTGTCAAAAATATAGGCACTTAACATATAACTTTACTTCTAAAGCATTTTATTTGTTTATTTGAAAGACAGAGTCAAAGAGCTCCCATCAGCTGTTTTACTCTTCATAAGCCCATGGCAGCCAGAGCTGAATCCAGGGAGTCAGGAGCTAGGAACACAATCCAGGTGTCCCACAGAGGTGGCAAAGACATGATTAGTGGAACCATCAACTCCACCTCCCATGTACTGCATTGGTAGCAGGCTGCAGGTATCAAACTCAGATACTTGGATGTGGGATGCAGGTATCTTAATCACTAGGATAAATGCCTGCTGCCAACATGTAATTGTAAGAGCACTAAGAGTAATCTTAATGTTTTTTTCTAGGAAATTACACAAAGTAGAATTTTAGAATTCATGAGTTTGTGGGCTCAATCTTATAGTAGGATTATAAGCACAAATTGTGTCTCTCTGGAAAGCTGATGTCTCCCATCTATCAACAAAAATAATAATATTCAGTTAACCTTGTGAGAGGAAAGATGAACTATATTTACATTATTTTGACAGTAGAAATCATTGTTAAATAATACTTCTATCCAGAGAACAACCAAACTTGTGCAGTACAAAATAAATAAAATGCAAAATATATTTTATAAGAATGTTACACACAAATAATAAAAATTATTATTACAGTAAGTCATCTTTATTTAAAGTTTGTATTTTGTTATATTTGTTTTTCAATTTAAGTAAATGCATTTCTATTTTTTTTTCATATTTTTAATTGAATTCGATACATATTTAAATTTAAATTCCACTCACCCAGACCTTTTTCTATTGCTATCTAATTCAAATGGTGGTGAAGGCTATACTTGTTAATAAACATCAGGAGATACATTTGAAAAGCTAGCTTACAATAAAGATTTATATTATGGAGTATGAACATCTAACAAAGTTAGCAAAAGACATGAGAATCAAATGTATCTGTATAGCATTATATTTTATCTAAGAAAATCAGTAGAGTGATGATTCTAAGACAAAACTGAGTGAGGATTGACTTGTCTTTGATAATATAGCAACAGGGTCATATCATAGATAACAAAATAATAACTCACTTAGGCTTATGTCTTTGTTCCATCACACAGAAGATAAATAACACATTGGAGTTGGGAAGATAGGAATGAAATAAGAGGGGTATCCAGAGTTTTAAAAACACATTCTTATTTCCCATGAAATGCTTCCCTGCCTTACCAAGATTATATCAGTCATGAAATACAGGATTTTTAAACTAAGCCTCATTAAGTACTTTTCTTCACTACTGATTACTTTTTCTCAAGTACCTTTCACAGTGTTCTAAGTGGTTAAACAAAAGTTAGAAATATTCTGTTTTTCTTTTTCATAAGTGGACTTAGAGGTCATTAGATCTTGTGGGAAAATGCAAGCTCTTTAAAACTATGGCTGTTAGAAGCCAAGGAAATGCTATTGAAAGCTAGCATCAAAGAGTGAAATTGCCTTAGAGATATAATTCAGATCATTGAGGAGCCATTACATACAATTACCCTAGACTCATTGTGACTCTTTTGAGGAGTTATTTTCAAGGGAGGTACTGAATCTTGAAGCAATTGGAGTAACAAAGTATAACAGGAAGTGAAAGTATGGGCTGCTAAATATGTTTTTTAAGAACTGAATTCTAAGACAATAATGTAAATTGTGTTACATTATTAAAAGTGGATAAGAGTTAGTGGAGTTAAAACTATTTGCTCCTCATTTATGGATTTCATTCATTTGTAAAGGACAGATATTTGCATACATAAAGCTCTCAGCAATTTACATTACTTTGATTCTGATCATTACCTTAGCAGAATTATAAATCTGTCTTATTAACATTTGAAGCTTTAGAAAAAAGATGTACTTGAATTTTACTTAATTGCCCTATAACTTTTTGTGAATATTTAGTGGTGGTTATAGTTTTCTGTCATGAGTGGGTAATAATTTTCTAGTAGAAATAAACCAGGGTGGGGGGGACTATTGAATTTACATGAGCTATTTTTCCAAAACCTCAGAATTGGGTGGGAACATTTGGAAGTTTCTAGACATAACAAATTGCATGTACAAAGGAGACTTCAGTACTGGGGATGGGGAGGAGGATTAATGTACTTTATTAAGGTTTTTTTCTAGGCTTTACTTGTGAGGATAAAAATAACATATTGAGAAAATCTAAATATATTCAGATGAATATGTTTATGGACACCAGGCTTTTAATTTGTAAGTAATTAGATTTGTAGTTGCATGAAAATTCCAGTGATTATTTTGGTGAAAAAGAATAAAAATTATAATTATCATGCCACCCAACATTCATTTATCCCTACTGTTCAATCATATTAAAGCAGAGTCTTCTCTATTAAGATTAGGAGAAAAATCATTGTATGTAGTTTTGTCTTAAAAACCATGAGGAAGACATGAAATCCAATTTACAGTTACTACTTGAAGCACTTTCCAGTTTATTTGGGAATATAGGTGATGGAACAAAGACATAAGCCTCAGCCATTCTTGCTCACTGCCCAAAAGATAGATAAACATTGGAATTTATTCCTTGCCCTTGAATCTCAATTGGTCTCACACCCTATTGCCTTCATCCTCCAACCCCCATGGCCACCTGAAAGACCAGTTCCAGGAATTCCCCTCCATCTGCTGCCCCCTACCCTGCCCCCATCCCTAGCCTTCCTAAAATATGAAAAGGCCTGGCCCCTGGGGGTCAGGGTCTTCTGCCATGTGTTCCATCAATGTGCACATGGGCAGTGGGTCACCCACCTCTACAAATTTATTTTCTCTTGAATAAATTTGGTCTTGCTGTAAATTTGTATACTGCCTCTTCTCTATTTTGTGCCACTTTTCCTAACAATAGGGGGCAATGAATTTAATTTTGCCTACATAATTAAGAAATAGCATAGAACTAAAAAACAGAAGTGACATGAAAAAGCATTGTGGTAGAAGAGTAAAAAATTAATGGATGTCAGAGGAGACTAAAATTGGAAAAATTGCTTTCACCATGGACTTGATCAAAGAGGCAGGGCGTCAAATTAAAAAAATCAATAAATCAGAAAATTAGACAAAATATATCAGCACATTTCAATCTCATGTGCTCACACAGACACTTTCTCAGGATCAATCCAACATCCAATCGTCTTTGTCTACAAAATTTTTGACTTCAGGTTTTTGGTTTTTTTTTTCTTTTCCTAGGCTGCTGGTATGTATTCAGGAATCATGAGAATTTTATTGCTGTCATTGTTGTCAGCATCTTTTGGAGATAATGGCAAATGTTTTCATTTTGATAGATGTTCTCAATAATCTCGTAGACTCTTTGTCCTTAGTTGCAATGCCACTTTTTAGAGCTTTAAATAAAGTTTCTGGTTCTCTTAAGTTCCCATTTAGAGTTTTTCAGCTCCATTATACTTACATATTACATGTGAAGTATACATAGTTGTTTCATCTTGGTTCTTTGTAAACACAATATCAATGAATTTTGTTTATTGTTCTTATCTCAAGATTGATCAATACTTTCAAACAAAATCTTCAAATGTGTGATATTAATCACTGAAAATATATTTTCTAATAATTTGTATGTGTAGTATACATTTATATATATTTCAAATATAGATATGTGTGTATATACACACACTCATAAATGTTCTATGAAAGTAGAATCACATCATAACTGGATTTGCAAGTTACTTTTCCACTCAGTATTAGATCTTTATGAAATACATACCTCATTACTTGTAAGAGTATTATGTATTCCATCATTTCAATGATTTTTAGTAATCATTCTTTCCTTTAGGTGCATGTGTAGTTTATTCAAGAAACATTGACTTATATGTGCTTGGTTTTATTATACACTTTGTAAATATTAATATATTTGATCATCATATGAAGTAAAGTCTTAGTTATAACAAATTTTTTCTATTACTCTCTTCAGAACTACATCTTTGCATAATCTTCAGGAAAAAGTCTTAAGTGTAGCATATACATATTCAATAGATATAAATTTTAACATTGACTGATACTGGCAAACTACCCTCTGAAAATACCGTATCAGTTACTTCTACTATCAGAAGTATATTGAAATGTACATTTCCCTATCTTGCCCACATTTACATGTTTTCTCTTTGAGTTACTTCAAGAGTTAGCAATTAGGTCCACCTGAAGCCAGTCATCTCTGTGAGGAACATAATGAACACACAAGAGAACTTAACAGTATGGTATCGATGCTAGAGGTGAGCACCATTCAATAAAAGTCTACATCATTACCACTGTGCAATGTCAGATTTAGGAGTATCTTCTTAGCTCAAGAATACATTTCCTATGCATTATGAATATACATATCTGCTATAAGACATTTTATGTAGTTATTTTAAAAAATTACAATATCAAAGACATTTATTGGCTCTTTCAAATCTCTATCATTATTGTGTCCATAATATCAATTTCTATCTCTTTAAACCTATTAAAGAAAGTAAAGATAAAGGTTTTGCTTTGATTCCTGACTGATAAATGTAAGATAGCTATTCCTTAATAAAAGTTTATTGTTGTTACAAACATTGTGGTATAGCAGGTGAAGCTGCCACCTGCTATGCTGGAATCCCAATATGAATGCCAGTTCAAGTCCCAGTTGCTCCACTTCTGATCCAGCTCCCTACTAATGATCTAGGAAAAGCAGCAGAAGATGGCCCAGGTGTTTTGATTCCTGCCACTCACATGGAAGATCTATATGAAGATCCTGGCTCCTGGCTTTGTCCTGACCCTGCATTGGCCATTGAGACCATCTGGGATATGAACTGACATGTGGAAAATTCTCTGTGTGTTTCCTCCTCTCTCTTTAACTCTGATTTTCAAATAAATAAATAAATAAATAGTTTTAAAAAATAAAATATTTCTTATTATTTTCTATGGAACATAAATATTAATAAAGGAAGTTGGGTTATTCCTGCTTGGTTGTTAGAGAAAAACATTATCTGTTAATGTATGAATATATTTGTTAAAATATTTCTGGGAGACAGAATTGTGACATAGAGGATGAAGCTGCTGTCTGCAACACTGGCATTCCATGTGGGCACTGGTTTGTGCCCAGCTGGTGCAGTTCCAATCTAGCACCCTGATAATGGCCTAGGAAAGCAGCAGAAGATAGCCCATGTACTTGGCTCCCTGCCACCCACATGAGAGACCTGGATGAAGCTCCTGGCTACTGCCTTGGACCTGCCTCAGCCCTGGCTGTTACAGCCATCTGGGGAGTAAGCCAGTGGATAGAAAATCTCTCTCTCTCTCTCTCTCTCTGTGTGTGTGTGTGCGTGTGTGTGTGTGTGGTTCTCTGTAACTTCGACTTTCAAACAAGTAAGTAAATATTTAAAAAACATAAAGATTTCTTTTAAAAATTATGCCATCAAAGAAAGTTGATGTTTACCTACCAATAATTAAGCTTTGAGTTTTTCACTGTCTTTATCTTGGACCCTCAGCTTTATAATAGCAATGTGATGTGCGTGTGAGTCAGCGCAAGATATGTTTTCTGCTAAATGACTATAAATGTGCTTTCCAGTGTATCCCTACCCCCATTGTAGTAGCTCCCATATGCACAGTTCTGGCCAATGTGCTACCATGGGAAATGAAAGTTGCCACTTCTAAATGGAAGACTAGACAACATGCTCCGTGTTCTAAATGGTACAACCACAAAAAGTGGGACCTCTGCCAGTCATGGCTGCCTGAGTAACATTAAGTAGCAGAGTTCTCCATGAATATGCATTTTACACATAAACTAAGTGAGAAATAAACCTCTATTTTTGTTAATCCATTGAAATTGTGGAATGATTTCTTATTACAGCATGACATCATTTATCAGAACTAACACTGTTTGAAAAGTTAGTATATTTGTTATTAAACCCTGGGGTTCTAATGGAAGCTTTTCCAGATGGAAACACAGATTTAAGTTTCCCTTGTCAATATGTCTGTGTGTGTACACACAAATACACATATACACACACTCACCAATGCATGAGGCTAAATTCAGGGAGAAGGCTAAGACAGGATAAAAAGAGCAATGTGTTAATGACATTTTTGTTTTTTGAAAACATCAGATGTTTTTGTTATTTGAATTTTTAGAAAAGGCTTAGTCTTGATTGTATAATAGAAAAATAAATTTCTCTCCTAAGAATTTAGAGCATGAAAAGTAATTAGCTTATCTGTTAATCATTGTCTTAGTGATACTCTTTTTATTTATTTATTTATTTATTTATTTATTTATTTATTTATTGACAGGCAGAGTGGACAGTGAGAGAGAGACAGAGAGACAGAGAGAAAGGTCTTCTTTTACCGTTGGTTCACCCCCCAATGGCCACTGCGGCCGGCGCACCACACTAATCCTAAGCCATGAGCCAGGTGCTTCTCCTGGTCTCCCATGAGGGTGTAGGGCCCAAGGACTTGAGCCATCCTCCACTGCACTCCTGGGCCACAGCAGAGAGCTGGACAGGAAGAGGGGCAACCGGGACAGAATCCAGCGCCCCGATTGGGACTAGAACCTGGTGTGCTGGCACCGCAGGCGGAGGATTAGCCTATTGAGCCATGGCGCTGGCCAGTGATACTCTTCATTTTGACTTGTACTGTGGTTCTGCAAGTTGGTGCCATGATTTTCCTTTTGCTTGCAGATATTGCAAGAGTCTCAGCATTTAGTAAACTGGTCATCTCAGGAAAAGACTCTGCCATGGACAAGGTAGTCTCCCGAGGACCTTTGTTAGCATTTTAGAACCACAAATGCTTTACTAACTTCTACCCGATGCCTAAAAAACCTAGCCTAATTAAACTATCTACCACCAGCATCTCTTTACATCTTATAATCCTGCCAGCCATCTAGCCGAACCCCTGATTCAGAAATTTTGTTGTGCTATCTGCTATGACACCTTCTTGTTTTATGCATCTTCCAGTTTCTTTGCTTACCTGAAATGAATCTATGGTTAGCAGCTGATGTCATCACTAGCATCTGCCTATTTTATATGGTTTTCTTTTGTTTGCCTAGCTCTGGATTATTGGCATTATTTTTACTGACAAATGGAAACTATTTAAAATGTCATTACAAAATCAAGCTTGAAATAGTATTTTAATGGCTTTAAGTTCAGTGCTAAATTGGAGGATACAAACTATGGCAGAGTCAAACATCTGGAATAGCATCTGCAGATAGAGGGTGAACAGCTGGCAGCAAATCAAACCCTTGACCCAGAGACTGTAAATATGACCATGGATTCGTCTTATAATATTCTCCAGAGCTGAGTGAGTTGGGGAATGTGAAATGTCACCAGCTTCATGCTGTAGTCATTGTGATAGTGTCTTTTTATCAATCCTCCCAATAGATCAATTAGGCTGGAAGCATGTAATTTGATGCAGCTTGTCAATTATTCACCTATCCAAGGTAAATAAGCAAGAAATAGGCAGGGTGTGTATTTTTCATTGAAGGGGTCTTTATCTGTCTTAAACTCATGTCTTTTTGTTTAAGATTTATTTATTTGAAAAGCAGTTTTATATATATAGAGGGAGAGATAGAGAAAGGTCTTCCATCCATTGTTTGCCTAGATCGCCAAAACTGCCAGGATCCAGGATCCTGGATCCAGGAGCATTGGTGCAGAGGTCTACAGAGTTCTGCCATCTTCTGCTACTTTCCCGGGTGCATTAGCAGGAAGCTGGATCAGAAGTGGAGCAGCAGGGACACGAACCAGTGCCTATAACTCACTATATCACAACACGAGCCCCAAGCTCATGTGTATGAACATTCCCCTTACAAGGAAGGGCTTGAAATTTCCAGGCTGAAAAGTATTATAGGATTTCTTTTTTATGTTGGCTGAATGCTATTTCCTTCCTTGTGTTCTATAAAGTTAAATGGACATACGTGGGCCAATAGGATACTGAAAATATTTTTATCATTTCTTCTTGTATGATTACAAGGTATCAACCCAAGGGATATGCTGTCTATAGTAAAAAAATAAATAAATAAAAAAATCAGGAATTTTGTTTTGTTTTAATTGCCATAAAATTTTGTATAACATATAATTTCCCTTTTAACCACGTTCAGGTGTACAATTCAGGGTTATTAAATACACTTACATTTTTGTACAATCACTAACAGAGCAACTGTTTTATCATCCAATACTGAGAATCTATACCCAGTAAATAACTCTTCGTGACTGCTTTTCCATTACCCCTGTTAACTACTATTCTACTTTCTGTTTTTATGAATCTGACTACTATTGGTACTTCATATAAATGGAATCACACTGTCATTTTATGTCCAGCATATTTCCCATAGCTTAGTGTTTTCAAAGTTCATCCATGTTGAGACACAGTTTTCTTCTAACAGGTATTTTTTCATGAAATTTTTTAAGACCAATAGTATGCATGGATTTTAAAACATTTTACACCAAATTAAATCTCTGTCAATTCCATTTTTTCATGAGTGTTTTGAAGTAGTACCCTCCAATATATATACCACATTTTGATGACACATTCATCCATCAATGAACATATAGGTTGTTTTCACCTTTTTGTTATTGTGAAAAATTTTGCTATGCAAATTGTTACATATATATATATATATATATATCTTTTGGAGTCTTTTATAAGTTTCTTTTTGGTGTATAACAAAAAATCTGAATGCTCAATCATAAGGTAGTTCTAGGCTTAATGTTATGCAGAGCTATCATATTCTACAGCTGATGAACTCTTTTAAACTCCTACAAGTAATGTTTTTCCACACCTTTGTCAAATCTTTTTCTTAATAATAGAAGTACTAGTATGTATGAAGTAGTATTTTGTTTCCATTTCCATAATGCTTAAGGGAATGATGTCGATCATCTGTTCCTGTATTCATTGGCCCTTATCTTACATAGAGAAATATCTACTCATGCCCTTTGTGTATTTTTCAGTTGGATTTTTTGTATCTTTCAATGAGCTGTAGGAGTTCTTTATATATTCTGGATATTAATCCCTTACCAGATATATGATTTGGATTTTTTTTTTCACATTCTGTGATTTGTTTTTCACTCCCAATAGTGTCCTTTAAGGTATAAATGTTTCTTGCTTTAAATTTATTTTGAACACAGAGAAACAGTTGAAGAGAGATCTTGTTTTTTTGGTTCACTTCCCAAATGCTCTCAAAAACCAGGGCTGGGCCAGACCAAAGACTGGAGCCTGGCACACAATATAAGTCTTCCACAGAGGTTAGCAGGGACCCAAGTTCTTGAGCCATCTCTTGATTACTTCACAGGGTGCATATTAGCAGAAAATTGTATTAGAAGCCAGGTAACCAGGAATCAAAAGAGACACTCTGAAATACTATGTGACCATCCTAAGCAGTGATTTAACTGCTGCACCAAACATTTACCGCCAAAAGTGTTATTTTATTCTTAATAAAGTCCAGTTTTCTTTTTTTCAATTATTTTCTGTTTCAAGTGTCATATCCAAGAGTCATTCCAAACCCAATGTTATAAATATTTGTCTATATATTTGTTATATGTATTTAATATTTTTAAATTCTATATTTAGGGTTTTGATCTATTTTGTATTTAATTTTTGTATATGTTGTAAGGCAACGTTCCAATTTAGTTTTTGATATGTGAATGTCCATTTTTCCTACCTCTATTGAAAAGATTGTTCTTTCTGCATTGAATGGTCTTGCAACCTTTTTGAAAATCATTTAATCATGAATAAAAAGGTTTATTTGTGGATTGCATAATCTACTCCATTGGTCTCAGTATATTTGTATTTATATCAGTGCCACACTGTTTTGATTATTGTGGAATTAGAGCAAGTTATATTTAAAAAATTTTTAAGATGTATTTATTTATTTTAAGGGCACAATTTAGAGAGAGGGAGAGAGAGAGAGAGAGAGAGAGAAGCAAAAGTGAGCTTCCATCCACTGGTTTACTCCCAAAATATTCTCAACAGCCAAGGCTTGGCCAGGTCAAAGCCTTTCTCCTTCTTTTAAAGGTTTTTATTTATTGGGGCCAGCACTGTGACGTAGCAGGTAAAGCCACCACCTGCAGTGCCAACATCCCATATGGGCACTGGTTCAAGACCCAGCTGCTCCACTTCTGACCCAGCTATCTGCTATGGCTAGGAAAGCAGTAGAAGATGGCCCAAGTCCTTGGGCCCCTGAACCCACGTGGGAAGACCTGGAGGAAGCTCCTGGCTCCTGGCTTCGGGTCGGCGCAGCTTCGGCCGTTGTGGCCAACTGGGGAGTGAACCAGTGGATAGAAGACCTTTCTCTCACTCTGTCTCTCTCTCTGCCTCTCCTTCTCTTCCTGTGTAACTCTGACTTTCAAATAAATAAATAAATCTTTAAAGAAAAGTTTTTATTTATTTGAGAGACAGAGTTACAGAAAGAGAGAGAGAGAGAGAGAGAGATCTTCCATTCGCTGGTTCACTCTCCAATGGCCGCAACAGAGCTGGGCCAATCTGAAGCCAGGAACCAGGATATTTTTCCAGGTCTCCCATGTGGGTGTAGGGGTCCAAGGCCTTGGGCCATCATCTGCTTTCCCAGGTCATAGCAGAGAGTTGGATCGGAAGTACAGCAGCCAGGACTCAAACTGGTGCCTGTATTGGTTGCTGACACTGCTGACATTGGCTTAACCCACTGTGCTACAGGGCTGGCCTCTGTCTCCCTTCTTAATAGTAGTGTCTTATAATCATTTTATATCAATAAATTGGTGGTAACTGCATCACTTTAATTCCTGAATTCAGTAATTTGCCTGTTTCTTTTGTCTTAGTCAATATAAGTAATTTTGTTTTTCTTTTTCAAAAAACCAATTCTTAGTTGTATTGATTTTCTCTATGTTATTCTCTTATTTGTCTCTCCCCTAAACCATTGTTTCTTTTCTTCGGATAGTTTTGAGTTTATTACATTTTTATTCTTAGTAATTATTTGGAAATGTGGTATCTTTCCTTCTTTCCTTTTTTTTTTTAATCAATCTGTGTCCAAGAGGCTTTGCCACTGCTGCTTAGCCTTCTTTTCCAGAATTTTCTAAAAGAACTTTATTCACAAAAAGAGGAAAGATATAAAATATAAAATCAGCTGAATGAAAGACTTCATAGCATAGATGCTCTTCCTCATGGCAAGCACAGAAATGGGCTGGGCTGACTATGGACAAGGGTACAAGGCCTGATTCCTGTCTTTAGGCAGCCTCTCAGCCACTATGCTAATCAGTTCAGAGTTGGAGACCAGCCAGATTGTCTCACAATCCTCCAAAGCCTATTTCCTAAACTCTTTCTTCCCAGGCCCTTCTATATTGTCCCCAGGACTCTTCAGCTCTCAGAGGAAGCCTTGGCTGACTTTTCCTGTGTCTTCACTGCCTTCTATTTTAATGTAATTGTTTATAGCTACAAATGTCTATCTTCACACGACTTTTGCTGTGCCCCATACGTTTTGGCATATTGTACTTTCACTAATCACATATTACTTCCTAATTGCTCCTAATTTCTCTTGTGATTTCCCCTTTTTTGATTGGTGTTTGCTTAGCTGCTGTAGACCTCTCATTGTTTCATGGGGTCCCATGTGGCTTATTCAGTGATTTCTGATTATTTTAATTTCTTATGAAGAAAAGAAATGGCATTTCTTTTTTTTAAAGATTCATTTATTTATTTGAAAGAGTTACACAGAGAGAGAAGGAGAGGCAGAGAGAGAGAGAGAGTGAGAGGTCTTTCATTTGCTGGTTCACTCCCCAACTGGCCCCAACAGCCAGAGCTGCACCAATCCAAAGCCAGGAGCCAGGAGCTTCTTCCGGGTCTCCCATGCAGGTGCAGGGGCCCAAAGATTTGGACCATCTTCTATTGCTTTTCCAGGCCTCAGCAGAGAGCTGGATCAAGAGTGCAGCAGCAGGGTGCCAGCACAGCAGGGGCAGCTTTATCTGCAACACTACAGCGCTGGCCCCAAGACATGACATTTCTTACCATTTTTCTGATAATACTCTTGGGAGTTATTTTTAAATAGCTTATTTGAAAGCAAACTCAGCCTTTATGATGGAGCAAATGTGTGTAAGTAATGATATAGTTATTGGTTTAAGCCATATAATTAACATCTATGATGGAGCTTATATAAGGTGTACAGGTTTAGGGTTACACTGCTCGGTTTCAAATTGCGGATCTTCAGGATTGTCATTTAGCCTAGTGGCTAAGACTCAAGATGCTCACATCTAACGTTGGAGTAGCTGGATTGAAACCCTGGCATCAGCTCCTGACTCCAACTTCCTGCTAATGCAGACCTGAGACAGAGCAGTTATGGCTCAGTAATCCAGGAGACCTGGATTGAATTCTCAGTTCCCACGTTTGACCCTGGCCCAGTGTCAGCCTTTGAGAATATTTGTAGAGTGAACCACTGGTTTTGAGCTCTCTCTCTCAAATAAATAAAAACAGAAAATCACAGATTCTCTCTATACTCACTTCTTTGTCTTTACAAATTACCAAAGCATTTTATTGTCTTAATTTTTTCTTTTGAAAAATAGTGGTAGTGATACTACATACTTTAAGCTCAAATGTATTGCTCTTTCATTTTATAAATGAAGACATAAACTTTAAAAGTGCTTATCACATACAAATGAGCTTGTGAGTAGTTTAAAAATATTGATGAGTCAGTTAGATTTTGTGATTTATATCTGTGCATATATTGCTATAGAATGTACACATTGCTTAAATATTTAAATGCAACTTTTTTCAATATCTTGGTACTACAAATTTCATACAAATTTTAGTTTTCTATTGAAAATATTACAAAAATTGTTCAACTATACATTGCTCTTTTGTGTCCTTTCCAATAAATACTTCAAAAGAATGATAACAGAAATAAAAATATTATCTATCACTAATTGAGGTGATTTACGTATCAGGTATCATCTTGCCACTTGTTTGCAAGTATTGTTCTCACAACAATGATGTGAGACATGTACAACTATCATCTTCCCTTTATATTGAAAGAAACTAAAATTAACAATTCATTGTTCATGCTTTCAGACTCATATCTCTATCCATGAAATATAATCATAAAGTAACAGAAGTTGGAAAAGCTCTCTCATTACTGAACAATTTAATCTGTAAAATAATGACAGAGGAATTTTCTTACCATTTCCTTTGTAAATTTTGCCTCATTTATTTACCTAGAAATCAGAATATAAGCCAATACATAAAATATCATTTCATATGATTCTGTTAACATATGCAAATAATATGCAATCATTTCAATGCATTTTATCATTGTAATTTTACATGTAAATGCCTATAAATTTCTTAAATGAAGAAACTCATATTTTATTCTTTTCATATGAATATTTTATTCATTTAAAACAAATAAAATATTACCTCATGAATTTGAAGAAATGTTCTACAATTTATTCTATACCAAAATATCTTCTCACTGTTTTTTTATAGTAATGGACATGTCTGCCTTACACCTTGTGAAACTGCATAACAGATACAAGCTGACAAGTAGGTACCTTATCTTCATTGTTCCACTGATGTCAAATTCACAGGCAATGTTTTGGATGCCAATGACAAATCTAAGGATAGAGGCAGAAATTGTGAAGATGATAATGATTTCCTGAAGGGTGAGAAAAGCACCTGGGAAAAGTCTACTTCAATCTTTCATTATAAAATTCATTTTTGCAGAAAAAACGTTCTGTGTCCTTCATTTTACCTTTGGTGTAAAAAAATCAAGTGAGCAAAACCCCAGCTAACAACAGAGGATTTTATTTCTTTAGTTTTTAAAGCAAGAGCTTACCTATTTTTAGGATAACTGCTCATTTACTGCTGTATACTTTAGCACAGTACAAATTCTACACTTTATAATGAAAATCAAATGAGACTTAAATAGTCAAGTCAAATTTCAGTCATTTTGAGTATGCTTTGGTAACAATAGCAGGAAAATGTATATTTAAAGAAAGATTTATATTAACAGGTTTAAGACATTATATATATATTATATATATTATATATATATTATATTATATATATATTATATATATATGTATATATATACATATATATATATACATATACTTCCACAGGAACAATTAGAGAAGTATATACTTCATAAAACCAAAGCTTAGAGTTTTCTTAACAAAGCCCATTTCCAGAAAGAGTTGTTTTCTTGATATGACTTTTTGATACTAATGCCTTTGCCATAAAGGGCCAGATATATAGAAATATATTTTTGCAATTTGCTATCCACTTGTTGTCCATTGCAGCTACAGGACTCTGCTGTTTTAGTATGATAGCAACCACAGAGAAATGCATAAATCAATGAGTGTGGCTTTGTTCTAATACGGTGTTGTTTCCAACAACAGGTGGAGGACCAGATTTATTCCACAGCCTATAGTTTGCTAACCTGTTCTGTAGTAGCATTGCTATATCTTGGAGACTGAAGCAGATTTAAGTCATTGGCAGTGAGAGGGGTCTGGGAAACTTTCATTAAGTTATCAATCTTGAAACAATGGTGTGCTTTTCAGAGGTGAGTTCTATTTCTCTCAACATATTTTATTTACAGTAATATTACTTATCTGAAAGAATCAGTAACATATCCATAATGCATCTTATTCTAGGTCAATGTTGCTTCAATTATTAATTTAAAACCTCTGCCTCTGCTACAGTTAAGTCATAGATTCCCTAGATCATCAAAGAGCCTTGAGGGGTATCTAATAAAGAACAGGGTGATTTCCCTATGAGGAGAGCCATGGGGAGATCTGTGGATCCATTACTGTCAGAAGAAGCTAAAGATTGGTGGATAGCTCTGCTTGTCTCTCTCTAAAATTGATTTAAAAAAAAAAAAAAAGAATAGGCTCCTATCTAATAAACATACCCTTTCAATTCCCGCATCTAATTTAGAGATAGCAGCGTGAAAATACCCATCAACCTGCTACTGCACAGTCTGGGGGGATGTAGAGACCTCGTGACGGATTCCTGGGCTTTTGACTAATGTCTCCAACATGACTTGTTAATCTCTGCAATGATCAAGTGGCTATTAAAAGTAAAACTGTGCTAACCTTTTCAAAAATTAGAAGAGCATGACTACAAGTGGAGTGACAACGACTTCCTGGAGAGGCAGCCTTAGAGGTGAAAGATCGCCCTATCCAGGCAGGAGTACTGTATGCATTATTTATTCCGTGTGTCGGGGGCCTGCATGAAAGATGAAATCCCAGTCTGGGAAGTGTCTTTCTCAGCAGGACTGTTTTAGTTAAAGTGCATAAAGTAGTCTGCTGCATTTCCATAAACTGAGTAGAAACGGAGAACAGGAATGTGATATAATTTCCTCTTTACTCTGGGCTTGAGCCTGCTTGAAAACAGTACTAGTGAAAATAAATGCTCTGGTTTCATATATTATTTTGAAGAATTTTTGGTGGCATAGAAAACAACAACTTAAGTTACTAGCTTCTTTCTCTACATTTTCTTTTATGTGTATCATTATTCAATGCATCTATTCCACCCCAGAGAGAAGTTTGTTCCTCCTCAAATCCAGAGTCCTCTGCTTTCTACCCTTCAATAAACCTCAAAGGTAACAAAACAGCACCCTTGATGTCTGATTGTATATGTGTAGGGTAAGGAGAAATACATTAGGGGAAAATCAAAGTTATTAACGTTAAACATAAATGTTTTGCTATAGTACTTCCGTACTGTCTCATAACCTAAATAACTCTGTGTAATATGCTTCAGCCAAACTCAAATTCTCACGTATCTCAGAAATCAGTTAATGCTTTTCTTGGCTGCAATGCCTTTGACAATGCTGCTCTTGATGCCCGAAATGAATTTTATCCTTTTCTACCTGACAGCTGTGGATCACCCCAGTGCAGCTCTCTGGGTTTCACAGTGCAAACTTATACACGGGCTTATGATGAACCTTTGGGCACCTGTCTTACTCAATATTCTTTATTAAGAATTTTCTGTGTCATTTCCACCTTCCTCTCCTGTGAATTTTTTGCATAGCATAAAGTTGATGATGGCATTCAGTTCATGATCCGTTCTTAAAGAACTCGTTCGGGGACAGGAGTTTGGAAGTCACTTGAGAGTCCGGCATCACGTAGCATCACATGTTGGAGTGCTTGAGTGGGAGTCTCGGTGTCTCCACTTCTGATTCTAGCTCCCTGCTGGTGAACACAGTGGGAGTCAGAAGATGATGGCTCAAATATTTATGTCCCTTGTGCCCAATAGGAGACTCAGATTGAGTTTTTGGTTCGGGATTTGGCCCATCCTAGCCCAAACTGTCGCAGGCGTTTGAGGGGTGAAACAGGGAATGGAAGACCTTTCTGATTCTCTCTCTCTCTCTCTCTCTCTCTCTCTCTCCCCCCCGACCTTTTTTTTTTTTTTTTTTTTTTTTTTTTTTTTTTTTTTTTTGACAGGCAGATTTAGACAGTGAGAGAGAGAGAGAGAGAGAGAGAGAGAGAGAAAGGTCTTCTTTCCATTGGTTCACCCGCCAAATGGCCGCTACCACCGGCACGCTGCGCCGATCCGAAGCCAGGAGCCAGGTGCTTCCTCCTGGTCTCCCGTGGGGTACAGGGCCCAAGCACTTGGGCCATCCTCCACTGAGCTCCCGGGCTACAACAGAGAACCTGACTGCAAGAGGAGCAACTGGGACAGAACTGGTACCCCAACCGGGACTAGAACCCAGGGTGCCGGCGCTGCAGGTGGAGGATTAGCCTAGTGAGCCACAGCGCCGGCCATCTCTCTCTCTCTCTTTCAAAGAAAATGAAAACAAAAATTACACCTGTAAGAAAAATGATACATAAATAAATATGTGCATATTGAGTTAGTTATTACCTTTTCTCTGATGCTTTCCCAAGATTCTGAGATTTGTAAACAACACCCCCGTGTTTCCACAGCTTTGTATACATTGCACTCTATGAACACACCTCTCTCTACTTTTTGAATTAATCACTTAGAATTCTAATTAATTTTTAATGTAAGATTTTTATTAGATATTAATTATATGTAAGTACAAAGTGGAATGATGGATGAATGAGGCAGTTTTAGTTCACATTATCATGAGTTTTATAGGCTACATTAATTTCACTTATCCAACTTTACCCTCTGAAAGCCTTTTTATGTCACATAAAAATTGCCTGTGACTAACCAGTGTGGTTACGTTCAACTCTATCAGCTTTTCTTTATCCCTCAGAATTTTTTGTCCTTTTATTTAACTATTTCAAACAATACAGAGGATCTATAGAGTTCAGTAAATTCACATAGATTTAATAATTTATAACATTGTACCACATTCACTTTACATGTAAAGACTGTATACACACACACACACACACACTACTCTCTTTAAAGTTGTGCTGCATATATTAATATCACATAATGTGATTCATGACAAAAATCATGAACTGGGAAAAGAAGGATATGTTACCATTTAAGGGGTATAATTCAGTGTACACAATATTTATAATTACCTATGTCCCAAATAATATGGCATATATATATATATATATATATATACATCAACACATGCGATAAAACATATGCCATTTGTCCTTCTGTGTCTGACTTATTTCGCTTAGCATAGTGATTTCTGTTTCCATTTATTTTGCTGCAAGTGTCAGGATTTAATTATTTGCATGGTTAAGTGATACTCCATTTTGTGTGCGTGCATGTGTGTATGTGTGTGTATCTCATATTTTCTTTTTCCACCTAATTAATGACTTTTATATCTATATACTAATAGTAGAAACAGAAGCTTACAAACTGAATGCCAACTATACTATATAAAAATTAACTGGAGAAGAAAATGGAAACTACACTGAAAATTCTTAATAAAGAATATTTTAGAAGACAAGTTAAAGATGGACACAAATTTCTGGCTATTTGTCATATTGAGAAGATTAAAATTTGGCTTATTTTGTGACTTGCTTCATCAGGAGTAATGCAATAGAAGTGACTTCCTTAGATTTCTGGTGGCAGATCACAGGTAGCCTTGTAGGTTCTGCCTGTGACTATTGAGATACTTGTTTCTATGGAATCCTCAAATTTTCAACTCATATTGTATATCCTTTCTTTCTTTTTTATTTATTTATTTTTTTGACAGGCAGAGTTAGACAGTAGTAGAGAGAGAGACAGAGAGAAAGGTCTTCCTTTTTCCATTGGTTTACCCTCAAAGTGGCCGCTACAGCTGACACTGCGCCGATCCGAATGCAGGAGCCAGGTGCTTCTCCTGGTCTCCCATGGGGTACAGGGCCCAAGGACGTGGGCCATCCTCCACTGAGCTCCCAGGCTACAGCAGAGAACCTGACTGGAAGAGGAGCAACTGGGACAGAACCGGAGCCCCAACCGGGACTAGAGTCCTGTGTGCCAGTGCTGCAGATGGAGGATTAGCCTAGTGAGCTGCGGTGTCGGCCCCGTATTGTGTATCCTAAGCAGTTCCTGGAGAGGCTCATGCTCACATGGTAAAGAACCAAAGCCTCCAGGTGATGTCTGAACTTGATACACAACCAATAGCTGAT
This sequence comes from Lepus europaeus, assembly GCF_033115175.1. Classification (NCBI taxonomy): domain Eukaryota; kingdom Metazoa; phylum Chordata; class Mammalia; order Lagomorpha; family Leporidae; genus Lepus; species Lepus europaeus. The sequence continues at coordinate 80,800,159 of NC_084827.1, read as the reverse complement.
ACCCATTGACCAATCATGTGTGGGAACTGTCTTAAAAGTGGATTATTCAGCCTCAATCAAGTTCCATAGCTATTTCCAAATGAGACAAACACTGCCCACCTTGCAAACTATTGAGTAAGATAAGTTTTTGCTTCTGATCTAAGATAATAATGCGAGGATAATTAATGTAGCAATAGATAATTAGAACATTGATGACACAGTCATTTCAAGAAAATAGGTCTGCACTAGCCATAGCTATTCCTAGATACACGAAGGGAAACTTCTGAAATATAGACACAATACTCACATCAGTTGTGATTGATTTTCCTTTGAACAGAAATTACTCTTCTAATGCATACAATGCCCAAATGAAGAAATAGAGAATAGGAAATATTTATTCTTTATCATAAAATGATAAAGCTTATCTCTAAAATCAACCACCACTTAATAGAAAGAGTAAACTGAAGGTTACATAGTTAAATGACTTAGGTAGGTCAACATTGGCAAGATTGCTCCATTATTCTAGTCTGAATGAATGAAAATTAAATACTAATTTAAATCAAAGTAAAGATAGATAAAAAGGTGGCTGATAGATATAACATGTTATTAAACTTTCAGTTTTCCAAAATTCTCATCTAGCAATATTCCTCAGTTAAAAGACCTTTAAGCATACACCTTCTCCTGTTGATCAGCATTTGTGTATTATCATTTCTAGACTGTGTTCAATGACAGACAGTTGGGTCATTCATTTACTGGAGGTCATAAATATTTCAAGACTGATAATATATGGGCCTCCAAATTAAGGAATAAAAATATTTTTATAACTTCACTCTCCTTGCATTAAAAACTCCCCTTATAGGCCTGTAACCAAGTTTATTCATCTAAGTCATCGAGGCCCATTTATTTTGTAGAGCAGTCTCAAAAACTGGAAATAAAACCCCAATAATTCACTTTAATGGATGATATTTTCAAGAGTATTCCTAGAATAAGATATTCTTTGTTGCCACATTTCAGGTTTATGCAATTCTTCCATCCCTATTGTGTAGAACCTTTTAAAAAAAAAAAAACTATTTGAGAAAATTGAGTAGAATGACAATGTGAGAATTTATGACAGAAAGGTGGAGATTAGACCCCCTTTCCTCATTATTGGAGCCACAACACAAGGCTCATGACCTTTGAGATAACTACTCAGTGAGTGTCTGTGCATATGTACAAGAGGCTATGATAATATAGGAATGTTACTTCCTTCATGGTTATTTTGTAGACTAGGAGTCATACGAAAAATATATGTTTAGAAGTACTTCCATTTTTTCTGTGTTTTTTTTTTTTTGTCCCTAGAAACCTTTTATTTAAGGTATAAAAATTTCATGTATTTCATAAATACAACTTTAGGAACATAGTGATCCTCCCCACCTTCGTTGTCTAGTACTTTGTGATCCTTCTCGCATTTCATTGTCTAGTATTTTGGTCCATGCAACAAGAGTATCCTCTGGTTTTTGTACTATACATTTGGTCCCACCTCCTTTCTAGGCTCTGCCCTTCTCATGAAAAGCATAAGGACATCTGATCTCAGGCTGCCCACATACTTGGTAGTACACTCTTCCACCCTCAAAGGGTTTAATCTTTGTTTATTTTGAAAATAATTAGACTATTTTCAGGAAAAAAAAGAGATATCATTTTAGATACTTTTTTTTTTCTTGCACTACTGATTTAAATATCCCTGATAATAAAAAGATTATGTGAGCGCTGGCACCATGATTCACTTGGTTAATCCTCTGCCTGCTGCACCAGCATCCCATATGGGCGCTGATTCTAGTCCCAGTTGCTCCTCTTCCAGTCCAGCTCTAGGCTGTGGCCCGGGAGGGCAGTGGAGGATGGCCCAAGTGCTTGGGCCCCTGCATCTGCATGGTAGACCAAGAAGAAGCACCTGGATCCTGGCTTCAGATTGGCGTAGCTCCAGCCGTGGTGGCCATTTGTGCGGTGAACCAACGGAAGGAAGACCTTTCTCTCTGTCTGTCTCACTTTCTATAACTCTACCTGTCAAATAAATAAAAAATAAATAAACAATAAGCTTATTTGAAATGGGAGAATAGAAAAATAGAGGGAGAAATACATAAACTATTTTCATCATAGATTACCTTATTAGTGTTAGATACTCAGTTGAGGAAAGTGGCAATTTATAAAATGTATATCATCCATGGAGGTTGCATGTTTTGTTGAATGGATGGATGTCCTCTAATATTAGCAGTAGAGATCTAACACAAAGGATCAAGATTTCCTTTTGCATATGACCAATTTGAGATGAGAGAAATTTCAAATGAGCTGCCATGTTGACAGTTGGATAATTGTCTCTGGAGCTGGAAAGAGAAATATGGACTGGAGATAAATATTTTGGAGAGCTGGATGATGGTGATGTAGATGCCAGTGAAAGACATGGAGTGAGATTATCTAGGGACATGGAATGTTCTGAAGACTGATTTGGAGGATGTGTGAAAGAGGATGGGATGGCTAACATGACTGAGAATGAGGGTACAGAGATTCAGAAGGAAAATGAGAAGAGTGCGGTATCAGAAATGTTAAGGGAGATGGTTTTTCAGGGGACAAAATGATAACCAGCACCAACAACTCCTCATTTTCCACGTGAGACTTTTAATTCCATTTTAACTACTTTCCACTAGCACAATTTTTAAGTATCTTAAGCATGCTGTGATTTTCTTCAAATCCGAAATTTCACAGCTGGTGCTCAATCTGTGTCTATTCCTTTCCTTATTATAGAATTAGTCATTAATGTGTCTTTAAGATTTTTGTTTAAAAGCTACTTTCTCTGGAAAGACTTTCTGATCTTCCCTAGAATAAGTTAGGAGCTAAACCTATACATTCATGCTATATCTTGAACTTTCCTTTCCATAAGATTCATTACTCATTAGTATCATTTTAAATTCCCATTGCACTGTAACTTATATGATGTCTAATATCACACTTATTGTTAACACCACTACTGCCCTGAGAGTATTTGGCACATGGTAGCAGTCATTAAATTTATGCTGAATTAAATAAATAATGTGAACAGGTTCAGTGTGCATGGTTTATCATTGAAGCCCACTGCAACTTTTTATAAGATTCATTAGTTTGTTTATTTATTTGAAATATTTGAAAAACAGAGTGACAGAGTGACAGATAGAGGTGAGGGGAAGAGAGATGGATTTTCCACCCACTGGTTCACTCCTCAAATGGTTTGGAAGGCCAGGTATGGCCCAAGCTCAAGCCAAAGTCAGGAATCCCATCTAGGTTTGCCATTTAGGTGGCAGGAGCTCAAGCGCTTGGGCCATCATCTGCTGATTTCTATTAGCAGGGATGTGAATCAGAAGTGGAGCAGCTGGGAGTCTAATTAGCCTTCAGATTTGAGATGCTTGCATGGCAAGCAATGCCTTAACCTTCCACACCACAATGCTGCTGCCAGCCCACTGCACTTTGGGCTACAATTTCTACTACTTAGATGAATCACGTGAGACAGAACACTCACACAAGTTGAGCAAAGAGACTTTATAACTGATAGGCAGTGAAGAGTAGCAGGTGCTTAGAATTCATGATGAACTGGTCCCTCAAGGCTCAAGAAGGCTGCCCAGGGTGGATGAAATCTTTACACAAGCTCTGCTGGCAATGCACCTGAAGGACCCTGGGAGGGAGCCTCCCCTGCAATTGAAACTCCAGGAACCACAAACATCACTGTTCCAAATTACTGAAGGACATCCTGTTCTGGGAAGCACAGGAACAGACCCAGGACTGCCCTGGCCAGAGTCTCCCTACCTAAAGATGTGGTGTTTCAAGCATATTCTGCAATTATTCTTGAGAACTGCAAGTGAGAAAATGGGGAGAATTTGGTCAGTTCATGGCAAGTTGGAGGAGAAATGCCCAGTAAGTAGCAGAAACTGCTTTTATTGAAAAAGTATCAAGCTCAATTTTTCTTTTCTTGACTTCTCGGATTTCTCTCTGTGTGATGCTTCTCATTCTCTTTTGAGGTGTCTATAGTTCCATTGACAATGTATCAGAACTCCCTATATTTAGTCCTTGCCCATATACTTGTGAATCTAATCCTCTTCATGCTTCTGTGCTTTATTTATTAAATCTGGTAAATATCATGAATACATCCTTGGTCATGATTTCCTCCTGTAATTAAGACCCACATTTGCAGCTGGATATCCCACAGAGTCCAATATTGAGTATAACTGGTAATATGATAAAAATTCATTCCAATCTGTCCCTACATCTGCCTTCACTACCCCAGATATTAACATGAATATTCACTTGAGCACCAAAGGAGAATATCTGGGACTCACCATATAACTCTTCCTACCATAACAGATCAGTTGTCACCCTTCTTAATATTTTTTTTTTTTTTGACAGGCAGAGTGGACAGTGAGAGAGAGAGACAGAGAGAAAGGTCTTCCTTTGCCGTTGGTTCACCCTCTAATGGCCGCCGCGGTAGCGCGCTGCGGCCGGCGCACCGCGCTGTTCCGATGGCAGGAGCCAGGTGCTTATCCTGGTCTCCCATGGGGTGCAGAGCCCAAACACTTGGGCCATCCTCCACTGCACTCCCTGGCCACAGCAGAGAGCTGGCCTGGAAGAGGGGCAACCGGGACAGGATCGGTGCCCCGACCGGGACTAGAACCCGGTGTGCCGGCGCCGCAAGGCGGAGGATTAGCCTGTTGAGCCACGGCGCCGGCCCCTTCTTAATATTTTGAAATCTTGGAGGAGGCCAGTTTGAGTCCTGGCTACTCCGCTTCTGATCTGGATCCCTACTAATACACCTGGGAATGCAATGAACAATACTCCAAGTGCTTGCACACTTGCAACTCATGTGGGAGACGTGGATTGAGTCCCTGGTTTCTGGCTTCAGCCTTGCTCAGTCCAAACTGTTGCAGCCATCTCAGGAAGTGAAACAGTAGTTCTCTGTGTCAGAGAACAACAGCCATTGTTGAAATGCTTTTCTGAAAAATGTCCTTACCAAGGTCATTCTCCTTTCACTTTATTGTGTATACTGCTATCTTTTCAAATGGCTGGCTTCAGCTCATCTGCTCCAAAGTGTGCCATGAATCATCTTCTCATAAAGGTCCTTGTAAGACACAAAAGACCCCTTCTGACATGATCCTTACTCCCATTTCGAAACACCTGTGCCATCCCTCCATCCTTCACTACATAACTGTAGTTTCCGGAACATGTGTGTCCCTCTCATGCCAACCTGACTAGGCACATATACTACTTCTCCCTAGAAAGCCTTTCTGTGACTCTTGTTGAAACTATCACTTACCTCGCAAGGAGGTCAGATAGCATTCTTTTTGTGATGCATGCAACTCCCACTCCCGGACCATAATTCCTTCTCAAACACATTCCTCTATGATACACAAAGTTCGGTTGCTTAAAGTTATCATGGAACTCTCAAGGTTTTTTTGTGTCTGTCTTTTCAACTTTTATATTATAATATCTTTTCAGTTCAGAATACTAGAACTACCTTTGTATTTTCAAGGTCTAGCACAATATATATGCTCAGTAAATGTTTTATGAATAGAAATAAAACTGCTGTTGGAAGAGAATTTTATGAATTTAAAAACTGATTCTCACTGTGTTAGAATTCAGTTCTATTTACAATTAAAGCCTCTCCCCTAAATCAAATGACAATAATACTATATTTAAAATTCATCATTAAATTAAAATTTAGATGAATTAATGCTACTTTTTCTATTAAGATATTGCCATTTCATTTGGAAGTTTTTTATTGATAGTGGTGGTAGTACTATTGTTGCAAGCTTAATTGATAATCTTTTCAGTAAAATCCTGCAACCATCATGTTTCTGCTAAGGCAAGTCAAAATTTAGTAGCAGAGAACTTTTATTGTATGTAAAATATTGGAAAATAAGAGGATGATACTAAAACTATCAACTAGAAAATGACTTCAGTACTGTAGCATATAATTTCCTCATGCATAAACTCCATAAAGTCAAGTATGAAAAAGAAATCCAATAAATCCCTATGGCAGTGAGGAATGGAATTAAAATTCAACTGAAATTAAATTCTAAAAGATTAATGTTATCAGTTTTTTGATGACAACAATAAACATAATGCAATGTTGATAACTTATTCCTTTAAAACACAAGTTGACTACCAACAATGGTACCATTTTAGTACAAGTAAACACTTATGCTTGAGTACCCCAACAAGTAACTTGGATTGCAGTAATGAAGAGGCATTTAAGTCAACAATGCTTTGTAGTGTCTTAAAAACATCAAAGTTGTTTTAGAATTCCTAGTACATTCAACTAGTATATGAAAATTCTGTAGTCCAGGTTTTTACCTATGTACCTATCTTCAATTAAATTTCATTTTCTACTCATGTTTCAAGCATATATAGATGAATCATCAGTCTCACAATTAGACCCTGCAATGTATGAGACTCTTTTAAAGATATATTTAGTTTGTGTATTTGGTAATATTGAGGGCTCCAAAAACTTTATGAAAGAGCTATCTTTGTTGAAATCAAATAAATCTAACTCCTGTTTATTTCACAATTATTAAATGATTGTATAGATCATTTAATCCATTAATCAGATTAAGAACACTGACTCCAAAATACAATTCCGTAGATCTGCATCAAAACCACCTTGGAAATGGTTGAAAATGTAGTTTCATAGGCTCTATTCCGGACTTATTGAGTTAGAAATTCTGTATATGGAGAGGAGCAATCTGTGACTTACTAAGTATTCTTCTTGATTCTGATGTATTCTTTTTTGTTTGTTTTTGTTTTTTTGTTGTTGTTGTTGTTGTTTTTTTTTTTTTTTTTTTTTTTTTTTTTTTGACAGGCAGAGTGGATAGAGAGAGAGACAGAGAGAAAGGTCTTCCTTTTTGCCATTGGTTCACCCTCCAATGGCCGCTGCAGCCAGTGCTTCTCCTGGTCTCCCATGCGGGTGCAGGGCCCAAGGACTTGGGCCATCCTCTACTGCCTTCCTGGGCCATAGCAGAGAGCTGGCCTGGAAGAGGGGCAACTGGAATAGAATCCGGCGCCCCAACCGGGACTAGAACTCAGTGTGCCAGCACCACAAGGTAGAGGATTAGCCTGTTAAGCCATGGCGCCGGCCTGATTCTGATGTATTCTAAAACTGGATAACCATTGCCTTAAAAGTAAAAAGGTTCACAGAATTTTGAAATCTAAAGAAAACTTAGAAATTAACTGTCTCATTTTCTGGATGTTGCTAATGATTGAATGACTTGTTCAAAGAAACTCTATACATAAAATACCAAATTTCTAAAATTCTGGAGCTATGCAAGCTTCTAATCCTGTGAAACCAAGCATAGAAATATGTTTAAAATTGGACACACACATATGTACAGCCTCAAAAAACCTATTTACTTTTTAAAGAAGTTTCTGAAATTTTTACAGACCACTCATGTACATTTTACTTTATTACTTTATAAGCAATAGTCTCAGTCACTTCATATTTTAAGAGGTAGAATTATGTCTTAATATTCCAAACAATAAATATGGCATAATACCAGGAAGAAATCGGTCAATATTAATGAAGTTAATTAAATAATTGATATGTGGGGAAACATCAGGAAGAGATCATAAATATCTCTTCTGTCATAAATTATTATCAAAAAATATTCTAAAATTAAAGATTTACATTCCAACATATTTGTATTTGATTAAACTTACCTATTTAAAACCAATACAGATTAGAAAGCTTGACAGTTTTGAAAAATTTTCAATGTAATTGCAATAGAATTATTTCAATATTTATATGTGATGACTTTTTTCCCTAGTGCAGGTAAACACAAAAGTTAGTCAGTACTTTACTGATTTTTGTATCTGTGTGAATAGACATGGTACTCTTCAGAAATTAAAATGTTCACAGTGAAAAAAAGTCTGCTTCCCTAAAGAAAACATAGAAGAAATGGATGGAGACAAATACCCTATAAAGAGCTGAAATTGTGCCCAAAGGAAATTGCATTTTTCCAAGCAGGTCCCATTGTTGGGGAAAACACAAGACACAGGCTAAATAAAGTCCCATTTCCGTGAGCCTATCTTAACAATACTGCAGGTATTACATCCATTACCTAGGAAGATGAGTTAAATTCTTGGGGTTTCCCAAAGAATTCAAATTTGATTTTATTTCTTACTCTGATTATTAATAAATTTAGTCAAAGAGGTAGTTAAAACATCAGCTTGAGAAAGTCAGAATAGTCTGCTATACTTAACCAACCCCATCACCATCTCCTCATCCTCCTGAACCCAATAAACAAGACAACGTGAGCTAAATCATATTCTGTGCTTTTGTTTAACATGCGCATATCAGATCATGTCAGATAATGAGCCTGGTAGTTTCAAAAAAATAATTTAAGAACAGATGGAACTCTCCCATTGTAAAATAAGAATATAACTTTCCTAGGCCTTAATGTGTTCCAAAGATTAGGTTACCAACTACAAATTCTGTTATGGGAATGTTTATTGTTGAGCTCATTTGGGACCTGTTACTGTATCCTAGAATTCTATGACTTCCCTTGAGTAGAACAAAGGAGAACTGTCTAAAAGTGGAACCATTTTTTCCTACATCTAGCTATGCACAGCACTAGGGTATAACACTGATTTAAATTCAAGCACCACAAGTTGAAAGTGAAATATGTCCCATTTCCAGCTTAAATCCCGATGAGAATAATATGCTGTTCTGATGTGGGATTGGGATGTGTTATTCTTGAGACTCATGGAACATATAAATAACAGTTTCTCATTTAGTGTACACAGAACCAACTTTGAAGTAGTTCTACCTTAAAGGTAGTTATTGCCTAGTGCCTCAGAGCACTGCAGATGTTTGAACAATAAGATAATATTTGTTAACTATTTACAGCTAATTTTATGGAATTTATATCATGTATTACATAGGAAACATGTGGGGAAAAGTCCCAGTGGTACCTCCCTCTTTAGAGAACATGCAGTAATTTAAACTTTATGCCTGTGTATGGTCCCATAAAATTTATACAGGAAGAAATTAAATGTATAAAATGATTTATAGGTGGATTTAAAAAGCTTGCAAGTTTGGGATTCCATACATCTTCATGAAAACTGTTATAAATCTCTGTAACCTAAATTGCTTATCCTAGTTCTACAGAAACAGCATAAACAGAGCAAGCAATTATCTGTAATAAACTCTTTCTTTAATATTGTGGCAATCTCGTTTTCTTAACACACTGTTCCTAATATATCGTGTGCTGTCCTATAGTCAGACACTGCATTTTAGTTGTTTGTGCCTCTTGCAATTGTTCAGATGCTGGTTATGGGGGTCAGGAAGTGTGGTTGTAATATTGGGAGTAAAAATATGAAGAAGAATGAAAATCTTATGTGCTGTGTATATGAAAAATCTGTGTTTTTTGAAGATGTGCATACTTTTTGCAAGTTAAACCTTAAAGTTCTTACTACTTACAAAGTTCCAAAATAAAATGTCATGTTTATAGTTCTGATACAATTTGTTAAATAAGTTCCAGATTCTATAAAAAAGTTGTGTTCACTGAAATACTAAATTCATTGAACAATGTAATAAACATGAACCACTAAGGTAAATATTTAATCTGTGGTGCTAACAGTTAATAATTCATTATTTAAAATGTGCATTTATTGTGTAAGCATGGTAAAGCATTAAAATACCACCATCTTCAAAGCTGAAATCCTATTAGCTAACATGCAATGAAAGCTAGAAAATAAAGTGCTAAGCTAAGCTAATTATTGATATTTCTTTTGTGGTATATTTCAGTCATTTTTATGAAAATGTGAAGATATGTGCAAGGTTCCTTTTCAAAAATTAAGTTATTTGTTTTCTTTATTTTGTGTTAAATGTGAGTCCTTTATATACATTAACTTAAATGTGGCAGCACTGATCTCCTGGAAGGGAAGAGGAAGCCAATGAAATTTAGAACTAGGAAAACAGCTACAACAAATAGAATGGGGTAACGTTATACTTTCATTGAAAAATTCGTTTTATTTATTTGAGAGAAAAAATACTCTCATAATTCTTGCCTTTTTGAAATCCAAGTCAGGAACATTTCTCTTCTTGCATAAAATGACAAACTCAGATGGCTTCAAGGGTGACCCAGGTCAGAGGATATAGCACTTCTCATTTGAGTGACAAGAGCAGGCCAAGAAAAGTAGACTTCAAGAGAGCAAAACATATTTCTTTTATAATAGCTATTTTTCTTGACCAGCTGAGTGATGACATTAGGTAGTGGCTGCCCATATTTTTCAGTATGCTGGATAATTAAGAAAGCCAGGCTTTAGGTAGTATTTCATGATTTTAAAATATTGGCTCAATTTACTAAAATATGCTGACCTAACAATAATTATCCATCTCTATATTTCAGTCTCTGAGCTAGTCTTAACAGATTTAGGGCGTAAAAGTGAAATGTTATGGGATTTATCCTCAAATTCTAGTGAAATTTCTTTTGGAAACTCATACACTTGGGTATGCAAATTCATATCAATCTGGCTCTGAAAGTGAATGTTTTAAAAACTATCAGTATGTGCTGTGTCCATGAAATGGTTCCTGATTATTTAGATGAGAGTAAAGAAAGAGAAGACCTAGTGTCTTACACTTATTTTGGAAAGTTTAAAACATACACAATTCATGTGTTTTGCTATTACAAATGATATGCTAAATATATCAGTATGAGCAGTGACTTTGGGGTGCCTTTTTGTTTATATTTTGGAAGAGTTGCTCATTCTTTATTGACATATTACCATTGGCCAGTAAAAATAGCAAAATATTCTGCAATCACACAGTATTATTTAGTAAGTTCCTGTGTTATGTACTAGAAGCAGAATATTTATATTTAATAAAATATATTTTATAATTCACAGAACAATCTAGATGCACATACAGAATTTGGAATAAAGGAATGTTAATGACTTGTATTTTGTCTCCCATTACTGATTGAACTTAGGCAAACTGTTAATTTCTGAGCCTTGATTATCTAAACTGTTAGGTGAAGATCCTAATCATTATTGTTCTACATTGGAGACAGTCTAGATAAATATTATATCAAATGTACAAAACTCTGAAAATGTTATTACTATTAATAAATCACATATGCATGAAATCAGAGTGGCCATAGACTAAAAATATCTCAATAAAGTTGGAGATGTTCTTTCAAATAGTTTCATCCAGTGACTGGCTTTTAAGAATAGCCCACTTTCTAATCTGTCATATGCCATCATTTTGAGCAACTTTCTTTTATAAGTCTTTCCATATGTTTAAAATCACTTTTTCATTGTTGATTAAATAATTTTGTCGGGCTTTCACACTTTCTAGCCTGTTATCTAAATGTGCTTATTGCAAATGACCATTTTTCACCTTGGAGAGCAAAAGTAAAATAATTTATTGAGTTAAGTACTATGCATGATCCTCAAGCTTTCTCTTAGTATTTTTATGACAGTTAATCAAGTCTATTATGCAGATTTCTGGCACCGTTTCTCTCCCCTTTGTGCACTATACAAATTCAAATATATGAAACTCATTTTTAAAAATGACAGTGTACATAGACAATATATGGCTTACTTACAGAAAGATATCAACTCCAAACCATGACAAGGCATACATTATTGGAGACAATGCTATTCATTCCATAGGGGTTCAGTCAGCCTTCATTCTTAGCCCTGAAGTCACTGACATGCTTCTGTTATGTTTACAACTAAAAATATATATGTTAAATTAAATAAAGGTGTTTAGAGGCATTTTTCATCCACCAGAAAGTACAATGGAATAGAATTGTGCATGACAAGTTTTAGCTCAACAGGAATTAAAATTGATATGTGATAAATCACTGCAGAGTAGAAACTTCAATAGAAAGCAGTGAAAGATTTACTACCAGCTCTTGCCTTTGTGTATATAATTAGAGGAGGTATCCATCCAAACAGTAGATCTGGTAGTTGTCAAAGTCAGTAGCTACATGACGCGAGCATATCTGGAGATGATGGATTGTGATTGTGTTTTTCACTATTAATTCAGATATTTTGGCATCCGTTGGAGAGCAATGAGAAACGTTTTGAAAATATATTGAGTTCTTCAGGCTAGACTTTCCTGGGCGAATCAAATCAATATTAGCAAATTGTTCAATCTAGATGCTTCTCTACTAAGTGAATAGAAATTACAAGATGAAATCCTATGGTAGTTTTAGCTACTCCCATCTGAAGAAAGTAGTCTGAGTGATTAAAAGAGAATGGCATTTAAAACCACAAACACTTCTGGTTTGGGTTCCCTAACCTGACATTTATCAGCTAAAAAACCATGGATAGATAATCTGATTCTAAATTTCTTCAGCATTAAGAGGAGGAGGAGACAAATGAATGCTTTAATAGACTGATTTCTATTGTCTGTGTTCATGATCAAGATAATTATGTCCCGTCCTATGATTTGAATATCATCAAGATCATTTTATCAAATTATCTCCAGCACAGGTATCACCGCTTGAATTCTCAATTTATGTGACCAGTTCCATACTCTGGATATATGCTAAAAGTCTTGAACCTCACATACCCTAGAACAATGCCTGTGATCACACAATAGCCTGAGGTTCCTTCTCCAAACTACCCATATGTAATGGCGCCTGGCATCATTCTGTTGCTTAGACTATTAATGTTGTCATTGTCTTTAGTCCTCTGTAACTCTCCATCAATATATCTGAAGTAACTGCAAAAGTTTCATAGAAAATTGAATCAAATGATGCATTTATTCTAGTGCAAAAGCACTTTGAAATATATGCATACTTTTTTTCATAATACGCCTTTTTTAAACTTTCTGAAGATTCCTTGAATGCACAAATATCCAAAAATGTACATCAAAATAAGGTTATCTTTGAATTCTGTTCACAATCTTTTTCCAAATATTAAAATGATTCATATTCATTTATTTGAGACACACAGAGATACATGGATAGGGAGAGGGGAAGAGAGAGAGCGTGAGCTCTTATCCACTCACTCTCATCTACAAATGCACACAACAGCTGAAACTGGACCAGGACTGGAGTCAGGAGCCAGCACAGGGATTTGAACCCAGGTACTCCTATAGAGATGCATGTATCTTAACTGCTAGGCCAAACATCTGTTCCATCTATGAACATTTTGAGAAGATATCCAATCCACTGAATCTTCTTAACATTCCAAATATACCATCTTGTATATACTCTATTTTCTTTGACATGTTCTTTTCCAAGCCACCTACCCTGGACTTGGCCTTCTGCCATAGATTTCTAACAGTGTTACTGTGGTGGACTGAATGATGCTTTTCCCAAATACCCAGGTCCTGGTCCCTGGCATTTACTAATATTACCTGATATGACAAAGGAGACGTTGAATATTCTTGTGGTCGGACAATATCCTGAAGAATACAGGTGGAACCTAAATATAATCAAGTGGGACATTATAAGAGGATGCAAAAAGATCAAAGGAAGGTTAAGATATGTGAGAACAGAAGATTAACACCATCTGAGCAGTCTTAAGGCAAAAAATGGCAGGTGGCCTCAAAAAGCTAGACAAGGACAAGGATTCTCACCAGCCTACAGAGAAAATCAGTTGTGTGGTCATCTTAGCATTGTCCCAGTGAAACTGCCTTTTGAACTGCTGGTATCCAGATCTGTGAATGAGTGTAGTTTTGTTATGTTATGCCTCTGAGTTGTGGCAATTTTATAATGGTAATGGGAGACACGTATATTTGCTTTCTTCCAGGCTTCGACCTTTACAATTTTTTAGTGACAAGATATACAGTGTTCTTTTTAAAATACAGTTAAAGTCATTTCATTCCCTGCTTAGAAATGTCCGAAGACTGTCTATTTCCACATAAAATCTGAAATCAGTATCAGGGACCTTGTAGGACTCAAATCTTTCATACGTATTGCTCCACAGTCTTCGCTGCTCTGCCATGCTGGCCACCAGGCTGCTCCTCAGACACTTCAGATGTGTCCCTGCCTCTGTTGTTTCTTCGTTCACATCTGAGGTCAAATGTCCCATCGTTAGAGGATACTTCCCTAACCAGTGCACACAGTGTCCTCCCCAACTCCCAAGCATATCTCTGATTTCCTTTGTCTTTTCCTTCTCCAGGTTTAGCTTTACTGCTATTATATCACCTGTTAACTTCTTCATCATTTTCCTCTAGAATGTAAAACACATGGTGAGCTCTGGGACTTTATTTTATTAATTGCTTTATTTCCAGTACTAACAATAGTATCTGCCATATAACAGAGAATCAACAATTATTTACTGTGGGAATTAACTACCTATTGATAGTAACAATAATTCTGTCTGCATTTTTATTTACCTAAAAAGCACATGTACAGTCTGTACGATGTTGTAGGCATCATTTATCTTACAAATTGTAACAAGTATTCTCCTTATATTACCCCTAAAAGGTAGGTAATAAAATGAACTAAATTTTATGCATAAGGGAATGAAGGGACAGAAAATTTAAGCAATTTTACTAACATCAAAGCGTTTGTAAAGGATCTATCCTTGAGAGTCTATGCTCTTAACCAGTTGGCCACGATGCCTCTCTAGTAGCTGTACCAAGCAAACAAACATTATTTCAGCAAATCTCACTATTTTTCTAAATATGATACATTTTTTTACATTTAAATATTTATTTCAATTTTTAGCTTTTATTATGAGTAATTATGAGTTTATAGGAAGCTGTAGAGACAGTGCAAAGCATCCTGTATAATCTTTACCTATTTTCTGCTAGTAGTTACGTCATCTTACAAAATTATGTTAAAATATCAAGTCTAGGAGGGAATGGCATTGTGGCAGAACAAATAAAGCCACCACCTGCACTTCCCAAATGGGTACCAGCTTGAGTCCCAGTGGCTCTACTCAGAAGTCCATGCCCATCTCCCTGCTAATGCACCTGGGAAAGCAGCTGAGGCTGGTCCAAGTGCTTGGGCATCTGAGCCTTGTGGGAGATCTGGAAGAAGTTCCTGGCTCCTGGCTTCAGCCTGGCCCAATCCTGGTTCTTGAGGCCATTTGGGAAGTGAACTATCTATGGAAGAAGTTTCTTGCTCTGTCTCTGTCTGTCTCTGTGTGTGTTTGTGTGTGTGTATGTATTTCAAATAAATAAATCTTTTAAAAAATCCCCAGTTCTAGGAAGCTGACATTTGGATACCATTTGGACATTGTGTATACCAAGTATATGCCATTTTGTCTATCTGTAGCTTCCTATAACTCTAGGGGCCAATGTATGGCATAGCTGGTAAAGCCTCTGCCTGCAATGCTGCCATCCCATATGTGTGCCAGTTCATTTCCCAGTTATTCCACTTCCATTCCAATTCCTTGCTAATGCCCTGGGGGAAATCATTGGAATATGCATGGATTTTGAAAGTTTTGCACCAAAATAAACTCATCTTTTATTTCATTTTCCATGAACTTTGTGAAATATCCTTGTGTTTTCCCTATAACATTGAATCCATTAAACCAGCATTAATGCATTGCTTTTCATTTTAAAAGCATATATAACAGTGATACTAATAAAATTTAAACTCTAAAATGTTTGATTATGAGAGATATAGGGTAAAATTATAAACACACATAAACATAGAAATCATCTGGAAATTAAAAAACAATGCTCCGCCTAGCGGCGCCGGCACACCAGGTTCTAGTCCCGGTCGGGGCACTGATCCTGTCCCGGTTGCCCCTCTTCCAGGCCAGCTCTCTGCTGTGGCCAGGGAGTGCAGTGGAGGATGGCCCAAGTACTTGGGTCCTGCACCTCATGGGAGACCAGGATAAGCACCTGGCTCCTGCCATCGGATCAGCGCGGTGCGCCGGCAGCAGCGCGCCTACCATGGCGGCCATTGGAGGGTGAACCAACGGCAAAGGAAGGCCTTTCTCTCTGTCTCTCTCTCTCACTGTCCACTCTGCCTCTCAAAAAAAAAAAAAAAAAAAAAAAAAAAAAAGCAATGCTCCATCTCATAGAAAACCTAGCCAATGGAAGGAGTTAGGGAATTAGAAGATGTAGGGGGAGGAAAAAAAATTTTCTTCTATACTTCTAAGTTCTTAACAGGTTCTCTTGTAAGAAAAAAACAGACTAACAAGAGGAAAACAAATTGAGGTTTATCAATGCATACTTCATATGTATATGGGAGAACACTCACAGAATGAGTACATTGCAAGATGGTGGCTTACGCCTTTGACTTACATAGACTCTTCAACAAAGAACTGTACATTTTTAGAGAAGTGACAAGACAAAGGAAAATGATCATTAATCCTCATGGATAGCAAATTATAGAAGGGCGCACATGTGGGAAACTAATGGTAGATAAAAGCTAGTTTGTAAAGTTTGTCACACAGGTTCCTTTGGTGTAAATCTTATGCTGAAAGTGGTCTAAAATTGGAGAGAAATCCAAGATGGCGGAATAGGAAGGGAGCACATTGATATTCTTCGGCAAGACACAGGTTAATAAAAGTGGAGATACTGCAGGGTCAAGGAAGAGTAGGGGAAGAAACAGCAGAGGAAACTCTTCCGGAACTAGTGATTCACAGTGGACCTGCGTGGAGAGCGTGGGAGCCCAAGTTCGGGACACCAGCAGCAGACTCAACGCACCAGCGCTGGAACGCGAGGTGAGCCGAACCTCCATAGCCCGAGACACCAGCGGGCAAGCGGAAAGAGGAGGCTAGAGGGAACGAGGCTTGAAACTCCGTGGGGAAAAGTTCACCAGGCTAACTAGAAGAGAGAGAGGGAAAAAAAAAAGTGACCGAAACGGACACGAGTTTCTCTCTCTCTGCTCACCCCTCAAGGGCGAGCAAGACAAAGAGCAGGCGCAATTTTGGACATACGTCATAAGCAGGGCGACCTCAGGTCTGCACCGGCCCTGAGCCTAGCAGAAAAACCTGACTCTGGGGGGAGGGGTGAAATAACTGGAGATTAGCATCTAACTTGGCAACCCAGTGGGAGACTGCAGGAGAATTGGAGCCCACACTGAGGGCAGCAGAGATATTGGATTTCTCTCCAATTTTAGACCATTTTCAGCATAAGATTTACACCAAAGGAACCTGTGTGACAAACTTTACAAACTAGCTTTTATCTACCATTAGTATCTGTCTGGTGTTTAATTCTTGCCCTGACTACTACATACAGCTTGGGAAGAAACTATGTTAACAGAAGGCAAATAAAGAGAAAACAGAAGGCTTTTTTTTTTTTTTTTATCTATTTCCTCCCATTTGCCTGCAGGTCAAAATAATATTTGTGCCAAAGTGGCATGTCTTGAGGTGTCATAGTCTGTTGTTTCAGAGAGAAATGTAAGGGCATTAATATTGCTCTCTAACATAATAGGAAGTCAAGTGATAACATCAAACATAAATGAAACAACTGGAGTTTGATTATGTAAGACCATAGACAAACTATGTGAATGGGGAAGAGGAAGGATAGAGGAGGTAAGAGGTCATATAAATTTAACTATCATCACATGCACAATGCAGGGGCCAAAGCACT
This sequence comes from Lepus europaeus, assembly GCF_033115175.1. Lineage (NCBI taxonomy): Eukaryota > Metazoa > Chordata > Mammalia > Lagomorpha > Leporidae > Lepus > Lepus europaeus. The sequence continues at coordinate 80,782,674 of NC_084827.1, read as the reverse complement.
TGGACCATCTTCCACTGCTTTCCGAAGCCATAGCAGAGAGCTGGATCAGAAGTGGGGCAGCCGGGAAACGAACCAACACCCATGTGGGATCCAAGCACTGCAGGCGGCAGCTTTACCCGCTACGCCACAGCCCCAGCTCCTAATATACTGTTTTTTAAAAAAATTTTAATGTATAAGTTATTTAAGCTCTAAATTTTCAGTTATAGGAACATTCAGTCTCAGCTTTATTACATAGTCTCAGAAGACAGATATTAACTACAGCAGTAGTTACATAAGAAAGATAACTAGTGAAAAAAGGATGGGATGGCTTTTTTTTTAAATGCCACTAATTCTCATTTCACACACATATAACATTACTTGTCCAGTTGAAAGTATGACTTTTACCCTCAACAAAGTAAAAATTACAGAAAAATTAAAACGTAGTCTAATTTTTTGGAATTCTTAATTCAAATAGCATTATAAAAGATCTGTGAACAAATAATGGATATGTTAATGGAAAACTAAAAATACAGCAAGCATTATAATTATGATATAATTTTGCCAAGTTTCAATGTTGATAGAGTTAATATTTGCAATAGACCTCTTTGTCATTATAACCCTATATGTGTAATTAATTTGCTGTATTTGATTGAGAAATTGATTTCTAGATCATCTGGACTTTTTTAATCATGACATTCCATAAATTATCAATTCTAAGAAAAGCACACAGCTAATTGCTAAGTACACAAATGTACATAAAGATAGCTTTTTCTCAACTACAATACTATAAATATGAATTAGTATACAAGAAGTATCAAATTACCTCATACATGTTCCTGAAAGAAGCTTTACTGATGTTTTTCTAGGAAGATTTCTTATTAAGATGGGATCCATAATGGAAATTAGGGCTTGAAGGAGTTCTAGGAAGAGAGAGGAGCAAGAAAAACAAGGTAGGGTATAAACAGATGAACTGCAGAAATTTTTAAGCCTGTGCCTCTCGAACTTTTCTGGGAATATCAATCACTAGGGCATCTCACTAATCTGATGGTTGGAATAAGTCAGTAGGAGCATAAGCTGAGATTCACAGGATAGAAGAAGCTCCCAGGTGATGTTAGTGCTGCTGTTCTGAGGCCCTCATTGGTTTTCAACAAGGCTGATGCAATGAAATGCAAAAAAAAAAAAAAAAAAAAAAAAAAAATTGACCGGTAAGCATATTCACTAAAGCAATGGAGAAGTGATCATTGGAGAAGCTGTTATTCTTTCTGGGAGCTCAATTTACTTCTTGCTTATAGTCTTCTAACTCCTAGGGTAGCAGGATCCATATGGGTTTTGAGTCCTACTTATATACGGATGCCTTACCCTTCACTTTTCCGAAAGTGGCCAGGTTCAGGGAAGTTATGGCTTGTTTACTCTATAAACAGTTCTTTGGTCTGCACTTTGAAAAATAATGCTCCTTTCCTCCTCAGCCGGCTTTGGTTTTACTGTTAGTTTACTTGTGTTGGATATTTCACACCTTGAGGATTAACACAGATCTTAACCCTTGCTATATGATATTTCCGACCAGACCGTATGTGTTGACTATAAACCAGAACTGAAAATATATGACTCAATATAGGTGGTCACTCAGTTACATGTTATATCTTTCATGGTGAACATTTTTCAACATGGGAATTTATCTGCTGACTTTAACAATAATGTCTTTGTATGTGAGAAAATCACTAATAGCTCAGAGATCCAGATGGCGGAGTAGGGAGGGAACTTTCTGCTCTAGTCTAAGAGAAGGTTTAAAAAAAGCGGAGAGTGTGCACTCTCAGGGAAGAAATAGGGAGAAAACAGCAGAGGAAATACCACACAAATTAGAGGTAGGGACACAATGTACCTACTTGGAGGGCATGCACATGCACAACTCAAGACCCCAACAGCTGAAATCTGCACCAGCTTTGTAGAGTTAGATGAGAGCAGACTGAGTCAGCCCAAGCCACTGGCAATAAAGTTGCAGGGAAAGCCTTGAGGAATCTGGCTTGGAGCTCTGTGAGGAATAGTGTATCTGCCAAACTAGTGGAGAAAAAAAGTGTGGGGGTGGTTGTATTTCTCTCCCCAGTCATCCTGCAACGGCACCTGTAACAAGCTGATAGAGAGAAGACCATTTTGGACATATGTAACAGCTATACCAGTTCATGTCCATCAACGCCCATCAACCAGCTGGGTGGAGACTCCTGAGTATGGCTGTGAGAACTGAGGGGGCTGGGTATTTGTGACTGTGAGATGCTTGTGTGTTGGGACTGTGAAAACACCGAGGCTGTGTGGTAGGGCTAATGGTGTGGCTGGGACTTTGGGCAGTCACTGTAGGAGGCTCCAAACACTCAGGGCTCCTTATTTCCCTGGTGAGGGACATTGTTGGGGACTTTGTGCTTATGCCGAGAACTGCACAGATCCATTCTGTGGTCCTTGTTGCAGTAAGGATGAATATTATAACCACTGGGGCTAGTGCCCAGACACTGCACTGGTCTCTTTTGAGGAGAAAAGGGAAGCTGAGTCTATACCAACAGAGCAGAATAACCCTTATGATAAAAAAAAATACTAATTAAAAATTTTTAAAAAGAGCAGATTTTCCATGTCCAACTTGGTATCACCTTAACACTCCCCTCACCTTGAAGCACTGGCCACACCCACCACACAACTCTAGATACTCACTGAAAAAGTAAGCACTCCACAAATCTTGAGGCATAGTCCAAAGTTAAAAGCCAGCACAGAAAAAATAAAAATAAAAAGAAATTAAACCAATGAGTATCGATTATCTCCACACATGCCAAATAATAAAAGCACCAATTCGGCCAGCACCGCAGCTCACTAGGCTAATCCTCTGCCTGTGGCACGGGCACCCTGGGTTCTAGTCCCAGTTGGGGTGCCTGATTCTGTACCAGTTGCTCCTCTTCCAGTCCAGCTCTCTGCTGTGGCCCGGGAAGGCAGTGGAGGATGGCCCAAGTGCTCGGGCCCTGCACCTGCATGGGAGACCAGGAGGAAGCATCTGGCTCCTGGCTTCAGATCAGTGCAACACAGTGACAGTAGCGGCCATTTGGGCACCCCCAAATGGAATCAATGGAAGGAAGACCTTTCTCTCTGTCTCTCTCTCTCTCACTGTCTAACTCTGCCTGTCAATAAATAAATAAATAAATAAATAAAAGCACCAATTCAAGAAACAAAAATAAGGAACACAACATGATGCCCCCCTAAGAATATAACACTTCAATACTAGATTGTGAAGATGAAGAAAATGATGAAATGCCAGAAATGGAATTAAAAAAAAAATGATGATAGGATTACTTAGAAGGAATCAGAAGCAAATGCATGAAATAATGAAATCTGTACATGACATGAAAGAAAATTTCTCCCACAAATTTAGATCTTAAATATTAATCAAAATGAAATCTTAGAAATGAAGAATGCAATAGAACAAATAAAAAATATAGTGGAAGTCCTTAACAACAGAATCAGTGAAGCAGAAAAATGAATATCTAACTTGGAAGACAAATTGCAGGAAATCATACCAACAACAAAATCAGACCACCAACAACAAGAACTTAGAAAAAACACTGTTGGAAATCTATAGGCAATCCAACATATGGGTTCTAGGAGTTCCTGAAGGCGTGGAAAGAGAGAAAAGATTATAAGTCCTGTTTAGTGAAATAATTACAGAAAACTTCCCTAATTTGCATAAAGAAATGGACACCCAGGCCAGCGCTGCGGCTCACTAGGCTAATCCTCCGCCTTGCGGCGCCGGCACACCGGGTTCTAGTCCCGGTCGGGGCACCGATCCTGTCCCGGTTGCCCCTCTTCCAGGCCAGCTCTCTGCTGTGGCCAGGGAGTGCAGTGGAGGATGGCCCAAGTGCTTGGGCCCTGCACCCTATGGGAGACCAGGAGAAGCACCTGGCTCCTGCCATTCGAACAGCACGGTGCGCCGGCCGCAGCGCGCCTACTGCGGCGGCCATTGGAGGGTGAACCAACGGCAAAAGGAAGACCTTTCTCTCTGTCTCTCTCTCACTGTCCCCTCTGCCTGTCAAAAAAAAAAAAAAAAAAGAAAAGAAATTGACATCCAAGTACAGGAAGCACATAGAACTCCTAATAGGGGCTGACTCTGTGGAATAACAGGTAAAGCCACTGCCTGAAGGGGCAGCATCCCATATGGGTGCCAGTTCAAGTCCCAGCTGCTTCACTTCTGATTTAGCTCTCTGCTATGAAAGCAGTACAAGATGGCCCAAGTCCTTGGGGCCGTGAACCATTATGGGAGACCCAGAAGAAGCTCCTAGCTCCTGATTTCAGATCACCCTTTCTCAGGCCATTGCAGGAATTTGGGGAGTGAATCAGAAGATGGAAGACTTCTCTATTTCTCCCTGCCTCTGCCTCTCTGTAACTCTGCATTTCAAATAAATAAATAAATCTTTTTTTTAATTAAACTTTTATTTAATGAATATAAATTTCCAAAGTACAGCTTATGGGTTACAATGGCTTCCCCCTCCCAAAACTTTCCTCCCACCTGCAACCCTCCCCTTTCCCGCTCCCTCTCCCCTTCCAATCACATCATGATTCATTTTCAATTCTCTTTATATACAGAAGATCAGTTTAGTATATATTAGGTAACAATTTCAACAGTTTGCCGCCATATAGCAACACAAAGTGAAAAAAAAATACTGTTGGAGTACTAGTTATAGCATTAAATAAGAGTGTACAGCACATTAAAGACAGAGATCCTACATATTTTTTTTAAAAAAATTAATTAATTTTCTATGCCATTTCCAATTTAACACCAGGGTTTTTTTTTTTTTTCATTTCCAATTATCTTTATATACAGAAGATCGATTCAGTATATAATTAGTAAAGATCACATCAGTTTGTACCCACGCAGAAACACAAAGTGTAAAAATACTGTTTCAGTACTAGTTATAGCATCACTTCACAATATCTTTTTTAAAAAATCTCCTGAAGGACACAACCAGAAAAGATCTTCACCATGATACATTGTAATCAATCTCTCCACAGTAAAACATAAAGCAAAGATTCTAAATTGTGCATGAGAGAAATGCCAGATTACTTTCAGAGGATCTCCAACTAGACCTTTAGCTGACTTCTCATCAGAAATCTTACAGGCTAGGGGAGAATGGCAGAATAGATTCCAAGTCTTAAGAAAACGAACTGTCAACCCTGAATACTCTACTCTGCAAAGCTCTCATTTATGAATGAAGGTAAAATAAAGAACTTCCATAACAAACAGAAATTGAAAGAGTTTGTCACCACCCATCCAGCCTTGCAAAAGATGCTTAAAGACATGCTTCACACAGAAACACAGAAATATGGTCAAAACTATGAATGAAACTGAAGGCAGCTGGCGCCGCGGCTCAATAGGCTAATTCTCCACCTTGCAGCGCCAGCACACCGGGTTCTAGTCCCGGTCAGGGCGCCGGATTCTGTCCTGGTTGCCCCTCTTCCAGGCCAGCTCTCTGCTGTGGCCCGGGAGTGCAGTGGAGGATGGCCCAAGTGCTTGGGCCCTGCACCCGCATGGGAGACCAGGAGAATCACCTGGCTCCTGGCTTCGGATCAGCGAGGTGCGCCTGCCGCAGCGTGCCGGCCACAGCGGCCATTGGAGGGTGAACCAATGGCAAAGGAAGACCTTTCTCTCTGTCTCTCTCTCTCACTGTCCACTCTGCCTGTCAAAAAAAAAAAAAAAAGAAAAAGAAAAAGAAAAAAGAAAGCGAAGGCAGAAAATCTCCCACTAAAAGTACAAAGGAAATCCAAAGTAAAAAAATATGAATATTCATGGAAAAATGGCAGGGCACATTCATTACTTACCAATAGGCACTTTGAATATAAATGGCCTCAAATCTCCAGTTAAAAGACACAGACTGGATGAATGGATTAAAAAACAAAACCCAGGTATTTGCTGCCCACAATACACACATCTCACCAACAAAGATGCACACAAACTGAAAGAATGGAAAAAGATATTCCATGCTACTAGAAGCCAAAAAAAAAGCTGATGTAGCAATCATATCAGACAAAATATACATTAACACAAGAACTGTTAAAAGAGAAAAAGAAGGGCATTGTGTACTGATTAAGGAATCAATTCAAAAGGAAGATGTGACTATTATAAACATATATCACCCAATTCGAGGGCACCTGTTTTTAAAAGAAATGTTAAGGGATCCAAAGGGAGACATAGACTCAAATAAAATTGTAATGAGTGTCTCAATGCCACCCTTACATCAGTGGACAGATCAATCTGACAGAAAATCAGTGAGGAAATAGCAAAGTTAATTGACACTACAGACCAAATGGACATAACAGATGTCTACAGGATTTTCCGACCTTTGGCTGCAGAATACACATCCTTCTCACCAGTGCATGGAACTTTCTCTAGGATTGACCACATACTAGGTCATAAAGCAAGTTTCTGCAAATTCAAAAAAATCTAAATCATACCATGCATCTTCTCAAACCACTATGTAATGAAGCTGGAAATCAGCAACTCAGGAATCTCTAGAACATATCCAAACACATGGAGACTGAACAACATACTCCTGAATGAAACCTGGGTCACTAAAGAAATCAAAAGAAAAATCAAAAAATTTTGGAAACAAATGAAGACAACCATACAACATATCAAATCTTATGGTATAAAGCAAAAGCAATGTTAAGAGGAAACTTTATAACAATTGATGCCTACATTAAGAAACTGAAAAGGAATCATCAAGAATCTAGAAAAACAACAGCAAACAATACCCAAAACTAGTAGGAGAAAAGAAATAATGAAAATTAGAGAATAATTCAACAAAATTGAAACAAAAAATATAAAAATATCAGCAAAAAGTACTAGCTTTTTTAAAAAAAGATATACAAAATAGACATACTGTTGGCCCGATAAACCAAAAAAAAAAAAAAAAAAGAAAAAGAAAAAGACTCAAACTAATAAAATTAGTGATTAAAAAGGAAATGTAACAACAGACACCGCAGAAATAAAAAGAATCATCAGAAATTACTACAAAGAACTGTATTCTGACAAACCAGGAAACCTAGAAGAAATGGTTAATTCCTGGAAACATACAACCCACCTGAGCCATGACAACATAGAAAACCTAAACATAATAATAACCAAGACAAAAATGTCTTGTATTAAAGTATTAAATACCCTCTTAACACAGAAAACCCAGGACCAGATGGCTTCACTACTGAATTCCTCCATATATTTAAACAAGAACTAATTCCAATTCTTCTCAAGCAATTCAAAACAATTGAAAAGGATGGAATACTCCCAAATTCTTTCTATGATGCCAGCATCACCTTAATTCCTAAACCTGAAAATGATGCAACAGAGAACTACAGACCAATTTCCCTAATGAATATAGATGCAAAATTCTAGCCAAGCAAATTCAACAGCACATCAGAAAGATCATTCACCTGGACAAAGTGGGATTTATACCTGGTATTCAGGGATGGTTCAGCATTCTCAATTCAATGTGATACAAAACATTAAAAAAAAAAAATCCTGAAGAACAAATACCATATTACTATCTCAATAGATGCAGAGAAAGCATTTGATAAATACAAAACCCTCTCATGAGGAAAATTCTAAGCAAATTGGGTATAAAAGGGAATTTCTCAACACAATCGAAGCAATCTGACAAACCCACAGCCAGTGTCTTATTGAATGGGAAAAGTTGGAAGCATTCCAACTGAGATCTAGTACCAGACAAGGATTTTCACCACTGGTATTCAGTATATTCCTGGAAGTTTAAGCCAGAGCTATTAGGCAAGAAAAAAAAAAATCAAAAGGATACAAATGGGGAAGGAGGACAACAAACTACCCCTTTTTGCAAATGACATGATTATCTCATGAGTTTGATAAAGTAGCAGGATATAAAATCAATACACAAAAATCAATGGCCTTTGTTAATACAGACAACTCCATGACTGAGAAAGAACTTCCAAAATCAGTTATATTAACAATAGATACAGAAAAAATAAATACTTTCGAATAAATTTAATCAAGAATGTTAAAGATCTCTACGATGAAAATTACAAAACATTAAAGAAAGAAATAGAAGAAGATATAAAGTAATGGAAAAATCTTCCATATTCATGAATTGGAAGAATGAATATCATCAAAATGTTCATACTACTGAAAACAATTAACATATTCAATGTTCTAAATGAAAATACCAAGGACATTGTTCTCAGATATAGAAAAAAATGATGCTGGAATCGATATGGAAACACAGGAGACCCTGAATAGCTAAAGCCATTTTATACAACAAAAACAAAGCCAGAGGCATCACAATACTAGATATGAGGACATACTTTAGGGCAGTTGTAATCAAAACAGCCTGGTACTGGTACAAAAACAGATGGATAGACCAATGGCACAAAATTTCCATGTGCAGCAGTAAGAAGAAAGACCCCTACCTTACACCTTACAAACAAATCCACTCAAAATTGATTAAAGACCTAAAGCTATGATTGGCTACTATCAAATTATTAGAGAATACTGGGAAACACTGCAAGACATTGGCACAAGGCAAAGAGTTCTTGGAAAATACTCCAGAGGCACAAGCAATCAAAGCCAAATTCACAAATGGGATTACATCAAATTGAGAAGCTTCTGTACTGCACAAGAAACACGCAGGAAAGTGAAGAGGCAACTGAGAGAATGAAAGAAATTGTTTGCAAGCTATGCAACTGATAAAGGATTAATAACAAGAATATATAAAGAGATTGAGAATAACAACAAAACAAACAACCCAGTTGTGAAATGGGCAAAGGACTTAAACAGACATTTTTCAAAAGAGGAAATACAAATGGCCAACAGACACATGAAAAATTGTTCAGGATCACTAGCCATCAAGGAAACGCAAATCAAAACCACAATGAGATTTCACCTCACCCCAGTTAGAATGGCTTTTACACAGAAATCAACAAATAACAAATGCTGGGGATGATGTGGGGAAAAAGGGATCCTATTCCACTGTTGATGGGAATGTAAACTGATAAAACCACTGTTGAAGACAATATGGAGATACTTCAGAAATCTGAATTTAGGGGGCAGGCACTGTAGCGAAGTGGGTAAAGCCACTGCCTACAATGCCAGCATCCCATATGGGCATCAGTTTAATCCTGGCAGCTCCACTTCTGATCCAGTTCTCTGCTGTGGCCTGGGAAAGCAGTAGAAGATGGCCCAAGTCCTTGGGCCCCTGTACCTTCGTGGAGACTCAAGAGTCTCCTGGCTTCTGCCTTTGGATCAGCACAGCTCCAGCCATTGCAGCCAATTGTGAAGTGAACCAGCGGATGGAAGACCTCTTTCTCTCTCTATCTCCCTTCTCTGTGTAACTCTGACTTTCAAATAAATAAATAAATCTTTAAAAAAATCTGAATTTAGAACTACCATATGACCCAGCCATCATACTCCTTGGAATTTACCCAAGGGAAATGAAATCCATATATCAAAGAGTTATCTGGACCCCCATGTCTATTACAGCTCAATATACAATAGCTAAGACATGGAATCAACCCAACTACCCATCAACTAAGACTGGATAAAGAAATTATGGGATATGTACACCTTAGAAAATTACTCAGCATTTAAAAAAATGAAATCCATTCATTTACAACAAAATGGATGAATCTGGAAAACATTATACTTAGTGAAATAAGCCAGTTCCAAAGGGATAATTACCATATGTTCTCTCTGACCTGTGATAACTAATAGAGTACCTAAAAAGCAATCTGTAGAAGTTAAATTGACACTCCAAGAAGCAATTACTTGAACTGCATTTTTCCTGACTATCAAGGAGCTGTTTTTTATTTTTATTTTTTTTTGCTATTTGTTTAACTACTTACCACAGAGTTAATATATGTGTATAAAGTCAATTGAAAAGAGATCTCAGTAAAAAATAAGAGTGGGAATATATGGAAGAGGAATAGAAGTGAGAATAGGGGTGAGAGGGCAGGCATGGTGGGAAAAATCACCATGTTCCTAATATAATTATGAAGTGTATGAAGTTTGAACTATAAAGCTATATAGCTCTACATACATTCCTATGAACTTACTTCTAATGGTACAGTTTAAAAACTTGCCATGGCACCCCAAATCCCTTTAATCTGGGTGATAAAATACAATCTTAAGTGTTAAAGTGATCATATGCATAAGGCTAAGTGTCTGGTAATAATAATATATAGAATTAAAAGGAGTGAATGCTCCAACAGGGGAAGCAGTCCACAAGGCAGAATCATAGAATGGCGATAGCTTTAAGTAGCACTCTGACCTCAGAATCAGCCCTTAAGGTCTTCTGGTCTGGTTGAAAAGCCCACAAAAGTATTTCAGGCATGGAAAGCCAAAACGTTGTGGCAAACATATCCTACATGAAGGACCAGTGGAAAGAAGTGGTCATCAAAGAAGGAGGTATTTTTCTCTAAAGGGAGGAGAGAACTTCCACTTTGCTTATAGCCTTGTCTAAATAGTGATGGAGTTTGTGGAGTCAAAAGGCTTCTATAGCACATGTCCAATGTGAAGTAATGCTATAACTAGTACTGAAACAATATTTTTACACTTTGTGTTTCTGTGTGGGTGCAAACTGATGAAATCTTTACTTAGTATTTACTGAATCAATCTTCGGTATATAAAGATAATTGATAATGGGAAAAAAAAACCACTTGGTTTTAAATTGGACATTGCATAGAAAATTAATCAATTTTTTAAAAATATCAGGTAGGATCACTGTCCTTAATGTGCTGTACATTGTGATTTAATGCTATAACTAGTACTCAAACAGTATTTTTCACTTTGTGTTGCTATGTGGGTGCAAACTGTTGAAATCTTTACTAAATATATACTAAACTGATCTTCTGTATATAAAGAGAATTGAATGAATCTTGATATGAATGGAAGGGGAGAGGGAGCGGGAAAGGGGAGGGTTGCGGGTGGGAGGGAAGTTATGGGGGGGAGCCATTGTAATCCATAAGCTGTACTTTGGAAATTTATATTCATTAAATAAAAGTTTAAAAAAAATTAACAACACAGTCACTGTGCAATAATTTCCCACGCAGGACTTCTGTCTTCAAAATGTTGTATTATAATTATGTCTAAGTGCTCACAAAAGATGTATCATTCTTGTGTGCTTCTTTAAAGTTAATTATTTCTTAAAAAAAAAAAGCTGAAATTAACTTCAAGATGCAATGACTTTGAACAGCTCTTGTATCAACTGTTGAAGAACAGTATTTTCTGTGTGTGTCTGTGTGAGTGTGCAAATTGTTGAACTCCTTACTATTATAGAGTTGGTCTTCTGTATATAAAGTTAATTGAATCTGGATTTTATTGGATACTGGGACTGGGAATGGGAGAAGGAGGAGGAAGAAGGTTGGGAGTGTGAGTGGGAGGGCAGGTAGGGTGGGAAAAATCACTTAAGTTGTACTTATGAAATGCAAGAAGTTTGTGTTCCTTAAATAAAAGATTTCTTTGGAAAAAATAAATATAAGGGAAAAAAGAAAATGAACAATAAACATCTTTAAAATATTTGAAATGTAGATCCCATTACTATATATTTAAAGCTTTTTATTCAGAATCTCCTCTGTAAACTAAGAAAATTATATGTTTAATTTGCACCTGATTCTGACTTCCTTTGAACTTGGACTCGGAAATTACCTTTCCCTTCCAACATGGGGACATCAGCACTGTTGATGAGCATGAACTGAGGCATTTGACAACCCCTCTGCATGTGGTCATTCTTAAAAATGATATGTTATCAATTTGAACCATTAGGAGTAACTGTAACTGAGATTCTGTTGGTGAGCTGACCACAAACTAGATGAGTTATTTTGTTATTAACAAAGAAAGGAAGAAATTGACCTTCAAATTGGGTTCATTTTGGACTGTAAGGTAGAATGTCACTCAACTAAATGCTCATTATTCCTGATCTTTAGATGAAATATAACTTATCCCCAAAAGATATGAAAAAATGCTATGTTAATTTCACACGTTCAGCAATGGATAATGCTAAGATGTCAAAATGTCTCTGGAATAGGAAAGTAACTAATGTGTACACTAGAAATATTGCAAATAAAAGATGATTGCTATTGGGAATTTGCATGAACCTGAATCTTAAGTAGTTTTTGCTGTGTTAAAATTATTCTCTGAAAGAAGACATTAGAAAACAGAGGACAGGGTCTCCATTAGGTGTTATTCTAAATTAAACTAATTAATCAGTAATTTTAGAAATACAGATCCAAGCTAAATTCCTTATTAGAGCAGAATTGAGTATGACATTTTTTTGTGACTATGTATCAATCATCAATTCCTCTGCAGATGGCCATTTCCCATCAATAGAACTATAATTTATAATATAAGTTTACAATTTTCAAAGAGAGTCAATCTAAAAATAACATTTTATCCATTATTACATCAAATGATAAATTTGAAGCTTTGCAAACATGTTAACCTTTTACAAATGAGAAATAAATGTCCATATTCAGAGTAAAGTGAATCAATAAGTGACATAAGATTTAAATTAAAAGGCTTATGTCCTCACAAGAAACATAGAGCAATGTTTCCTTGTGTTTCTTTTAAACCAATAATTTACAAATCCCAAAGTGAATATGAAATATAATTAATATTTTAGTTGGTTTAATGGTTTTAATACTGCATTTTTCATTTATTTTCAGAATTTTTGAGAGAAATTATTTCTAAAATAAGAAAAATAAGAAAAAATTGTCCTATGGATAATATAGAGAAATGTATAAAGAATATATATATTTGACTATAAAAGTGAGATTTCTTCTTTGAATTGATGTATAACTATCACAATAAACTGTTCAGTAAACTTGAAAAAACTGCAGTTGTCATGATGGGACTTTGCAAAAAAGTGACCACCAGAGAAAGAGGAACTACTCAGTGGGTTTCAAGGATTTAAATCAGAAACATAGGACAGTAAATAAGAATAAAATAACTAAATATATTGCCATTGCTGTACCAACTGCAAAAAGCCTGCTTGTCCATGCTTTGATGACGCTAATAGCAAATGTCTTCTCCCTATCATAAACAGAAAAAAATGACCAAGAGAAGGATAGAGAAGTTCTAACACAGATAGGCTTGTCAGGAAACATAACAGTGGCAGTATCATCAGTTTCAATAATTTAGGATCATTTTCTACCTTCTTACCTTCAGTTGAGCAAACTTGTAAGCAATATGAGCTATATGACAGACTAGTACAGGGCATAGCCTATCCCAGTTTTGTCTGGCTGCTTCAGGATTATCACTTGATAAGTAAAGCCAACTGCTTCAATTGGTGGATTATTTTTACTGTCACCAGCAATGTTGCCACAATAAACGTTTTTGACAGACATATTCTTAACATTGAAGTTCTCTCCATCCCTGGGGACACTCCAAGTTTCGTGGTGCATTTCTTTTTTTTTTTAATTTTATTTTTTATTTATTTATTTTTTGGACAGGCAGAGTTAGACAGTGAGAGAGAGAGAGAGACAGAGAGAAAGGTCTTCCTTTTTCCATTGGTTCACCCCCCAAGTGGCTGCTATGGCCGGCGCGTTGCAGCCGGCGCACTGTGCCAATCCGAAGCCAGGAGCCAGGTGCTTCCTCCTGGTCTCCCATGCGGGTGCAGGGCCCAGGGACCTGGGCCATCCTCCACTGCCTTCCCGGGCCACAGCAGAGAGCTGGACTGGAAGAGGAGCAACCAGGACAGAATCCAGCCAATTTTCTTAATGTAGGTGTTTCCTTGCATCTCTCCATTTTGCTAGCACCAACAGTTAGCTGTTTCACACCCAGTGTGAAAACCAAAAGGGCATGCTCACGCATTTTCCTACTTTTGGAAATAACAGCTTCAAACTTCCTGACTAGAGTAACAATAATCAGGACAGTACAGCCATCTCGATTTGGTGAAGCCTGTTTGTCCTGGGGCATCAATGATATTAAAGATACTTGTAGCCTCACACTTTCATAGGGAAATATCAATGAGGATACTATGATACCTTAGTCACACTGGTATAATTGAAAGAGTCCTTTCCCATTTCAGCTGTCCCCTTCTCAAACTTTATACTGTTTTTGTTGTTGTTGTTGTTGTTTTTGTTGTTGCTTTGTTTTTGGTTTTTGGTCAATCCCATCACATTTGTAGATCAGATGGTCAGTAGGGGCATACTACCAACATCTCTGTGTTCAGTGACAATGATGTTGATGTGAAGATTTCCATTTCCTACTTGGACTCTAATTTAGCAGTGGTTTTCATTTCTCTTGTGTTCTGGCAGCAAACTCATTGAAAAAAAAAATAAAAAGCAGATAGGTCAGATAGGTTAGGGTTGGTGTTGTGGCACAGCGGCTTAAGTTTATGCCTGTGACACCAGCATCCCTTCTGAGCCCAAGTTCAAGTCCTCACTGCTCCTCTCCCAATCGAGATTCCTGTTTATGTTCCTGGGAAAGCAGCAGAAGATGGTTCAAGTACTTGGAACCCCGCCACCCATGTGGGTGACCCAAATAGAGTTCCAGTTTCCTGGCTTCCTCTTGGCCCAGCTCCAGCCATTGCAACCATTTGGGGAGTGAAAAAGTGAATGGAAGATCTCTCTCTCTCCCTCTCTCTCTCTGTTTCCTCCTCTCTCTCTCTTTGTAACTCTAGCTTTTAAATAAATAATCATTTTAAATTCAGATAGATATTTAAATGGTACAATCACACACTGTGTAGTAAGACATTGACATTCTGGAAGATACATGCAAACTGAGGAAAATTACAGCAGTCATACATGCACATCTCCAATGTCACCTTCTGGGAATGAATTCTTGTTAACTGATTTACTGGCCTCATACCTTCCCTTATGCATCTCCTCCATTTGGCTATTTCTGGGTTGTATCATTAACTTTAATACATGTAACAATAGAAACAACTATGAATTTTAAGTTCACCTGGGACAGATGTTTGGTGCAGCAGATGTCACCGCTTGGGTTATCCACATCCCATATCGGACTGTCTGATGTGAATCCTGGATACGTTGCTTCTGATCCAGAATCCTATTATAATCCACCCTACTAGGCAGTATGTGATAGCTCAAGTACTTGGATGTCTGCCACCTATGTGCAAGACCCAGATTAAGTTATGGGCTCCTGTTTCAATCTTGCCCAACTTTTGCTGCTGTGGGCAATTAAGGAGTGAACTAATGGGTGGAAGATCTCTGTCTCTGTCTCTCTGCCTTTCAAATAAGGTGAAAATAAAATTTAGAATTATCAAGGAACGCCAGGATTGTTGATTACATGAAAGTAATGTGAGAGTGGTGCAAGTCGGTGAGGATGGAAGCTCTATACCTCCTCCCACTCCCTATTTTGCCTATGAATCTCTTCTATTTGTCCATTTTTGAGTATTATGAACTGATAAATATAAGTTTAAAACTATAAAGAAAGATTTCTCTATGTTACTAATCATGAATGATATGAAAGTATTGCTTATGGAATTTATCTTAATCAGATAATATTGGTATCCATATACAGCTACAGAAACATTAATCCTGGTTTTTGATTGTTTTCCTACATAAATGGATGATAGGTGTCATTGCATGACTCATAGTAAAGCACTGTGATTGAAGAAATCATTTCTTGAAACACCACAAAGAAGGCCCTAATTTTAATGAAACTCCCTACAGAGGGGTCATTGAAGACAAAGTGGCAAGAATGATTAGCATTTCAAGGAGAAGCATTACATTTTAATGACAACCATGTTCACACATGTTTTTCAAGAATGGAATACGGTCCCTGAACAAGAACTTGTTAGATAGGAGCCAGGCTTTCAATTTGACTGATTGGATATGGTGATTTTCTGCCTATTTTTTGATGACATATTCTGAAAAAAAGTTCTGTAATTAGTATGCCAAGCTTTATTTTATGTATACCACTGGTCTTCTACTCCATGGTTACTCTTTACTGTAGCATGTGATGGTAAACTCTTTGTCCCAGCTCATTAGCTACTATACTAAGAGAATTCACTGCTAAATAATGTATTCTCAAGGAGTTTAGTCCTATCACTGACAAGAAGAAAAAAAAGAAAAAGAAAAAGAAAAAGAAAAAGAAAAACAAAAACAAAAAAACAAAAACAAAAAGAAAGCAATATAGGAGTAGGTATGTCCCTGATGTTAAGGTACCAATGGAGGGAAAACTTTACAAAAGAAAAGTAAAACTCCCCTAAATTATGTTGTAGGAAAAAAACACTACTTTTTGCTAAATTATAAGACTGCCTTAGTGAGTCACTGACTTGGGAAACAAACAGAAACCGAGATTTTTTTTTTTTCTTGAACTTAAGTACACAAATTATTACCTTATTTTGCTGTTTTTTTCTGTACTTAAATTGGATCAAACTAGGCAATTGTCTGCTTGTTCTATTTATTAGTGATTTTCTATTGCTTTTTTTACTTCAGTATTTCATCCTTGTTTCTTCCTCTGTTCCCTCAAATCAAATATTCTCTTTGATGGACTTCATATTTTATTCTGCAGCTGAAATAGCAGTATTTTCCTGCCAAAAATTTAGTCAGTAGGCACCATTGTGGACTTACGTAGCTCCTAACTTGAAGACTAATTAAAAATCCAGTCAGTAATCAGTTTCATTCCTTCCTGAAGTGCCAGCTTCCATCTGCACTGAGGCCATGGTCTCCCAAGATGAATGGTGCCTTCTCTCACTGCCATTACAGATTCATGATGCAGTGCTTCCTTGTCTAGACCAGAGCTATCAAATAGAAATGTGACGCCAGCCTCATAGGAAATTTTACATTTTCTAGTAGTCACATTGCAAAGGGAAAATGAACGCTGTGAAATAAATTTGAGCACATATTGTGTTTAATGCAATATATTCAAAATATCACTTAAATATTAAAAATTACAATCCTTTTTTAAAAAAGCAAAATCTTTGAAATCCATCTCAATCCACACTAGTCATATTCTAAGTACTTAATAGCGACTTGTGTCTAGTGACTACCACATTGCAAGGAATCTGTAGTATTTGTGGAGAGGGATGTTCTTGTGAATTCAGCAGATCTGAAATGTTCTTCCATAAAAGTGTCATATGAGGTAGAGAAATTAAGATTAAACAACAAATAAATCAGACATATTGTGTAGAAGGATCTCTATTTAGAGGGAATATATGCCTAAAGGTAGTAAACTTAATAAGAGAAATACAATCAAAATTTCAAAAATCCAGTGTCATTTATTAAAAAGTATATTTCTTCCAAGATCAGATGAGATCAGGCATGTTCATGGTGGTACTGCCGTAGACTAAAAAGCATATTTCTTATAAAGCAACAGAGCAATAGCTTTGTGCTGTGATGTATCAACTTTTTCAGGATATGTTATTTCTGATGTAAATATGCAAATAATACACTTTTAGGTTACTATTTAAAAGATAGCAAATACTTCCACTTAAAAATAATCCTCTCTAACCTCAACTTTTATTCCGTAATTCTCATGACCCTAACCCTTCTATCCCCATTACCTCTATTATTTCTATTTTTCTCAAGCAGCAGTGTGGACCTGGAAGATAAGGAAGACAAATTTGTATTTAAATCTGCTGTGAAATGGATAGCCACATCTATGACAGAAAGAGAGAGAGAAATGTTTGTACAGACTTGTTCATGGTAGTCAAAATAGATATTTTGTTTGCATTGAAATTCTCTGGTAATTGCTTTTTAAATGCTTGTAATTGTTTTAAAGCTGCTGTGCCACTCACTCAGGGAGAGAGGCTTTAACAACTGCACAGGTTGCATAAGCATGGGAGAGCCACCAGAACTAGTGAAAAAAAATGTTTTTCTAAAAAAATGATATATTTGGAAGCTGTCCAGTAAGACTCTGAAGTAAACTAATCTGTCACTCCCACTGACCAGTCCAGTTAGTGTGTGGGGGTGTCATTTATATTAATTGTTTGACTGAAAGAAGTGAATGTTTGGGGGCATAATTATGGTTTCAGCTGGAATCTGACTGACAGTGTTTACTGAAGTGATGCTGTAGGTAAAGAAAAGAGAAACAATTATACAGATGACTTAGAGTTGTAACTGCATTTGTCTAAACTTTTCGGTTAAGTGGGCTGGTGTTCCCACTTGGTCTTGTGTATGAAGACCCACTTGAAGGGTGGGAGAGGCAGAGAGTCATGAACTTCAGTGGAATAGGACTAAAAGTCAACAAAAGAGCAGGAATGAAAACACATCATCCCAGAATGAAAAGCAAACAGAATCGACAAGAAGAGCTTAAACAGAAGGAAATGTCAATGCGATTGAGGTGATTGGTAGGGAAAAACACACCTGCTTCTCCAAATTATTTTCATTTTCTTCCATTTTTAAAGACATCTTTTTTCTATCTAGGTCGTCCATAAGGACATATAAGGCAGGAAATTTCTAATGTTTACTAAGATTTTTATTTTGATAAGCTCTGTTAAAAGCAATTTTAGAGAATAATGCAATAAATCTTCACGTGTAAGTATGCTGCAAATAACTGGCATCATAGGTAGGGGAAGTTTTGCTTTCTCTCCAAATATCCATATCTGCCTATTGAATTACCTTTGAATGCATGTATTCTATGACAAACAACCACTTCGGAGATATTTTAAAAGAGAGAAGATAAGCCCACTTTGAGTAGAAAAAGTCTCAGTTTTGATTAATGATTCAAAATATTACTCTTGAAGACTGTGTAACTCACACCACCATCAAAGGCTGACTTCCCCTATTCAGGTTCTAGTCTTTGTTAGTGTGGCTTATTTGTCCTTTCAGTAGAGACTAAGAAACCCTCTAGGAATAATCACAGTTTGTGATTAATGTCACAAACTTGATAGACAAATTTATGTTGAAATCCTCATTCTACTACCAATTGGCTGCATGAGTTGGTAATGCTTCTCTCAATCTTTTTGTTGTTGTGGTTGTTGCTGTTTTGAGATTTATTTCATTTATTTGAAAGGCAGAGTGACAAGAAAGAGAGACAGAGAAAGGAATCTTCCATACACTGGTTTACTCCTTAAATGCTTGTAATGGCCAGGCCTGGGCTAGGTTGAAGCCAGGATCCAGGAACTCTACCTGGTCTCCCATGTGGGTAGCAGGGTCCCAGACACAGGGTCATCATTTTCTGCCTTCTCTGTCACATTTGTAAGGAGCTGGGTGGAAGTAGAGAAGATGGGACTCCAAAACTGGTACTCAACATGGGATTTCAGAGTTGCAGGCTAGCGGTTAATCCACTGAACCACAAGGTCAGCCCCATCTCAACCTTTCTATATCTAATTTTTTAATGACAAAATGGAAGAGTTATCTAAAATAATTCTCTGACTTGCATTCAAATAAATGAAATTCAACCAGGACAGGTGCAAGCCATGGCTATCAGTACTCAGGTGAAATCCCTTACATTCTGTGTGTTGTAATACAGTTTGTCACATGTCTTAAATTTCCTATATGTGCTTCCAGGAAAGGAAGTTCAAACCAAAGATCTGTGCATGCTATATGCATTATTTCTAGTACAGCTGTGTTGCATCGATGTTTGTTCTGCCTAGAAATTGCTTCCTTTCACCTTGAGTGTGGAAAATTAGTTTTCTTACCTCAAAAGTCACCTGTTTTCTGTGATGCTCCCTTGACTCCCTTGGCCTCTGAAACCCTCATTATGCTGTCTTTACTGTACCTAATCATCCCATAAGGCAAGTACTCAGTTTTATGGGGTTTGAAAATATTTCAACTAAAATAATTTAATATTAATGTATGACTATAGTTAATATGTAGTACATGCTAAGGACAGGTACTGTTTTAACTCTCTTTTTAAAAATATTTATCTACTTATTTGAAAGTCAGAATTACAGAGAGAGAGAGGGAGACAGAGAGGCGGGAAATCTTCCATCTGTTGGTTTACTCCTCAATTTATCAAAATGTCCAGGGTTTGGCCAGGTTAGAATCCAAGATCCAGGAGCTTCATCCAGGTCTCCCACATGGGTATCAAGGGCCCAAGCACATGTACCATCTTCTGCTGCTTTTCCAGGAGAATTAGCAAGGAGTTGGATTGCAAGTGGAGAAAATGGGGCACAAACTTGTGCACATATGGGATGCCAATGTTGCAGGCAGTATCTTTATCTGCTATGCCACAACACCAGTCCCTTAATTTCTTAACATATAGTTAATAATTTGTTTTTAATACAGCTCTGTGATATAATATTATTGTGATCCCCACTTTAAAAATGATAAAACCAAAGCTGAGAAACATTAAGTAACCTGCCTAAGACCACATTGTAACTAAGTTATGGAACAAATTTCTTAATTTTTTTTTTAAGATTTACACAGAGTTCCACAGAGAGAGAAGGAGAGCCAGAGAGAGAGAGAAAGAGAGAGGTCTTCCATCTGCTGGTTCACTCCCCAACTGGCCACAACAGCTGGAGCTGCACTGATCCGAAGCCAGGAGCCAGGAGCTTCTTCCAGGTTTCCCACATGGGTGCAGAGGCCCAAAGACTTGGGCTATCTTCCTGCTTTCCCAGGACATAGCAAAGAGCTGGATTGGAATAGGAGCAGCCGGAACTCGAACCAATGCCCGTATGGGATGCCGGCACTGCAGACTGCGGCTCTACCCGTTACTCCACAGTACCGGCCCCAAAACTTCTTTAACTTTTAACTTGAATGTTTATTTTTAGTACTTTCCACATAGAATATTTTATAAATTTTAGTGGAAAATAATGAAATAAAGCAAGGAATTGTAGGTGCACAGACACATTCAGTTTGAGAAGAATTCTGCCTTGATAGATTGAGAAAGTCCAATAAATATGCTGAATGTGTGCCTGAGGTAGGGCTTAAAAGGTGCTCAATGTGTGTTTGATCCAGGTTTAGAGACTCAATGATTTTCAAGCTTTGTTTTCAAACTTGCAGCACATTGAGAATGCCTTGATTGCTTCTCTGTCATGTTAAAATTGGGTCAAATGGATGACTCACTAAAGTCCAGTAGAGAGGCGAGAAGACAGAAGCAGTATGTCTAGAAGCCCCGCTTGTTTGATAGTACCCAGACTCGATCTCTGATGCTTTCTGTTATGTGTGCCTTCCACAACTGAACTTACTCTCTTTTGCCTGCTGAAGACCTCAGGGAAGAATTGTTTTGCCAAGGACTATTATCCGAGGTGCATTGCTGCCTTTAAGGCTTTTACCTCTAACTGGAGAGAGGAAATTAAATTATATGAATCAATTCACAGAGAAACTAAATCTGCCACTACTGCCAATTATGGCATCCAGATTACAAATGAAAAGGGAGATCAGAGACAAGAGAAGAGATTTTATGGAGGGAGGAGTCTTGAACTGCATCTCAAGGAAATGTCGTGTTGGGTCAGGGAGAGAGGAGGAGGAGGAAGGAAGAGGCAAGTTTACTTGACAGGTTTCAGAAGGAAGAAAAGCTCTCAGGAAGGCAGATTTCTGTATTTGAAGGCCACAGGTATTTGAGTTTGTGTTTGACAGTCAGTAGCCACACTATTTTCAGGATGTATGTCTCAGAGACAGTTGCCAAAAGGTTGTCTATCACCATTGACACTAATTATAATAACATTACTCCCTAAGGCCACTGTTTTGAACCAGAATTGCTACATAGTTATTTTTATTTCAGTCACTTTGAAACACTACCGCATTTTCCTCCTCTTAAACTTAGATGTCTTTAAAGCAGATATTAAATGTGCACAGATGGTGCAGACAGGTTCCTTAGTACTTGTTAACGAGGTGGCAATCCCTAAATCTTCTCACCATTCAGGCTGCAAAGGGGGTGGAGGAAACAGTTGATCAATAGTGACACAGCTTTACAGAGAGCTAAACAAGACAAAAATGGACTTAACTCCTACTAAGACATTTCTTCAAGATATACGAGAAATTCCTTGATGGTCCGGGAAATTAGACAGTGAAATAGGCTATCAGCACAGCTAGTAGAATCTCTATTCTAGAAAATCAACACATTTTGAACAGACCATATGCTCCAACGAGTTTGTTGACTAGCTTGCCTGGCTCAGATTGCAGACTTCTTAGGATTCAGACTTCTGTAGCAGGACTAGATTTCACATTTTGGCTGAGAGAATGTGCACACACTTGTTTTCTATCCCATGTGTTCTGGTTTTTAAGAAGTACTGTGCATGCTTCTTTCATTTTCAGCAAAGTTAATTCTCATATAGTTTAAGATATGGATATAGGAAAAAATTAAATGTATATATTTACACCTAAAATTTTGAATTCATGAAGTACTGAAATCCTTTTAACACACAGCTTTATCATAAGCATAATTTCTATGACACTTTGTGCTTTTATTTGTATTTAAATTAATTAAGCAAGTGTTTAGTGATTCTTTTTTTGTTAATATTTCATTTTATTTTATTTTATTTTATTTTTATTTCATTTTATTTTATTTTATTTCATTTTATTTTATTTTTGAGCTGTTTTTCCTTTTTTTTTAACTTTTATTTCATGCATGTAAATTTCCAAAGTACAGCTTATGGGTTACAATGGCTTCCCCCCCCCCCGCCCATAACTTCCCTCCCACCTGCAACCCTACCCTTTCACACTCCCTCTCCCCTTCCATTCACATCAAGATTCATTTTCAATTCTCTTTGTATAAAGATCAGTTTAGTATATATTAAGTAAAGATTTCAACAGTTTGCACCCACATAGAAACACAAAGTGAAAAATACTGTTTGGGTACTAGTTATAGCATTAAATCACAATGTACAGCACATTAAGGACAGAGATCCTACATGAGGAGTAAGTGCACAGTGACTCCTGTTGTTGAATTAACAAATTGACACTCTAGTTTATGGCGCCAGTAACCACCATAGGCTCTAGTCATGAGTTGCAAAGGCTATGGAAGTCTTTTGAGTTGGCCAACTCTGATCTTATTTAGACAAGGTCATAGTCAAAGTGGAAGTTCTCTCCTCCCTTCAGAGAAAGGTACCTCCTTTTTTTTTATTTTTTTTATTAAACTTTTATTTAATGAATATAAATTTCCAAAGTATAGCTTATGGGTTACAATGGCTTCCCCCCTCCCATAACTTCCCTCCCGCCCGCAACCCTCCCCTTTCCCGCTCCCTTTCCCCTTCCATTCATGTAAAGATTCATTTTCAATTCTCTTTGTATACAGAAGATCAGTTTAGTATATATTAGGTAAAGATTTCAACATTTTGCCCATATAGCAACACAAAGTGAAAAAACTACCATTAGATTACTAATTATAGCATTAAATAGCAATGTACAGCACATTAAAGACAGAGATCCTACATAATTTTTTTTTCAAATTAATTAATTTTCTATGCCATTTCCATTTTAACACCAGGTTGTTTTTTTTTTTTCATTTCCAATTCTCTTTATATACAGAAGATCACTTCAGTATATAATTAGTAAAGACCTCATCAGTTTGTGCCCACACAGAAACACAAAGTATAAAAATACTGTTTCAGTACTAGTTATAGCATCACTTCGCTTTAGACAACACATTAGGGACAGATCCCACATGGGATGTAAGTACACAGTGACTCCTGTTGCTGATTTAACAATTTGACACTCCTGTTCATGGCGTCAGTAATCTCCCTAGGCTCTAGTCATGTGTTGCCAAGGCTATGGAAGCCTTTAGGGTTCGCCGACTTTGATCTTATTCCAATAGGGTCATAGTCAAAGTGGAAGTTCTCTCCTCCCTTCAGAGAAAGGTACCTCCTTCTTTGATGGCCCCGTTCTTTCCACTGGGATCTCACTCACAGAGATCATTCATTTAGGTCTTTTTTTTTCCATGATATCTTGGCTTTCCATGCCTGCTATACTCTCATGGGCTCTTCAGCCAGATCTGAATGCCTTGAGGGCTGATTCTGAGGCCAGAGTGTTGTTTAGGACATTTGCCATCCTATGAGTCTGCTGTGTATCCCACTTCCCATGTTGGATCTTTCTCTCCCTTTTTGATTCTATCAGTTAGTATTAGCAGATACTTGTCTTGTTTGTGTGATCTCTTTGACTCTTAGACCTATCAGAGCTATCAATTGTGAGCTGAAATTGATCACTTGGACTAGTGCGATGGCATTGGTACATGCCATCTTGATGGGATTGTGTTGGAATCCCCTGGCACATTTCTAACTCCACCATTTGCGGCCAGTCCGATTGAGCATGTTCCAAATTGTTCATCTCCTCCCTCTCTTTTTCCACTCTTAGATTTAACAGGGATCACTTTTCAGTTAAAATTTAAACACCTAAGAATAATTGTGTGTTAATTACTGAGTTCAACCAATAGTACTAGAACAACAACAACAACAACAAATACTAAAAAGGATAAAGTATTACATTGTACATCTAAAGTCAGGACAGGAGCTGATCAGTTCATTGTTGCTTATAGTGTCCATTTCACTTAACAGGTTTCCCCTTTGGCGCTCAGTTGTCACTGATCAGGGAAAACAAATGATATTTTTCTCTTTGGGACTGGCTTAATTCACTCAGCATGATGTTTTCCAGATTGCTCCATCTTGTTGCAAATGACTGGGTTTCGTTGTTTCTTACTGCTGTGTAGTATTCTATGGAGTACATGTCTGATCTTATTTAGACAAGGTCATAGTCAAAGTGGAAGTTCTCTCCTCCCTTCAGAGAAAGGTACCTCCTTCTTTGATGACCTTTTTTTTCCACTGGGATCTCACTCGCAGAGATCTTTCATTTAGTTTAGTTTTTTTTTTTTTTTTTTCCCCAGAGTGTCTTGGCTTTCCATGCCTGAAATACTCTCATGGGGTTTTCAGCAAGATCCAAATGCCTTAAGGGCTGACTCTGAGGCCAGAGTGCTGTTTAGGACATCTGCCATTCTATGAGTCTGCTGTGTATCCTGCTTCCCATGTTGGATCATTCTCTCCCTTTTTTGCTCTTTCGGTTAGTATTTTCAGACACTAGTCTTGTTTATGCGATCCCTTTGATTCTTAGTCCTATCATTATGATCAATTGTGAACAGATATTGAGCAAATGGACTAGTGAGATGACATTGGTACATGCCGCCTTGATGGGATTGTATTGGAATCCCCTGGAACATTTCTAACTCTACCGTTTGGGGTAAGTCAGCTTGAGCATGTCCCAAATTGTACATCTCCTCCCTCTCTTATTCCCACTCTTATATTTAACAGGGATCACTTTTCAGTTAAGTTTCAACACTTAAAAATAACTATGTATTAATTATAGAATTAAACCAATAGTATTAAGTAGAACAAACAAACAAAAAATACTAAGAGGGATAACGTATTAAGTTGTTCATCAACAGTCAAGCAAGGGCTGATCAAGTCACTGTTTCTCACTGTGTCCATTTCACTTTAACAGGTTTCCTTTTCGGTGCTCAGTTAGTTGTCACTGATCAGGGAGAACATATGATATTTGTCCCTTTGGGACTGGCTTATTTCACTCAGCATCATGTTTTCCAGATTCCTCCATTTTGTTGCAAATGATCAGATTTCATTGTTTTTGACTGCTGTATAGTATTCTATAGAGTACATGTCCCATAATTTCTTTATCCAGTCTACTTTTGATGGGCATTTAGGTTGATTCCAGGTCTTAGCTATTGTGAATTGAGCTGCAATAAACATTAAGGTGCAGACCGCTTCTTTGTTTGCCAATTTAATTTCCTTTGTGTAAATTCCAAGGAGTGGGATGGCTGGTTTGAATGGTAGGGTTATATTCAGGTTTCTGAGGAATCTCCAGACTGACTTCCATAGTGGCTTTACCAGTTTGCATTCCCACCAACAGTGGGTTAGTGTCCCTTTTTCCCCACATCCTCGCCAGCATCTGTTGTTGGTAGATTTCTGAATGTGAGCCATTCTAACCAGGGTGAGGTGAAACCTCATTGTGGTTTTGATTCGCATTTCCCTGATTGCTAGTGATCTTGAACATTTTTTCATGAGCCTGTTGGCCATTTGGATTTCCTCTTTTGAAAAATGTCTATTGAGGTCCTTGGCCCATCTCTTAAGTGGGTTGTTTGTTTTGTGGTTGTGGAGTTTCTTTATCTCTTTGTAGATTATGGTTATTAATCCTTTATCTGTAGCATAGTTTGCAAATATTTTTTCCCATTCTGTCAGTTGCCTCTTCACTCTCCTGACTGTTTCTTTTGCAGTACAGAAACTTCTCAATTTGATGCAATCCCAATAGTTAATTTTGGCTTTGACTGCCTGTGCCTCCAGGGTCTTTTCCAGGAAGTCTTTGCTGGTTCCAATATCTTGCAGGGTTTCTCCAAAGTTCTCTAATAATTTGATGGTGTCAGGTCATAGATTTAAATCTTTAATCCATGTTGAGTGGATTTTTGTGTAAGGTGAAAGGTAGGGGTCTTGCTTCATGCTTCTGCACGTGGAAATCCAGTTTTCCCAGCACCATTTATTGAATAGACTGTCCTTGCTCCAGGAATTGGTTTTAGATCCTTGATCAAATATAAGTTGGCTGTAGATGTTTGGGTTGATTTCTGGTGTTTCTAAAATGTTCCATTGATCTATGCATCTGTTTCTGTACCATGCTGTTTTGATTACAACTGCCCTGCAGTATGTTTGAAATCTGGTATTTTGATGCCCTCGGCTTTGTTTTTGTTGTACAAAATTGTTTTAGCTATTCGAGGTCTCCTGCGTCTCCATATGAATTTCAGCATCATTTTTTCTAGATCTGAGAAGAATGTCTTTGGTATCTTTATTGGTATTGCATTGAATGTATAAATTGCTTTTGGGAGAATGGACATTTTGATGATGTTGATTCTTCCAATCCATGAGCATGGAAGATTTTTCCATTTTTTGGTATCCTCTATTTCTTTCTTTAAGATTTTGTAATTCTCATTGTAGAGATCTTTAACATCCTTGGGTAAGTTTATTCCAAGGTATTTGACTGTTTTTGTAGCTATTGTGAATGGGATTGATCTTACAAGTTCTTTCTCAACCATGGCATTGCCTGTGTATACAAAGGCTGTTGATTTTTGTGCATTGATTTTATATCCTGCTACTTTGCCAAGCTCTTCGATGAGTTCCAATAGTCTCTTAGTAGAGTTCTTTTGATCCTCTAGATAAATTCTTTACTATGCTCTCAAGCTGGGTAAGGGCTGGGTGATAACACATGACACAGATCCTGCATCAGAGGAAATTTTAGGTAAAACCACACAATGCTACAATTTGTTTAAATCAAATGGCTGAATATAAATAATTATTACTTGGTTCATATTAATATGTTCTAATGGTAAGGTAATAACAACCCTACACAGAACAGATAAATCATGCTGGAAAGAGTGTATAGTAAACTTCATGTTAAGCATCAGAGATAGAGTGCTCAGAACTTTACAGAAGGAGGAGATCTATGTGGTCTCAGCTGTCTGGGTAATAAATGTTCATTGATCTGAATTGACTCAAACTGCTTTGCCAGTTTTGTTAAGAAACAAATCTCTTCTTATTCCTTGGGGTCCTATCTCTCTGCTATGGGTTATCCTCCAGCTATCAAAGTGAGGAACAGCATGGCTTTTGAGTCCATGTACCTTCAACAAAGCATTTCCAGGGCAGATATTTAAGCTAAACACATGGGGCATATGGAAGCGAAATGAGCCCTGATCTTTATTTTTGAAGGATTAAGAATTTGTTCATTAAATTAGACTGAATATATGAAAACATATAAGCACTATTTAGCCATGTGATTCAGAGAAAACACTCGAGTTCAACAGGGAGACTAATGGAATCAGGAAAGGCTTCTGGAAGTTTAACTTACCTTTTTCTTGAAGCATGCACATGCCTAGTGGATAGAGTAAGGACAATATTGCACTTGATGACCAGATGATCACAAAATCTGCCAACAATACTTTTCTTGGTAAAAAAGTTTCACTTTAAACACTAATTATTTCTGGGTAAGGATGGTAGAGTTG
Organism: Lepus europaeus; assembly: GCF_033115175.1. Classification (NCBI taxonomy): domain Eukaryota; kingdom Metazoa; phylum Chordata; class Mammalia; order Lagomorpha; family Leporidae; genus Lepus; species Lepus europaeus. The sequence continues at coordinate 80,754,815 of NC_084827.1, read as the reverse complement.
GATCAGTTTTTCCCTTTGTGGATTTCCATTCAATATTCATTTATTCATCTATGCTGCAATAAAATTCAGTTTATGTTAACTAACGTTCAGTGAACCTAATTTTTTTTAGTTATGTGTGATCATAAATGTTCATGTTTCAGAGAGAGAAGTTTTGACGTTATTTTAAGCAAAATTATATGAGATTCTGAATAAAATTTTTCAGTCAGTAATGAAGACAAACAAGGAGAGTAGTGACTACAAAAGCCAGCTATGCAGTAACAAAGGGAAATTGAATGATTAGTTTCATGGTCATGGATTACAGATATCTGTTCAAGACTTAAGGTTAATGCCAAAAGCCTAGGTAAATTGTGTCATTTCAAAATGACTCAATGATTTTCCATGTCTCAATGAGGTTAGGACATCATAAAGATTTAAATATTCTATTTTATATGGAAAAAGTCCCCAAATCAAAAATTTTGAAAAATTTAAAAATCAACTATTGTTCAAATCAGAAATTCAGTGATTAACCATTTGGTAAACAAGAGAATGCACCATATTTTCTACTTAGGCAAGTGTAGAATCCTGCTGGCTATGTTGCTCCAGTTTTAGTAACTGGGTCCCCAAGTGAGCTCCACTTACCTGAGTTTTAAGTATAATCCTTTGATCAATTACATTACAATAACTAAATATATAATGATTTCTTTATCTCCTTCACCTTTCAGCTTAAGCTTTTTCTGTATGTTCCACATGTTCTTTTCAATCATGCAAATTTCTTTAAACACGTTATTCTCATAGGAAATACTTAAAAACAAGGGCTAAAAATAATGCATTTAAAGTTGCATATGTAATTATTGTTTTTTTTTAAATAAAAACTTTGAAAATAGTCACCTGAAGGTATTGGATATAGTTTACTATTTTAAATTAATTAATTTATGCTCCATTAATGCTCCTAGGTTAGCTTCCAGTTGACTACAAGTCAGCAGAATGTAGAAACACAAATCTTTGTTAAAGAAAATAATAATAACATTTTCATAATTTTTAAGACTGAAAGACATAACTCTAAAAATGGTGTAGGCTTAGCCTCATCAATATACTACCACAACATCTAATTAAAATATTTTAGGAGATAGATGGAAAAGCATAGATTACCAGCTAGCATGTGAATGATAATTATAACTGATAATTTTGAGTACTTACACAGTCCCAGTATTATTTAAGTGTCTTACATTCATCATCTCATTTAATTACCATGTGAAATCGTATAACTATTGACATGCATTTTATGGATAAAAGTTAAAAATCTCATAGTGGTTACATAATTTGCACAAAGTTATTTATGCCAGATACCTCCACCTATTATGTAAATCTTCTATCAATTGTTTATTATAAAAATAAGTCATTAATGACACTCTGTAGGGGTGTTATGTCTTGACATCTTTTTTCCTATGGAACATGCTCATTTTTCTACATGAAAAAGTTATGAGGGAATAATAAAGAGCACAGAATTTGCTGAAAATTAACACTTGTACTGTAATTCTCAACATATTAGGTCTTTTGCATCTTATGGGTACTATTATATAAGGGACTGTAGTTTCTAAACTCATGATCAGAACAATCATTTCCTGTCCCCATTTCCAGATAAGAATCAGAACTCAAAGCTCACACAGAAATACTTTCTAATGCTCCTTGTATGTGGAGAAAGGACATCTTCTAATTTGAGGATTTGTGGACATTCTTCACTTTCAGGCAGATAACACATTTACTTTTTAATTAAACAATAAGGTTTAAATTCTCTTCTATAAAATAAAAGTTCTGTATGAGTTCCCCCCCAGAAGTCAAAAGCTGAAATAGAAATGAACACTTTATATGTGTAGCTACCTTTTATTTTTTGCCATTTTGCATGCAAAGAGATTATGGCACAGAATAATTAGCAGAGTAAAATCAAAATCTTTTTTTTTTAAAAGGTTTATTTATTTATTTAATTGAGGGGTATGTAACTCTACCAGTTGCATACAGTGAGAGGGATAGACAGAGAGAAAGGTCTTCCCCTCTGTTGGCTCACTCCCCAAATGGCCGCAATGACTGGAGCTGTGCCGATCCAAAGCCAGGTGCTTCTTCCTGGTCTCCCACGCCAGCAGGGGCCCAAAGACTTGGGCCATTTTCTACTGCTTTCCCAGACCACAATAGAGAGCTGGATTGGAAGAAGAGCAGCCGGTACTAGAACCGGTGCCCGTATGGGATGTCGGCACTGCGGGTGGAGAATTAACACATTGCGCCACAGCTCCAGCCCCCAAAATGAAATCTTTCAAGAGGCATGTTTACCTTCATTAGTTATTTGTGTATTCAAACAATTGCTATTAATTTTGGGGAATCAAAAGAATGAACTAACCTACAAAATATACAATATACATATAGGGGTAGAATCCCTGTATGTTTGTGGATAGAAGTAAGGAAAGGATACCACAAAATGCAGTAATTCAACATAATTATGAACAGTTTCATCTGCAAATAAAAACAATATTTTTAACAATGTGTTCTTAATTATTATCAGCATTAAACAAATCCTTTCATGGCTGATGATTACCAGACAATTATTTTTGATTAGCAATCATTTTGTAAACATGTTTACTGCTACAAAGCATTGATTGCATCTCCATATGAACCTGCTATCATAAGATATATTAGCCTTGTGTTTCTCTCATCAAAATGTAATCTGAATTCCTGATTTTGGAAAAGTGTTCATACATTCATTCATTCAATTCACATCCTTGTTCGCTCCACACTAGGCATAGGGTCATTTTTTAAAATGCTGGACCATTCAGGTCAGAACCTTTAAAACTTATTTCAGTGAAGTTATTTCACAGAATAAATTTGTTAGCTGCTATCTTCTAGAGAGTGTTTGCCAGTAATATCAGTGCTTATCAAGTTAGTGCCTAAACTTTCATATCAGCACACCAATATCTGATAGCAGGTAATGACGCGATGACCTTTCTCTGCTAAGATTTCCTCAGGCTCATTGCTGAAATAAACTGTAGCCTCGGATACACCTTTCCTTTAGGCGGAAAGAAACCTAGAAAAAGATCTAAGTCTTTGGAGGCATGAAAGAGAAAAAAACTTGAAAATAGAGGTCAAAGAGTAGATGAAATATCATCAGAAAGACCTGACAGTGTAGCAAAAGATGTAGTCAACTTGTGATTCTCTCAGACTTGACCCCTGGTTGGGTAGATTTTTGAGGCATGGGGTATCTCTAATTCAGCTATAAAAAGCTGAGAGACCATTTTCCAAACCATGTCTCTCGTAAGACTTCACTGTGAAGTTGAAATTTAGGATTGCAGAGGAAAACATGTTGTTACACGGAGCAGCTATTCAAATCCTGTTCACAAACCAAGAGAAGAGTCAATGTTTATAGTGTGTCCTGTCCATGGGTAGAGCAGTGATTCTTAAAATCTGGCATGCACTAGAAGCAGAGGATTTGTTTAAAAGCAAATTTCTGGGTCCAGTTCTGCAAATCTCTGATTCAGTAGCTTGGGAACAGAGAACTTGCTTTTCAAACAACTTGACAGGTAAAATCAATGCTTTATTGGGTTCAGGAATGATTTGACTCTAACCATAAAGAAGAAATAATTTGGAAAGATCATTAAAAAAAATATTTGAAAGGCAGAGTTACAGAAACAGAAGGAGGGAGAGAGAGAGAAAGAGAGAGAGAGAGAGAGAGAGAGTCCATCTACTGTTTCACTCTCCAAATAGCTGCAATGGTGGTGGCCAGGGCTGGGCGAAGCTGAAGCCAGGAGCCAGGAGCTTCTTCTAGGTCTCCTATGTGGGTGCAAGGGCCCAAGGACTTCGGCCATCCTCTGCTGATTTCCCATGCCATTAGCAGAGAGCTGGATAAGTGGAACAGCTGGGCCTTGAACTCTTGCCTATATGGGATGCTGGCCTTACCAGCAGCAGCTTTACCCACTACACCTCAATGCTGGCCTAAGACCATTAATTTTGAAGCTGGAAAAACCTGGACTGGATTTGTTGTGTTTCATTTGCTGACAATCTAATTAAAAGAATCAAAGTTACTTCACTGAAAAATTTAGATTGCTGATCCAAGGGCTATTGTTGTGAGGATTAATAAAATATGTATGCAAATATATATATATTTTTTGACAGGCAGAGTGGATAGTGAAAGAGAGAGACAGAGAAAAGCGTCTTCCTTTTTGCCGTTGGTTCACCCTCCAATGGCCCCTGCAGCCGGCACACCCCGTTGATCCGAAGCCAGGAGCCAAGTGCTTCTCCTGGTCTCCCCATGCGGGTGCAGGGCCCAAGGACTTGGGCCATCCTCCACTGCCTTCCCGGGCCATAGCAGAGAGCTGGCCTGGAAGAGGGGCAACCGGGATAGAATCCGGCACCCCAACCGGGACTAGAACCCGGTGTGCCGGCGCCGTAAGGTGGAGGATTAGCCTATTAAGCCACGGCGCCGGCTGCAAAAATATTTTAAAATACTTTATTCAATGCTTCATCTGTAGTAGTGTTGATTAACATTGATTGTTGAAATGAAATTATACTATTTTTTATAAAAATACCTATGCATTAACCGATTGAAAAATGGGATCTAATAAATATTTTAATAATAACTATGCCATTTGCAATAGTAGCTGGGAAGAACAAACAGCTCCCTCCCACCATAGGGTACTAATTCTTTTTAAAGATATATGTATGTATTTGAAAATAAGAGTTACAGGGAGAGACAGAGACATCTTCCATCCACAGGTTCATTCCCAAGATGGCTGCCAGGGTCAGGGCTAGGCCTGTCTGAAAGAACCAGGAGCTAGGAAGTTCATCTGGGTCTACCACATGGATGCAGGGACCCAAATGCTTGGACCATCTTCTGCTATTTTCTCCAGGCCATTACCAGGGAGCTGGATGCAAAGTGGAGCAGCCAGGACTCAAACTGGAGCCCATATGGGAAGCTGGCATTGCAGGTGGTGGCTTTATGTGCTGCACCATAATGCTAGCTGCAGGTTTTACTTCTTGGACATTTGCAAACTCCCCTCCCACTTCCAATCAGGAAGGTCATCCCAACCATAATGAAATCAGTTCTCTTCTTGCTTTTACTAAACATTGAAATCAGAGATTCACCGTATGATTTAATAACATCTCATTTGACGTCAATTTTCATGGGAAGCCCAAGCATCCTAACTTTCGGTCTTATACAGGCACAAATTCCTGAATGACATGGAATGCATCCTAATATGATCTATCATCCATTTCACCTCTCTGCTCCAAATGTTCTTTTGTGTGTCTCATGTGATTCAAGGTCTGTCATCACCAGACTTCTCATCTTCAGATGCTTCTCCAAACAATGCTTTTCTGATTGAAATGTGCTCCTATCCTGACACCCCCAGGTTTTTCTGATTTTGTTCCCTTCCCTCTCACTTCAAACCTTAGTAGTGTTATGTTCCACATTTTCATACTTATATAATTTCTCCTTTTTAGAAATTACTTGCTCTTGCAACATGTCATTTGATTTTCCTAGTGTTGCCTATCCTTGTACTTATTTCTTTCTGTTTTCTACCTCATTCACCTGGATAATTGTCTACCTTTCAGCACAATGCTGCCATCATCTTAGCGACTTCAACATTGAGGCACATAATCTAACAAGGAGATCTCTTGACCTTAGAAATAAGGATATGTCCTCTACCCCAACCCAGCCACTCAATGAAACAATTGCATCTTCATCATTGATACCACAGGCCCAAAGGGATTTTCAGAGGCCAACTGTCCTTTGTTCATCCCTTCTTTTCTGCTCCGTTTATTCACTCTGACTCCTACCTAGCCATAAAATACTCTATAAAAAATTAACCTTAATAAATTATTAAATATTAAAATCTGTGGCAGGGATTTGAAGAGTAAAGTCTTAAATAGCACACAATGACCCAACATTACATCTCTCTTCTTAATATTTGGTATATGAAGAAATAAAATCCAGAAAATTTAAATAACTTTTCAGCTGTGGAAGTTAGAAAGCAAGTTAATTTTGAGGATAATTTTGTTCCCGGCTGTATGTCCCTGTAAAAAGCAGCTTGTCAATTTCAGAATTTCTAGAAAACAAGTAATATAAAAATTATCCACTCATTCTTCCACTCTGTCCCTTCCTTGTACCCCTTCATAAACACACATATGGGACTTGGTTGAATTGGACCCTGAATAGCTATCATATAGATAATCTATAAAGAAAGTATAACTTAAATATTTTAGTTTTTTTGCATCTCCATAACTTTCTTTATAAGGCAAATCCCCAACCCTAAATGATAAACATGATTGAGTGGCCTTTTCTGTTTTAACTCAACAATTAGTTCTTTAAATCATGCTTTTTTTTCTTGATATAAGTGATTATATTTAACCAGTTCCACACAGGGTAATGAACAAACCTTTCATGGCTAAAGAAGATGATGGCTCTGTTCTTGCAAATTATGTAAAATACAGGACCCAGATCCATGTGCTGGAGTCAGTGGTCATATAGATTTCATGGAGGGAGGTACAATACCTTTGTTTTGTTTGACTCATGTGGATGTTGTGTGATGGATAAGACCAGATGGTCAATGGCCAAAGAAGAGATAAGCTCCCTTTCTGGTATTGATGTAGATGGGAGCTTTGGAGCATTTCCAGGAGGGTGATTGATGACTGTGCCATAGCCTCCCTTATTACCACCTGACCTCTTTCCACTTTTTGGCAAGAAAACGAACAAGAACAAATGATGACAAATACAATGAAATACCTTGAAATGGCTGATTCTGGCTGTCAACATTTTAAAGCAATCTTAATCCTAAGAAACATTTATTTGAAGGTGGTAGAATTATTTCCTTCTTACAATAGAAAAAGCATAAGGATGAGAGAAAGAGCTTAAAAAGACAGTAGAAGTACTATGGAAAACAGATAATTATCAGATTTAGATAGTAGAGTATGCAGTATATGATAGGCATATAACATGAACTTGTTGCTGCCCAATAAATATCAAAAGTTTGATTGAATTGAGAGAAGCAATACTTATCAAGAAGATGTTGAACGCATTGCAGTTCATCCATCTTTCTAGCTATTTCAATATAATACACACTTGGATTTGCAGAGACAAGCAGAGAACTAGAATCTGAATTGCATGGCATTGTTTCTTCACCTTTTGTATCACTGGCACACACACATATATTAATTATTTAAAATGATGGTAATTAGGAAAAGGCAGAAACAGGAAAATCTATCTTCTCTTCCTTTATCTGCTCAAACGGATGGCCTATATCTCCCTAGTTAAAGTGGTCCCTTTTTTTGTTACAGGATGGGAAGATAGCATTGGGTTATCTTCTGTTGCTTTCCCAGATGTATTAGCAGAGAGTTGGATAGGAAGCCAAGCAGCAGGGACTTGAACTGATGCGTCCCATTTGGGATGTCGGCATTGCAGGTGTTGACATAACCCTTTATGCCCTATGCCAGCCACTAAACATTTTAATAACATTTTCTACAAAATTTTGAAATAATCTTGTATATCAGGTGCTAACTTAAGTACTAAATATATATTTATGACGTTCTTTTAAGAATGTCTTTTACACTAAAGGGTACATGGGGTTTGTTTAAACTACAGATGTTAGAGATATCAGTATGTATGCCAATAGGTCTTACCTGATACTGCACATCACCAGCACTTGAAACACTATAAAAGAACCAATGCCAGGCTCTTAGTCTAAACCAATTAAATCAGGACCTACAATGTAGATAATTTTTTAAGCTCAAGAAGAGATTCTAATATGCAACCAGGGTTAGAGAAATTGCCCTAGAGCGAAGATTAGTCAGAAAAAAAATGGGGGATATAGGCAGGTGAGAAGGATGGTTTTTATTTTTTTCAAGGTGTCACTGAGTGGTGAGGTAGTTTCATTCTCCCAAAAGACCTATCCGTAAATTATAAATCCTCACTCACAAGTAGAGAAAATTAGGGAATCATTCTAATTGCATGTGACTATGCCTAGCAATACCAGTCTTTATTTTGTTACCAAATTGCCCAAAGGAAATTTCTTTGTGGACATGAACCATCTCAAGTCTCATGCTGCAGTCTTAGAAATCCAATTTACTTTGCATTTAATTGATAGGCTATAGTGGAATTTTCGTTTTCATATTTGCATGAGTCACTTTCTTTAAAGAATCAAACTGATGATCCAATAGTCTCAGCTGTATTTCAGATCTTGATAGATTTTGTCTTTCTTTCTTCAGGTAATGTTCAAATTTTAGCTGAGAGCACCTGGAAGAAATGATGGATTTGCGGATGATAATTAAGTGATGGTAACTTAGGACATCAGCCCCATCCAGGAGGAAAGGGAGCATCTGTCAGGGCTAGGGCCTCTTTACAAAGTGTAGCTTGGGCTTTTACCAAAGCTGATTTGACAGTGCTCATGCATTTTAATGAAGTTCACATGACTAATTTCTTTGTCACCTGAATATTGATCCTTCTATACAACTTCACCTTCTTCCAATGAACTTTCTGCACTGAAATGATTGCTTCACTTCTTAAACAATCCAGGAGAAAGGGAAACATATCTCCAATAGCTGAAGGCAAGGCAGTAGCCTGTACTGTGATAGCCGTCTTTCACCTGTCATCTGGATGAATTTTGATGTACCAATGCAGAAGAAAGAAACATACTTTTCAAAGTTATTTTTCAGCCGATTGTAGTTGAATCAATGAGTCAGACACAGCAAGGACATAACTACACAAAGTCATATTAGTAAAAATTTTGAATAAGAGAACAATTATTTTTCTATTTAAACTAGCATCAAAACTTTAGACAAGCAGAATGTTATTACTTCATCAATCCAAATTACTGAAATTTTATAACATTTCTTTTCTGTTCTTCTGTTCTGTGACTACAACACGGCAAGTATTTCTTTTTGGAAAACACAAAGCAAATGGATAGAATGTCAGTATAAATACTTTATTCATTAAGATAAAAAGTATTTTTACTCAATATTAACATGAATGGCATTCATGTGCAGGGTGACTCTTGTGATTACGCCTAAACATCCAGGGTAACAGAGACCACCCATGCTTCTTTCCTTTCCCCCAGAATTGGCTCTGCATCCTCTTATTTCATAAGTAAGACCTCCCTAGTCTCTTTGAAGCAAAGTGGTATGTTATTCCATATCAAAAACATGTGTCTAATCCAATCATTTTATTAAGACTTATTCAGGCAATAAAAATGCTATCCCTGTGTTGGTTCCCCCTTTTTATTTTCTATCTTAGCCTAAGGGTCTCAGCTAACTAGCAAAATAAACCCAATCAATTGACAAACTGCGATTGTAGGTTATAAATTTATTTATGTTAATGGAAGGACAAGGAGCAGGAAGTATGCTTATCCATTTATAGTCCCACTTTTTGTTAACAAAAGGCACTAAAAATGTGCAAACTTATTCGGAAATATTTATTAAGAAACTATGATGTATTTCGTATCATTTTAATTTCCTGGTACCAGAGCAGAGAACAGAACTTACAAAAAATGCTTCCCTTGTGAAATTTACATTCTAGTGACATGTGTTTACATGGAGATAAATTTAAAGGAGTTGAAGGTAGCAGAAATCAATAGAACTGTTAAGATAAAAAAAAAAAAAGAGAAAAACTACTACAGAACATGCCTGTGACTATAGACTTGTAGTTCAGGCCACCGAAGAGTAGAGATGGGACATGGGCACTCCCTTGACTTGCATCCTCTGGTCTGCTTTAACACAAACCAGGAGGAAAAGAAAGCTAGGCATCAGAAGCAATGGGTGGCAGGCCTATAAATGGCTGATCTGTACAGTGATCTGCCCTCAAGCAGACCCAACAGGCCAGTCCACTGCAGTGGCTTTCAATGTGGTAAGTCTGGGCTTCAGCAGAAGTCAGCTTGTGAAGAGCCCTGACAGCTCTGCCAAGAGTTGTGTCACTGGAAATGGACCTGCCCTGGAGTCGAAGGATGCCCAGGTCAGAGCCACAGATCTTATTGGCTCCAAGCTAAAAAGCCCTTCACTCAGCCCAACTTCCAAAGTGACCACTGCAGCTGAGGGTATGGTCAAGTAGGGCCAGCAACATTGCAGGCAGAACTGTAAATTTCTTGTTAGAGATGCCACCTGCCTTTACCTGGCCAGCTCTCCTCCCAGGCCAGCCAAGTAATGAAAGTCAACAGAGTGCCTTCCCCTAGGAGGTTCACACCTCCCTTAGGATATACCCCATGTGAAGAGATAGATAGGTCTGGGCCTCTTAACTTACAAGGCCTAAAGCCCACCAGATTATTACAAGGCCCCTTCTATCAGGTTCTATTTGCCTCTCAATCAGAAAACTTAATTGTAGCTTAGACAGCACCTTTCTTAGCTCCTCTAATAATGACTCTGTCCTTTGTTCTAGACCCTGTCTAGTGCACTTGGGCCTCATTCCTTTGTAATCACAACCTCTACTCTACCACCAATGGCTCTACTCCCAACCTGTGTGTACTGATGGTCCTCTTCCCCACTTAATGCTGTATAATTGTTCAGACCTGGTAAATGCCACTCTTAGGATCATTGGTTACTATACTCACCCTGTCTTTTATGACCTTGTCTAAAGATGATCAGAGTCGGGGAACTTGGAAGGCTTCCATAGCCTTGGCAACTCATGACGACAGCCTAGGGTGGTTACTGGCGCCATAAACTAGAGTGTCAATTTGTTGGGTCAACAACAGGAGCCACTGTGCGCTTGCTCCTGATGTGGGATCTCTGTCCTTAATGTACTGTACATTTTGATTTAATGCTATAACTAGTACTCAAACAATATGTTTCACTTTGTGTTTCTATGTGGGTGCAAACTGTTGAAATCTTTACTTAGTGTATACTAAATTGATCTTCTGTATATAAAGAGAACTGAAAATGAATCTTGATGTGAATGGAAGGGGAGAGGGAGCGGGAGAGGGGAGGGTAGCGGGTGGGAGGGAAGTTATGGGAGGGGGAGGCCATTGTGATCCATAAGCTGTATACTGGAAATTTATATTCATTAAATAAAAGTTAAAAAAAAATCAGGGCAAAAAAAAATAAATAAATAAATTGGAAATGGCATAGAAAATTAATTTTTAAAAAATATCATGTAGGATCTCTGTCTTTAATGTGCTGTACACTGTTATTTAATGCTATAACTAGTATTCCAACAGTATTTTTTCACTTTGTGTTGCTATATGGGGGCAAACTGTTGAAATCTTTACTTAATGTATACTAAACTGATCTTCTGTATATAAAGAGAATTGAAAATGAATCTTGATGTGAATGGAAGGGGAGAGGGAGCGGGAAAGGGGAGGGTTGCGGGTAGGAGGGAAGTTATGGGAGGGGGGAAGCCATTGTAATCCATAAGCTGTACTTTGGAAATTTATATTCATTAAATAAAAGTTTAATTAAAAAAAGAATTTAAAAATACACTCAATAAAATAGGTTTATGAATTAAAAAAAAAAGATTAAAAATACAATGTGTTGGGATTAGCATTGTGGCATAGCAGTAAAGCCTCCATATGTGAGGCCTCTAGTATCCCATATGGGCACAAGTTTGAGTCCCAGCTACTCTATTTCCAATCCAGCTCTCTACTAATGTGCCTGGGAAAGCAGCTGGGAAAATGGCCCAAGTCCCTGGGCTCCTGCCACCCACTTGGAAGACCCAGAAGAGGCTCCTGGCTCCTGGCATTGGAGTGGTCTAGCTCTGGCCATGCAACCATTTGGGGATTGAACCAGCAGATGGAATCTCTCTGTCTCTGTCTCTGTCTCTCTCTCTCTGTAAACTCTGCATTTCAAATAAATAAATCTTTTTTTTTTTAAAGTATAATGTGAAAATATAATACCCGCATTATAAATGACAAGGCTATTAACAATCACCTCTTACTATGGATCATGAATTGCTCATTAAATGGAGTTTTGTTTAATACTCACTCTCTTGTGAGTTTTGTACCTTTATTATTCCCATTTTGCAGATGGGGCAATTGCAAGTTTCAATAATTTACCCAAATATATACCAACTGGTAACTGGTGAAGCTTGAGTGCAAACTCATGCGCATTGAATACTGCATCTGTGTTCTCCATCACTTGACTGTGTGTCAACTTGTGTTAATAGGTCCAAATCATGGAATAAAATTAAATATTTTAAAGTTGATTCAATCTTTGCCTGTAGTGTTACCTATGTTATTTTCAGTATTAACATAATAATTTAGAATAGGCTTACTATTGTTTTCTTACAGTAAACCTAGAATAGGCCTATAGTAAACCTAGAATAGGTTTTCTATTGTTATTCTACTTAGACTCTAAATATTAATTGAATCTGTCATCTAAAATTGATTAATATTGATTTGCCAATTTGCATCTTCATTGACTTATTTTTCAGATTAGGCTGTTATCTGCTTGCAAAAGGAAGTCAGGAGAAAGCTATGGAACAATTACAATTCATGTCATAAATGATCTTTAGTGGGCAGTCCTGTTGTTAGCCAATTCTAGTGTTTATCTAAAATTAAGCCCGATTCTCTTCTTCCCAGTGGGAAATGAAAACATTTTCCATGCTTACTTAGCCCCATTCTAATTTCTATTGTTATTGTTTTCCAAAATTGTATTAATTAAGGTCACTTAACAACAATCCATTCAATAACACTTTTTTGAAAATGTTTCTGTAGTCTTTAAACAGACCTTCTTATATTATCTTCTCTTTGTTACTATATTCTTTTCCTCCAATTCCTTGTATTTTTCCTGATGTACCTGCTACAAAGTTATGCTTCCTTTTTCATTTTAATCAGTTTCCCTGACTCCTAGGCCCAAGACACAAAGACTTTTTGAATATGACTTCTTTATGCTTTTAAATATTCCTTCTCCTGACTCCATTTCCAAATTATGTTCTCTTTATTGTTAAGCATCTCAAAAGAGGACCCTCTATTTCAACACTATTCCAAAATATACCTGGTCGTATCACAAATCTACTCTACTGTTCTGCTCAACTTATCAAACTCCCTTTAAGATAACTAACAGCTTCCTGTTAAATATATTCATGGCTGTAATCCATAGAATTATTTAACACCACCTTTTATTTTTTACTTTCTTTATTCTTTTATTCACTTTGTTTTCTCCTACCACTATTATAACTTCCGAGAATAGTCTTTCATAGATGCCTTTGCAACTTTTTCCCATAATTGCTTAACTATAAGTTAAGTTACCTTTTGAATAACCACGTTTCCTATCTTTGCTTAACACTTTGGTTTTAAAAGTATCATTTAACTTCAGAGATTCACCTTTCACTTTTAATTTCATGATTTCCAAGTCCATATCTTCAAGGCTTAATTTCTAGCTAGCTTTTAAATATCTCAATGGAACCATTCTGCCAGCTCCATTATCATAGCGAGGCATTTAAAAATCTGCCTTATAAAGTTATCAAAAACCTTTCCACCTACCTAACTATAGTCATCAAATTCTTCACGTATCATTCCTTAAATATTTCATCTACTTTTCTGTCTCATTGATTTTATTCATATTATTTTCTCAGATGACTTTATCCCCTCAGCTCTTCTCATTATTCTTTAATTATCACACCTTTCCCATATCCCAAAACCTAGTTATATTTCTTTTGATATTCACATACTCTGTACTGAGTCATGGTGAATGTTGTGTTCATTTTGAGGCACTGGAGTGAAAGTTTCAGAGAACAAAGTTTAAAGATATTGTATATATCTACAATGAAATATTTCTGTATCTATGTTTTTAATATATTTGGTGTTTATAATAAAACTGATCACACAACCTAAATTATATTTTTAAAAATTGTGTTCCACATTTTGCAAGCTTGAAATGGTAGTAAATATACAATGAGACACCATATACTCTGAGAAATGTATTCTGATGTGAGTTCTGGGCATCCTAACCACCATCTTAATTGCTGAGCCAAAAATCTAACCCTGGAGTTAAATTTTAGATGTGTTATTAAGTAATTTTGATCAAAGCCTTTCAGTAATCTATAATTCAGTTTCCTCATCTGTGATAAGATAGGTATGAAGATGGGAACCATGAAACCATAAGTTGGCTTTCTTCAGCTCTTCAAGACATTTTGTCAAATTGTGTTTGAGTGTGCATGTCTGTGTGTTAAAAGGTGAGAGTAATCAGTGAGAAGTTATAAAAAGAAAGTTTTTCTAAACAAAGGAGAACAATCAGCTAAATTCTAAATATATATTTAGAAAGAAACATCTATTAAATGTCCTTCTCATTCCCTAAGCGTTTTAAACAATATCACAATGGCCTATACATTTCTGTAGGATGCCTTCTCATCATTGGGCCCTTTGATACAGGACGCTGATCACAGTGGGACTGGGTAGGTTCTCTAAGTTGAGTTTCATTGATCATTTGCTTTCCACAAGTACCAAAAACAGCCAACAAATTTTAGGAAATAGGTTCTGTTTATTGGTAGTCTAGAGGCTTTGGTAATTAGCATTTATCTATAAGTAATGCAGTACTTAGCTGACATTAAGTACAACTCTGTGTGATGTCTTACTTTAGTGCTACATTGAAAGAGAGCTTAGGGAATAATCACAGAATAGACTAAGCTTTCTGGAGATTAGGGTAAAACTTTTACCAGTACTTTAAAGCCAGAATCATATTCTTATTTGCCTTTATAATTCTAATTGTTTAGAGAAGTTTCATAAGAATCGTCCTCCAATCACTTTTAAAGGACATTTTCAGAAGCCTCTCTGTTACTTCGTGTTCCCTTTCCTGTGTTGTAAGGAGTGTAAACATATTCATGTTCTTGAGTCTTTCATTTGTGCGATTAAAACCACTTCTTCCTCTAGACAAAATAATTATCATCAAGGCACTGCACCCAGTGTCAGATCTTGAATTTTCTACCACAAAGTAGTCCGACTTCCTTCCTTGTTGTGTACATGCATTGTCCTAGCATTCTCCCATCGCTGCTGCCTGGGACAGTGTTGTCCTTTTTGTGAACTTTGTGATCCCTTTCTGTTGTGATCCAATAAATGGTTGAGAGTAAAGAATCACTGTGTCCTTGCATATTCTCAAGCAAGACCCACCTCTATCCTATTCGAACGTTCAGAAAAGACTCCCCTTCACCCTTCTCCATGATTTATTTGTTTGTCTGCCTCTGTCCAGCCCGAAGTCTCCTTCCCCAATTTTTTTAAGATGTTTCACATTTTTTTGAGATGTATTTTTTATTTGAAAGTCAGAATTACAGAGAAGGAGAGGCAGAGAGAGAGAGGAGAGAGAGCAAGAATCTTCTATCCACTGGCTTATCCCTCAAATGAGTGCAATGGCCAGAGCTGGGCCAATCTGAAGCTGGAGCCAGGAGTTTCTTCCAGGTTTCCCATGTGGGCCCAGGGGCCCAAGCACCTGGGCCATCTTTCACTGCTTTTCCAGGAGCATTAGCAGGGAGCTTGATGGGAAATGGAGCAGCTGAGACATGAACCGGGACCTATATGTAATGCTGGCGCCACAGGCGGCAGCTTTACATGCTACAGCATGGCATCAGCCCAAAAATAAGACTTTTTAGACATATGTATATCCAAATTTTTTTCTTTTTGTCCCCTGTGGAACTTTTGAGGCAGAAGGCAATATTTCATTGAACTGATAATGTATAGGAATATATATGTGGCCGGCACCACGGCGCAGGCACACCGGGTTCTAGTTCCAGTCAGGGTGCCGGATTCTGTCCCGGTCACTCCTATTCCAGTCCAGCTCTGCTGTGGCCTGGGAAAGCAGTGGAGGATGGCCCAAGTCCTTGGGCCCTGCACCTGCATGGGAGACCAGGAGAAGCACCTGGCTCCTGGCTTCAGATCAACGTGGTTTACCGGTTGCAGCGGCCGTTGTGGGGTGAACCAACGGAAAAGGAAGACCTTTCTCTCTGTCTCACTCTCTCACTGTCCACTCTGCCTGTCACAAAAAAAGAGAAATATATATGTGTGTATTAATAACATTGAACATTAACAGAAAAGTGGGATGAGAAATAGAAGACTGTGGGAATTTCAAATATGAAAATTGTATACAGCTGTTTGAAAGATATATATATACTATATCCTTAAATTAATGAGCTTCCTCAAGTTTTAATTCACTCTAAACAGAAAAATTAGATGGAAATCTGGTTAACTATCAGGAGTTTGTGGTTTCTTACCCACTTTCTTTTTAGGTATCCAGGAGACATCATACATATGAAAACTTATTAAACATTTGTGCAAATATAAGGTGGAAGAATTATTATATGTATAAGGTATGAGCCATCAATACTTGGTATGAAGTATGGGTAATAAGGTTGAAGCAACAAAGTAATGTAGAAATCCACTGGCTTTAGGTGAAGTCAAGAAATGTGTATTGTTCTTTCCTTCCATCTTAAAAATTAAAATGATTATCTAATGTGTAATGAGAACAGCCACCTGAGAATAAATTGTCTTTGGGAAAGGGCTCAGTAGAATTATAAAATTAGTAACAAAATTAAATCTTAGTATAGCATTTAAGTATTTGATTGATGTAATGAATAGGGCCAATATTTGAAGAAGTCTGGAAATTCTAATAGACAAGGTACTGAGTAATTTTTTCAGCTGCATTGTTCCTTATCAAATTTATTTTTCACTCATTATGTTAAGCTTCAATATACAAATATCCTAGAAGGGGCTGGCATTAACAACAGGTAAAGTCACTTCTTGTAAGCCAAGAATATCATATCAGAGCAGTGGTTTGAGTCCCTACTTCTCGGCTTCCAATCCAGCTCCTTGCTAATGTGACCGGGAAAGCAGCAGAAGATGGCTGCTTGGGTCTCTGCCATCGATGTAGGAAATCTGGATGGCTCTCCAGGCTTCTTGCTTCTGCCTGGCCCAGCCACAGATGTTGGGCCATTTGGGGAGTGAAGCAGTGAAAGGAAGATATTTCTGTGTGTGTGACTCTCTGTCTCTCTGTCTCTCTGTCTCCCTCTCTTTCTCACTCTCTGTGTCTCCTTTCCAAATAAATAAAATGAATCTTTTTTTAAAAGAGCTAGATGGAAATCTGGCTATCAGGAGTTTGTGGTTTCTTACCCATTTTCTTTTTATGTATCCAGGAGACATCATACATATGAAAACTTATTTCCTGTGGTATACCAGGTTAAGCCGCTGTCTGCAGTGCCAGCATCCCATATGAGCGCCTGTTTGAGACCCAGCTGCTCCACTTCTGATCCAGTGCTCTGCTGAGGCCTAGGAAAGCAGTAGAAGAAGACCCAAGTCCTTAGGCTCTTGCACCCACATGGGAGACCCAGAAGAAGTTTCTGGCTCCTGGCTTCTGATTGGCCCAGCTCGGGCCTTTGTAGCTAACTGGGGAGTGAACCAGCGCAAGCAAGACCTCCCTCTCTCTCTGCCTTTCCTTCTCTCTCTGTGTAACCCTGACTTTCAAAGAAATAAATAAATATTTAAAAAAAATAAAAAGAGCTAGGAACATCGAGGAACAAAGAAAAAGCAAAATTCTTTTCCTCAAAGGGTCAATTTGTACACTTAAAAAGACAAAAATAGGGGCCAGCACTGTGGTGTAGCAGGTAAAGCCACCACTTGCAGTGCTGGCATCCCATACAGGCATCAGTTTGAGTTCCAGCTTCTTCACTTCCCATTCAGCTCTCTGCTATGGCCTGGGAAAGCAGTAGAAGATGGCCCAAGTCCTTGGGCCCCTGCACCCAAGTGGGAGATGTGAAAGAAGCCAGGGTCCTGGCTTTGGATCAGCCCATCTCCAGCCAACGAGGCAATTTGTGGAGTGAACCTGTGGATTAAAAACCTCTCTCTCTGCTTCTCTCTCTCTGTAACTCTGCCTTTCAAATAAATAAATAAATAAATCTTTTTTTAAAAAAAAGTACAAAAATACTGAAAGAGTAAACAGAGAAGAGCAAGATATGGCAATTGCCAATGCTTTTGAGAAAATGGGATGATTATATCATCTAATGTATTTAAAGAAGGGACCAAAATTCCTTGCATTTAGTAACATGATATCTAAGAACATCATCTGCTCTATCTCCTAGGAAGAACACCAAAGGAGAAGGGGTACAAATTCTACTCAACAGGCAAAGGATTTGATTCAGATACAGGAAGGGGAAGCACAAGAGGATAAGATCCTAAATAGTGAGACTAAAAAACACAGACATTGGAACAAGATCTATAATATCAATATGGAGAGTCTTTCAATTTAACCTTTTTAATTTATCATATTTTAGTGATAGGCCACAAACCTGTCAACAACACTGGGCAACTAAACCCACAGCTCTTCAGGGTGTGCTTGGATTTGTGAGGGACTTTGCAAAATGGACACACAGTTTGAAAATGACCCTACAGACTCCTTTTGTCATTTTTCTTGATATTCACAGGGTTTAGCAAACAATTTGTAGGGCTAGTCGCAAATAAAGGTGAAAATGTGGGTAAAGAAATAATCAAGTAAGAAAATATTCACCTAAGGAGAGTGGGCTACAGGCAGGAAAGACAATATTATTTAAGGGTAGGAGGAAGTGCAGAGTGATGCGTAAGAGGATTTATATATATAAATATCTATATGTGTGTGTATATATGTGTATATATAATATATATACATATATATATATATATGCCAGTTATGTAATGAGGCCAGATGGAGGGAGTAAACAGCAAGTCAAGAAACGTAGTTAAGAGACCCTTGGGATACTAAAAAGTCTGTAATTAAACATGCCTAGCTGAATATTTTGACAATTTATGACTAACAATGTCATTGCTATTTATAACTGAACTATTGTGTCCCAGTTGTCCCAAATGCTAATAAACAAACACATTCATAGTTAAAAATCACTGATTCTGTGGTCAGAGGTTCAAAAGGGGCACAATGGGGCCTCAGCTGGGATGATTTGTTGGATGGCTTACAGGCAGACTGGAATTTTTTGGAAGTTTTTCATCAGTTCTAGCATCTGTGGTGCAGTGACCCAAATGGTGTCTCCACAGGGGACCATGGACCAGAATACTCAGTTGAAGTAGGACCCCTCTATCTACCATGGGTTTGTTGGAAAGTGGCTCACTGGATCTGAGAAAGAGCCTTTCTAGTAGGAGCCTGGGGAGAAGTGAGCACACTGAAAGATGAAGGAAAAGGTTTCAAGATTTCCCCTATCCTTGTCTCAGAAGTCAAAGTCATGCAGCATCATTACCCCTGCAGTCTAATGATCAGTCACCCAGGGTCAAGGGCAAGGGCCATAGACCCCACCTCGCAATAACAGGAATGTCCACCATTGTGGGGCAATGCTTCAAAGTTGCCTTATATGTAATGGAAGAAAATGTGTTTCCTATGAAATAAAAACAGCGTAGCAAGTCTTTTCAAAGAACCTATAGAAATTCTATTTATTTTTTACATTACTCATGCAGTTCCATAGTTGTGATGAGGTTCAGGACACATTTTCCAAGGATATGGCATCTTGACATTTGAGAAAACAGCAGAAACAGGAAAGTCATGCACACTTCCCCCTTGATGCAAGTTGTAAAATCCAGGAAGAATTTTTCTGACTTTTCCCTGAAGCAGGTCATAAAATCCTCATTTCAGTGGTGCCTCCCTATACCCAGAGGAAAGGAGCATCCTTTTCTTGTAAGAGAGGGACGCAGAGAAGAATCTGAGCATATAGAACTAACTTTGTGCCTCTGGTTACCAATGGATTATACCCACTTTGTCCAATCACACTTCTCTGTGACTATTCACTTGTTCATCAAACTTAGCACAAAAATGCAAAGGTTTTTCTGGGGTTCTTTCTTTCTGAAGCTTCCTATGTATATATTAGATACAGTTGTGTGATTTTTTTTCAGTAATGCTGTCTATTGTTAGGGAGCACAGCCATGAACTTATTCATAACTGAGGAAATTTCTTTTCCCCTACCATAGTAAAAATTAGGATGCATGTAATAGAAATAGAGACATGAGTAACAAAAATCTAAATTAAAAGTTCCACTTCTAATGGAAAATTATCTAATGAAGAGCTCAAGGGCTTTAAAAATAGAACACTGTTTGATATTTCTTAGAAATGAATGTTTAAGACTATGGTTGATCCTCAATGCAAGAACCAAATGAATTAAAAATGAGGGAAATAATTATTCAAATGTTTCAGATGTCATTATTGGCCATCACATTCACAATATACCCATTTAGTTTAAATGATTCTTTACACTTAGGTATTTGGAGTTGCATATTTGGTTCACTTTTGAGACAGCCAGACACCATTTGTTTTGTTCAGGCATGAGAAATGAGACTAACCTAAGACTTTGCCACTGAGACAGGTAAAGGGTTTCCATCAATGGCCATTAAGTTTGAGTAATGGGGTTTTAAAGAGGCAACTTGTAGTTGTTGCTCTTTAGGAACCTCAACAGCAATTGTGCTTTAGCTGCAGGTTCCATGATCCAACAGGGTAGCCAGTGTTCCACGCAGCACCTTGCTCGCCTCACCACTGTCTGAATGCCTCTCTGGTATGCATCTGTTACCAATTCTCCTTCAAAGAGCATCTGTTGCCAGGAGAGGCAAGCTTTTAATATGTTGATTTATCATTGTCAGATACAGGGTTTTTATTGCTTGCATTTGAATATTGTATTTAAGGTGCTTTTGTGATTACAGATGTTTTACATATAAATTGCTTTATATTAGAAAAATCTTTTTTCAGTATTTTAAGGAAACTTTGCATTCATGTGTTTTACATTTTAATATCTTCTTCTGCATTACTGAGTGCTTGTGAATTGCTTTCCGTCTGTAATGGCAGTCAGTATGAGCAACAGCATCTGTGACTGTTGTTGCTTCAAGGAGAAAATTAAATGTGGGTGTGGGTGTGTTTTCTTTTTCCAGGGAGCCAGAAATTAATTACTTAGTAAAGAAATGATTGTTGTTTAACTACCTAAAGGGATACAATAGGTCACTACAAAAAGTAACTCCCCACTCCATAACTTTTATAACCAGAAAATTTTGGTAGTCAAGTTTCCATACTTTTCTTTCAGTTGTTTCCAGAGTCTTAAAAGAGATTGTGTAAGGCTTCGGTGATGTATGGTCTTTGAATTCATAGCGCCATCTACTGTCTAGTCCTGAATTCATTCATCAGGTTAAGGAAATGAAGTTGGTGATGGAGAATTTGCTCTGAATAGCATACAAATGAAAAATGTGAAAATGCTCAGCTGAAATTTGAAAATAAGAAAAATCACATCCGGAGGTAGTCATTTTAATAAACATTGTGAATTGCTTTTTTCATTAAGAAACATGGTATTTAAATTCACACATAAGACAATGTGCTTATTATCATTGCCACTATTATCTTAGTTTTCCTTTGTCTTTAACTGATTTTATATTAACTTTATGCTAAAGTGAAGGGTAGATAGATTCAAGAGAACACTTTAAGGAAACCCCTGTCACTCGGTCTCATGTCACAATGTAAGTAGAAGTGCATAATTTCTGTACAGAGTGCCAGCCATGTCTCTTCCTGCAGGTTGCTTGTTCCTAGTGAGAGTTGTCTGACTGTTCCCTGTCCTTAAGTCCTCCTCCCAAAGGGATAATGTTATTTCATTACAAACCTCAACCGTCTGGATAAATGGTCATTGAAAATATGTCTCAGGGCTCTCATAACAATGAACCACTAGCTATTCGAAGAGCAGAGTGGGAAATCCAGGAAATTTTCCAATCATTCTTCATGCTGATTTCTTCCGATGAGCATGAGGTCAGTTGACATTCAGCTTCATACACAGTTGTTTTCTTAACCTCATCGTTCCAAGAGAACTCTCTCGCCTCCCAAACATCCATCACAG
Organism: Lepus europaeus; assembly: GCF_033115175.1. NCBI lineage: Eukaryota > Metazoa > Chordata > Mammalia > Lagomorpha > Leporidae > Lepus > Lepus europaeus. The sequence goes on along the minus strand of NC_084827.1, from coordinate 80,733,064 downwards.
GCTGCATGTTGCTCTTCCTTCCTCTGGAACTGCCCACAAGTAATTCCTCTTATAATAGCACTTCTACAGTTTCTTTCCAGTTTATTATCTACATTCTAAGTCAATTCAGAAGGTTTCTTTTTCACTATCTGACCTTTTGTGCCTTTTCCTCCCACTACTGTTTTACTTCATCTTTGATTTCCAAAGGAGGCCTGAATTGAATTTTCCCACTTTTAATATTTTTATTCTATATTTTAAAATAACCAGTGACCTTTGCATAAGATGGTTGGTAGGAGAAGAATATATTCCCATGATTGATATTCTTATTCTAGTCAATTTCTTTGAGATACCAAAAAGTAAATAGGAAATAGACAATGGCATCATTAGATTGTCAGACAGGGTCCCATGATTATTTACCAGATATTTGTTAACTCTCCTTTATCTGCCCAAATGTATGAGACCCAACTCCAGCCTTCAGAGGAGCTGACAGTCATGTAAATCCTTTTTATCTTCTTCACTTTTAAGAGTTACTTTATTATATGCTCATCTCTTTTGTAGAAGCTAAATACTACATAGCTACTCCATTTTCTACTTTGTCTATTGTTATCTTGGTTATTATTATAATTATAGTAGGACAATATTTTAAGATATTAACTTGTTTTTATTGAATGTGTAAGATTATGTCTTTATATAAGCACCATCTCTGAAAGGAATGAATGCAGTTACCAATTAATTAAATAAAGTCATTGAGTTGCCAAATATATATTTTTAAGTTCATGGTAGAAAACAATGGCTATGAAAGTCAATACATTTAATTTACAAGTTATCCAACCCCCCTGTTTTGTTCTGTATATGAGAAAAGGGATTTTGTGAGGCAAAAAGCCAGGCTCCAAAGACTGCAGAAGATAATCCACAAGCAAAGATAATCCTCAAGTAAGATAATCCACAAGCAAAAGTAGGGGTGATGATGAATGCTAGTTTCCCACTCAAATGGGATCATAGCTCATTGCTTGTGGGAGAGAAGGAAAGGAGAGGTGCCTGGTGCTAGAGGGAGGTAAGAGAGAGGTGCTTGCCCTTTGGTTGCAAAACTTAGGGGTATACCAAAAATTCAGTAATCATGCAAGTAATATTTTAATGCAATCTTTTAAAGGATCAAAATTAGTTTTAAAAATTCAAAATGGATGAAATATTGAGAACTTAAAAATAGGGGCCATAACGATAAGTGAGTTTATTGAAAGGACCAGAGGTCTTCAACATATCTTATGTGAGTCTGAGGAGGAGGGTGAAATCATTAATGGTAGATGGGCTTAAAGGGATTGGGAAGCACTAAAGTTTTGCCTTACAGTGATGTCTTACCTTGGTGTAGTTCTGGAAGTTATAAGGGTTTTGGAGAATCACGTGTTTGTACAGTGCTAGTTTGTTGCTAAAAAGGGAAGTGTCCTAAAGTCAGAGACATTAGGATGATGGTGATAGACAGCTAAGGGTTTTATAAGATTCAAAAGCCCTCAGAAAGCCCAGATGAAACAAAAGGTATGAGTTTCAGATAAGGAGGATTTAGAATGAGCCTGGCAATTGGCCTTGCCAAAAAGAACAAAGACTCATCAGCAGAAATCCAAACTGACAAGAACACACTGAGGCCAGGCAAGCCTCAGCAGTGGCCCCGGAATACAGAGAAAAGGGATGCAAATGATACCTGATCCAGAGTGACATTTCCCTTGCATGTCAGAATTAAAACCACTCAGGCATAAATATGAACAATTATTACATATTAATTAAAAAAGAAAAGTAAATAAAAATTTTAAAAAACAACTAAGGAAACAGGAGGAGAAGGAGAACTATGTGTTTGACCCCAAAGAGATTGAATTTTAAATTACAAATGACTGAATGAAAAATGGAGCTTTCAAAATCTAAATTTAGTTTTAGAGTACTAATGCATAATTTTAAAATTTTCATCCATGTTTTCATTTTTTTTAAATTTTTTCATTTATTCGACAGATAGTGAGAGAGAGAGAGACAGAGAGAAAGGTCTTCCTTCCATTGGTTCACCCCCAAAATGGCCACCACGGCTGGCACTGCACAGATCTGAAGCCAGGAGCCATGTGCTTTCTTCTGGTCTCCCAAGCAGGTGCAGGGGCCCAAGCACTTGGACCATCCTCCACTACCCTCCCGGGCCACAGCAGAGAGCTGGACTGGAAGAGGAGCAACTGGGACTAAAATCGGCTCCCATATAGGATGCCAGTGCTGCAGGCGGAGGATTAGCCAAGTGAGCCATGGCGCTGGCCATCCATGTTTTCAAAAGTATGATTTCGAATTATCACTGTTAGTATCACCTGGGTGTTTGCTTATTTGTCATGCAGAGCCGTTTCTACCATCAGGTCTATCAAGAAGAATCCACAGTTCAACTAAATTCCTTCTGTGGGAAAATAAAACAACCCTTCTTAGAAAAGAACCCTCTGTACTAATTCAGAAGAAGAGAGGGAGAGGGAACATAACTTTAGTATTATGTAAGCATTATCATTATAAATCAGCATACAAGGTAGTGTGAAAATGAATAAAAATTCATTCTGGGAGACATTTCACACAAATTTATATAAAAAAGGAAATAATTATTAAAACTTACTTCCTTGAGAAATGAGAGGACAAACTTGGTAGTTATCTCATATATACCTGGTAGAAACACATGGAGTAATTCTGGAGGGAGTGTTCACAGTTGCAAAGATCAAAAGTCCCATGAACTTTCATTGTATAATCAAAAGCTCAGGGAAATTAATCAGGCATATTGTGTTTGCAAGGAGACACTCTAAGGAGGGGAGGCAGAGCAGGCAGCTGTTTTCCTCCTTAAAGAAATTATTATAAAGGTATCCTTCCACTCACAATAATATTTAAGAAGTACTATGTTACTCAGTTGAAAGAAAAAAATTGACATTGTTCCATTTATCAGCACCCAAGGCAAGGACTATATGGATAAAGGTTTAATGATTGAGTCATATTTATTGATTAACTTCTGGGAGATTTCCAGTAATATCTAAGAGAGCGAAATCAAGAGCAGGATTAACACACTTTTTGGAAAGGACCAGATAGTAAGCAATTTGGCCTGTCTTGGTCAGTTTTTCATTACTATGTAATACCTGGAGAAACTAACTTTATAAGGGGAAGAGTTGTATTTTGACTTATGGTTCTATAGGTTCAAGTTCACAATTGTGTGGCCCTACAGTTGGGCATTTAGTGAGATTGGCAACTGGCAATGATAAAGTGTGTGTAAAAGAGTTACAAAGACAGGCAGAAATCAGAGGGGGGGAGGAAGGGAGGGAGGGAGAGAAAGCAGGTGGATTCAACTCAGCCTTGACAATAACCCTTTCCCTAGAATTACCTTCCAAAGGCACTCCCCCGATGACCTAAGGACCTCTAATAGGCTCATCTCCCAAAAACTATGATTGGATTAATATTTTACTTTCTTAGTACCCTTATCACATGTCTATAAAGTCCTGGGTGGATTTGGAAGTGAAATATTATTCAAATCACAGTAAAACCACATCGTTTGTAACAACTCAACTCTTTCGAAGTTCCATGAGAATAGGGATAGCAATACATGCTTGAATGAGCACAGCTATGTGATGATAAAACAGCAATAAGCATGCCAGATTGGCATAAAGGTCATGGTTTTCATAAACTCTTTCTGGAATGTTCTATGGAATGAACTTTTCAAAGTATAAGATAATACTAGGCAAGGAATAGGATTTGTCACTCCTCTATGAGAATTTCTTCATAATTCCTACATTTCCTGTTATTATAGTCATTCATTTCTGTGTTATGATATCTGAACCCACAGAGGGAACAGCTTTGCTTTTGTCAATCCTAGATTATGGCACATTAAAATGTTCCAAACCCCGTTTGCTTCTGCTGATAGTGAAATTTCCTTGATATTATCTTTTTACATGTTAAGGTTGGATCTGTGCAATTCTTAAAATCAATATAGGAATATTTCATGTTTCTAGCAAAGTATGCCAACCATATAGTACTTGTAAAACAAGAGTATAATAATAAAGTAACAGCAACACTAGTATCGTTGGAATATTTAATGCTCTGAAATATCTTATTTGCCCTTTGATTAAAAAACAATTGGTCTAGATATATGGAAAAATATTTCTGAGGATTCAGAAAATTAAATACCAAGGTCACATAGTAAATAAAAGTTAGACCTGGGCTTAAATCTCCATTTCCACTTTCTATTCTAGTATACTTTTTTTTTCTTCTTAAATATTTTTTATTACATTCCTTTTACAAACACCCACAACATCCAGGAGATATTAAAGAGCAGCCTACTACCTAATCCAAATTTCACTTCCGCCGTGGCTTTTTGGGCTATCCTACCCAGCCCTGTGTTCCATCTACTGCAAAGCGCTTCCCTTGTTCCTGCCCGCACCCCAGCAGAATAAACTTCACTGAGCGCTGCCATAGCCCCGGGTACACCGTCTCCTCCACCAGCTCTACCCTGCTGCCATCACCACTGTACCACCCGTAGCTGCCCGGAACACGGGGCCTGGGGTAAGGACGCCCCTGTACACTGTGCTGCCTTGCAGGTCGGCGCAGCAGCCGCAGCTCAAGGGCAAAGTCTCCATCCTCACCGCCTAGCATCCCCAGCACACAGTGGGCGCTCAGTCACAGACCCGCCAGGGGACAGTGGGAGAGCCATCACCAGGATGACCATTTGACAAAAAGCCGGGAACTAGCAGCACACGGTTTCTGAGCGCTGGGCAGCCGGGAAAGCACCCTAGTGCCCACGGTCCGGAGGGCACACGTTCTCCACGGCGTGACAAGGAGCTCCCCCACGAACCACCTGAGCGCAGGCAGGTCCGAGCCCAGCGGGCCTGAGAGCAAAAGGCCCAGAGAGGTTCATTTCCTGCCCCCACAGGGGTCAGAGGCCCGGACAGGGGCCCCCTCTTCCTCCTGGGGCTGCCTTCAGCCCTTTCCAGTCCGGCTGGGCGACTCCCCACAGGCAGGAGTAGCACAGAGGCCGGGGCGAACGTCTGTGCCTGCTCTAACACCAGGAAGCCTAGGCAGCCTGGGGAGCCGGGCTGCCCTGCGCGCACCCACGGCGTCGGCCATCTTGGCTCCTCTGGGCTTCCGTAGGTCGGAAACCTTTCTGGTCCTAAGGACCAGGGAAGGCTAGCAGTACCTAAAACTTCACACGTGCGATGCGAAGGTGCACGCCGCCGTATCCTCACACCCACTGATGCCACCCCACCGCCTCCCACCCGCGACCACCGCAGACCCTGCCCCTGACGCTGGCGCCGGAAGTGCATCTAGTATACTTTTCAACACAACATAACATCTGTAAACAATAATAGACCTATATATTAATATGGTTGATAAAATCTATAATTAAAATTCAAAATTCTCATCTACAAATGTGCCCAAATTCATAAGTGACCCAGATAGTAAGAACTGCTGTATGTTTCTATTTTCTTGTATTATATATTTTATCAGTGCACATTTCCATTTTGCGGAAAAAATAATTTATTTTAGATGAATTGCTAAATACATTTTAATTTTATGCAAATACAATAGATCAATTGGCCAATGCACAACTTCCTTTGAGTAAGTTACACTCTTGGAGATTCTGCCAAGTGAGTTGATTTATTCAGGAAATCCTAAAACAAGTACTAATCTCACACTGGTCTTCAATGTATGTTTGATCTCCTACATTCATACCCATTTGTTGGAGATCATCTATCCTAATAACCTTGCTCTTCTTTAAGCAAATGTTAGTTACAGCTGAGTGTATATGTTATTGAGCTTCACATTCCATTTGGATGATCTTGATATTCATCTGTGTTCTCCTTCTCTTCCTGTTATTGCCCTATATATCTTTAGAATATATTCAATGAAGGTTAAAAAAAGTGATGTCTAAAATGTAGGCTTGCGGCTCATGGCCTCCTGTCAGTAAGCATGAAAGCTTTCAAGCACAGTGGTGAATATGGATAAGGTTTGCAAAGAATAAGAGTGATCTCTGTTTCTAGGTTGCTTCCTTGCCCCCAAAGTACTCTTAGTTCTTTTAGTAAAAAAAAAAAAAAAATGCTTGTACTGCAAAAATAACATTATAATGTAATCCATTGTTGTTAGTACTAGTGTGATTCTTTTGATACTTGCATATAAAAGTCTCTCTACGTGTTTTTGCTATAATGAATGGAAATGTATTCTCTCAAAAACCTTTTAACTTCCTGTTTAATGGGAAGATTCTAAAAGGAAGTGAAAACCTGAAAAAGAGTGAAAACAGTAAACCAGAATTTAGGTAGAGGTGCACAGCTTATAAGTGTAAAATGGACTTAGGTTATGTCCCTTATATTATTCACTTTCTTTTACTATATTGACTATCCATTTTGTTTTCTTCTTTATGTATTTTTGCCTTGACTCAGAAAATATTTGAGGTGGCAAAAGCCAGAATATAAATAATAAATGTTGATGAAAACAAGGAGCAAGGTACATAAATAGGGGAAAAGATAAATGGAAGTAGATAATTATTGCTGGATAGAGTTGATGAATTGAGATAGGGAAGTACAATGGGTGAAAGAGAACCAAGTCCATGTATATATTCAGATATATGATACATATGTTTGTGATTACTGACCCTTAAAAAATCCTCTATGCTTACTCACAACTATATAGCTGTATTTATCACAAAGCTGCACAAATGCATTATGACCCTAAGATATAAATGTGATAATGTGGTATCTTGGTATTAGGTACTGGATTTCTATCTCCAAAATGCATATTTTTTAACTTTTATTTAACAAATATAAATTTCCAAAGTACAGCTTTTGGATTACAGTGGCATTTTCCCCCCATAACCTCCCTCCCAAACGCAACCATTCCATCTCCCGCTCCCTCTCTCATCCCATTCACATCAAGATTCATTTTCAATTATCTTTATATACAGAAGATCAATTTAGTATATACTAAGTAAAGATTTCAACAGTTTGCACCCACACAGAAACACGAAGTGTTAAGTACTGTTTGATTATTAGTTATACTGTTAATTCACGTAGTACAGCACATTAAGGACAGAGATCCTACATGGGGAGTAAGTGCACAATGACTCCTGTTGTTGATTTAACAATTGACACTCTTGTTTATGGCATCAGTAATCATCATAGGATCTTGTCATGAGTTGCCAAGGCTATGGATGCCTTTTGAGTTCGCCAACTCTGATCTTATTCAGACAAGGTCATAGTCAAAGTGGAAGTTCTCTCCTCCCTTCAGAGAAAGGTACCTCCTTCTTTGATGACCTGTTCTTTCTACTGGGATTCCACTCACAGAGATCTCTCATTTGGGTACCTTTTTTTTTTTCTCAGAGTGTCTTGGCTCTCCATGCCTGAAGTACTCTCATGGGCTCTTGAGCCATATCCGAATGCCTTAAGGGCTGATTCTGAGGCCAGAGTGTTGTTTAGGACATCTGCCATTCTATGAGTCTGCTGTGTATCCCGCTTCCCATGTTGCATGGTTCTCTCCTTTGTTATTCTATCAGTTAGCATTAGCAGGCACTAGTCTTGTTTATGTGTTCCCTTTGACTCTTAGTCCTATCATTATGATCAATTATGAACTGAAACTGATCACTTTGACTAGTGAGATGGCATTGGTACATGCCACTTTGATGGGATTGAATTGGAATCCCCTGGCACGTTTCTAACTCTACCATTCTGGGCAAGTCAGATTGAGCATGTGCTGAACTGTACATCTCCTCCCTCTCTTATTCCCACTCTTATATTTAACAGGGATCATTTTTCAGTTAAATTTAAACACCTAAGAATAACTGTGTGCTAATTAGAGTTCAACCAATAGTATTAAGTAGAACAAAAAAAAATACTAAGAGGGATAAAGTATTAAGTTGTTCCTCAACAATCTGGACAAGAGCTGATCAAGTAATTGTTTTTCATAGTGTTCATTTCACTTCAACAGGTTTCCTTTCTGGTGCTCAGTTAGTTGTCACCAATCAGGGAAAATATATGATATTTGTCCCTTTGGGACTGGATTAATTCACTCAGCATGATGTTTTTCAGATTCCTCCATTTTGTTGCAAATGTCTGGATTTCAGTTTTTTTTTTTCACTGCTGTATAGTATTCTATAGAGTACATCCAGGCTACCTTTGATGGGTGCTTAGTTTAATTCCAGGTCTTAGCTATTGTGAATTGAGTTGCAATAAACATTGAGGTGAAGATAGCTCTTTTATTTGCCAATTGAATTTCCTTTGAGTAAATGCATATTTTGAGAACCTGATGTGAACTACTTGGAGCTAAGGCGTTTATGGACACACTGACAGGAGATCATAATTGGAACTGGTGTTCATCTGAAAAGAGGAAGGGTCCCCAGGAATATGTGCTCAGAAGACAGCCCCAGTGGACAGTGTGGAGGCAGTCATCTGCAAAGTAGGAAGAGAGGCTTCACCAGGAATCAACTGATCTGTTCCTTCATCATTACTTCCAGCCTTGCAGTTGAGAAAACAAATTTCTGCTGTTTAAAAGACCCAGCCAGTGATGTTTTGTTATGAGAGCCTAAGCAACCAGAAAGAGATATACAAGCAATGTGGAGAATGAGTTCTTGATTAACATTTCTACAGAGCATACAGTAATACTTATTAAACATCAGTTTACAGGGATTATTTTATAAAAGTTAGACAATACATTCAAATGTCACATATGGAATGAAATTTCCTAGAATCCATGTAAATACAGTTCCACATAATATAGTTTCTATCCAACTCCATCTATAGATGGAATTTAGAGAAAAATGTAGTATACCAGATATAGCTTTGAAACACACAGATACACATATGTGAATGGATAAAAAATGTGAATTGTCTTGATCTAGTTTTCAAAATATGGAAAATGTTTTATTGTTTCTATACCATTTTCGATGACACTTATTATTTAAATGATATAACACAAAGTTTTCGAGGAGCTCTCAAACGGTTTTCTGAAGTGGCTCTACCATTTAGCATTCCCAGGACTTGATACTAAATTTTCATTCCACTCTTAGGTATGGACCCAAGGATAATGATAACATGTATTTTTGAAAAATGTGTACATTAATATCCTTACAACATTATTTATAATAGCCAAAAGTAATAACAACTTAAATGTCCACCCACTGATAAATGGATACAAAAGATATCATATATTTATACAGTGAAACATTACCAATAAGAAAGGAATAAAATACTGATATAATTTAGAGCATTGATGATTCTTGAATACAAAATGTTAAGTGAAAGAAGCAAGACATAAAAGCTATGTAATAATTTGAAAAAAAATAATTTGGAACATCCAAAATGGGCAAATTTATGAAAAAATAAAGTAGATTAATTATTGCTTAGGTCTGAGGAAGCAGTAGTTGAAAATGAGAATTGACTGTTGTCGGACTGTTACTTTTGATGAGGAGTGGGTAGCAATAAAATATCCTTCGTTTGATTGCTGTGATGGGTACACAATGCTATGGACATACTAGAAAACTTCATTTGTGTTTTTGTTTGAAGATTTACTTATGTGTTTGAAAGTCATAGTTACACAGAGAGGGAGAGACAACCAGAGAGATAGAGAGATCTTCCTTCTGTGGGTAACTACCCAAGATGGGTAAGCAAGAGACAGTACTGGGCCAGGCTGGAGTCAGAAGCCAAGAGTTTCATCCAGGTCTCCCATGAGAGTAGCAGGCAGCCACGTTCTTGGGCCATCTTCAGCTGCTTTTCCCAGGCTATTAACAGAGAAATGGGTTGGAAGTGGTGCAGCTAGAACACGAACTGGCACTTACATGGGATGCCAGCGTCACAGGCGGCAGCTTTACTTGCTATGCCACAAGGCCTGCCCTACTTGTGTCTTTTTAAATGGGTGAATTATATTTCAATAAAACTATTTTATTTTAAAAAACTGAAAAAATATTATCAGGATATTTTGAGAATTCAGATTAAAAATCAACTGTAACTTCAACAAGATAGTAGTGATACATTCATATTCAGACTCATTTTACATGTGATTTTTTAAAAATACATTCTAATAGAATATTTTAGGCTATTTTTTTTCTCATAGAACTGTCCCAAGAGAATTTTATATTACCATAATCTACTCTTCTGCAGGAATTCATGATACATGTTTTGAAGACATGGCAAAATACTGTATGAAGGGCAGTAATTGCTTCCACCTTTTCATATTAAGAAATCCTTATTCTTCCTACCCTATTGGGAATCACGGTTTCGTGGAACTATGATTATTTATGCAGGTGTCAGATCCTTTGGATGTACTTGGTTAGGAAAAAAACTTCTGAACCATGAAGATTAATTACATTATGGGTGTTTTGAGCAATCTGTCCAAAGACTTGCCCAGGAATTTATTTGGGTGTGGAGACATTAGGCCCAATGTAGTTAACAACAGATTTGAATAACGAGCTTATAGGACTCACAGTAAGCTGGGGACTTCCTGGAGGGGTAAGGCTCCAGATGGTTTCTGATGAGAAGAAAACCAAGGTGCAGTTGAAAGGTGGGAGGTAACTTGGAATTCACTGAGATTAAGAACTGGAGCTGGAATAGGGATTCCCATGTAAGCTAAAAATTGCAGTATTTAAAATTCCTTCCAACTGTAGCCATAAAAGACCTGTGTAGGCCCTTTTTACCCTGGGTGTCTTAAAACTCAAAGCAGGCAAGGAAATGTGATGAGAACTAAAAGCTATGAAAGATCAAACATCAGGCCGGCGCCGCGGCTCACTAGGCTAATCCTCCACCTAGCAGCACCGGCACACCAGGTTTTAGTCCCGGTCGGGGCACCGATCCTGTCCCGGTTGCCCCTCTTCCAGGCCAGCTCTCTGCTGTGGCCTGGGAGTGCAGTGGAGGATGGCCCAAGTTCTTGGGCCCTGCACCCTATGGGAGACCAGGAGAAGCACCTGGCTCCTGCCATCGGATCAGCGCAGTGCGCCGGCCGCAGCGCGCCTACCGCGGTGGCCATTGGAGGGTGAACCAACGGCAAAAAGGAAGACCTTTCTCTCTGTCTCCCTCTACTGTCCACTCTGCCTGTCAAAAAGTTAAAAAAAAAAAAAAAGATCAAACATCAAAAATGGAGACAACATCTTTATTCCGATAACAAAGACAATTTTTAAGGTTTTTAATTTTTTTAAAACTTTAATTTAACAAATATAAATTTCCAAAGTACAGCTTTTGGATTACAGTGGCTTTTTTCTCCCCCATAAATTCCCTCCACCCACAATCCACCCATCTCCCGCTCCCTCTTCCATCCCATTCACATCAAGATTCATTTTCAATTATCTTTATATACAGAAGGTCAATTTAGTATATACTAAATAAAGATTTCAACAGTTTGCACCCACACAAAAACACAAAAGTGTAAACTACTGTTTGATTATTAGTTATACTGTTAATTCATGTAGTACAGCACATTAAGGACAAAGATCCTACATGGGGAGTAAGTGCACAATGACTCCTGTTGTTGATTTAACAATTGACGCTCTTAATTTTTGTAATGATCTACTTTCAGTGTACTTTATACTCAGTTTTATCCTATATGTTAAAAATCAACCATCCCAGTCATAGAACCATTTCTAGAACTTTACTTTCGAATGTCTTCCTTAAATCAATGCTATCTGTCTTTCAATCAGTCTAAATGAATTAAATACAAACATAACCCTTTAATAATTAGAAAAAAATAAATCACTGCATATGTCTGTTTTTCCATGAAGCAAGTACAATTTGGAGTCATTTATCTAAGTGAGATTTTAGTTTATGTTGAAGAAGTTTGCAACCATTTGTACACATGTTTTGGACCACAGCAAAATATTAACAGAGGCTTGGAAAATTTTATTGACTGAGCCATTCAAGCCACAGGAGTTAAGCCTATAATTACAATCATCACTCTGACCCCTTGTAACATAACAAATCATCATGCACTTGTCCCTGAGGTAACTATATTTAGAGGCAGTTTGGAGGAGCAACTTTCCCTTATTAAGCCTTATGGAATGTCTGGTGATTATAACTCAGAGCAGAAAAAGTACATGGTATATATCTTGATAAATGACAACATTTCTGAAAATTTATTTAGCTCATGTTTAAATTTCTCTTTCTCTAAACACACTAGCCTGGAAGACCTCCATGACAAAGACACAGGTGACATTAGCATCCCTGCAACTAACTCCCTTCCTACCAAAATGCAGCCTTGTGATGCTCCATGTATTTCTCACTTAATTTTCCTATGCTTCTTTCTCTGTATGAAATATCAGTTCTTTGCTTATCCCTATAATAACAATTTAATATTCAGTTTAATAGTGCAAGCTGATTGTCATTTCTTCTAAAGTCTTTCTTGACTACCACGATCATTTTGTTAAAGCAGAGTTATTCTCTCTGTCTCTACTTTATTCTGTATACCTATGGATTTTGCTTGTTTATAGCTTCAATTTTCTTCCAAACTGTAAGTTTCTACAGCATTGGGACTATAGTTTTTTTCTATTTAAACCCAACACTTAGTACAATGACTGCTATCTGTTAGATGTCTGAAAGAATGAAGGAAAGTAGGAATGAAGGGAGAGAAGGAAAGAGAGATGGAGAAAACTTTGACCTCACTGGAAGTTAAATTTTATTATATTATAATTTAAAAGAAAATAGATCTCCTAACTCTTGCAAAGTAAATTTACTCACTTTTACTGAATTTCTTATTCTCAAACTCATTGTGTTTCCAACTGAAATAACAGTGACCTCAAAAATTCTGTTGATTTTCCCTTCTACTTTTGTAAATTCCCAACCTTTCCAACTCTATCACAATAGTCCTACAAAGCCTCTCAGATTCCCTCACACAACAAACAGGATACTTGGGGTCCACTATGCTTCACTGAAGACCAAGCTCTCTGTAAGTAAAATAAAGCTCTCTCTCTCTCTCTCTCTCTTTCTTCTTTTCTTCCTCTATCACTTTCTTCTTTTTTTGTCTTTCTCTCTTTACTGGCTCATCTCACATGTGTTTGTAGGGATCTTCTCTCAGTAGCTCATCTAAGTGATTAGTGCTCTGACATCAAATTGAATAAACACCATGCCATTCTCTAGAATATTTGCCTGAAACAAAAAATAAAAATTTAAATGTGTAATTTCAATTTTTCATTTCCCTGCCCTGTGGCGGGAATTATTTCTCAATTGTGTGACTGTGTGAAGTATCTCCTATAATGTTCCTTAGCTAGGCAACAATCTTTTAACTATTTAATAGCAAGTATTTCCTGAGTATGCATATACAATAATCTGAGTATAGATAATAATCCAAAATATGAGTCTGAGTAACAATAATAATTCATAAACCAATAGTTGTAATTATCTATCCTATGTTAAGAATTAGACTGAATCATTTACATCTATGAGTAATTTATGGTTCACAACAACACTGAAAAATAAGGAGTTTTATCCCCATTTTATGCATGTCAAGACAAAGAACTGTATGGATGACATCACTTGCTCTAATGTACATAATGTAAGTGGCAAAAAAGCATATAAATTGCTGACTTCAAACTCTTATACAATATTATCATCCTGGTCTTCCTTTTAAAAAAAATTCTATTCAAGAATAGAGAAAGAGACAAGCAGAGATCTACCAATCACTGTTTTTTTTTAACTTTTATTTAATAAATATAAACTGCCAAATTACAACTTTTGGATTATAGCAGCTTTTTACCCCCATAACCTCCTTCCCACCCACAACCATCCCATCTCCCACTCCCTCTCCCATCCCATTCTTCATCAAGATTCACTTTCAATTATCTTTATATACAGAAGGTCAATTTAGTATATACTAAGTAAAGATTTCAACAGTTTGCACCCACACAGAAACAGAAAGTATAAAGTACTGTTTGATTGCTAGTTATACCGTTAATTCACATATTACAACACATTAAGGACAGAGATCCTACATGGGGAGTAAGTGCACAGTGACTCCTGTTGTTGATCTAACGATTGACACTCTTATTTATAGCATCAGTAATCACCCGAGGCTCTTGTCATGAGCTGCCAAGGCATATGGAAGTCTTTTGAGTTTGCCAACTCTGATCTTATTTAGACAGGGTCATAGTCAAAGTGGAAGTTCTCTCCTCCCTTCAGAGAAAGTACTTCCTTCTTGAATGGCAGATATCCTAAAAGCACTCTGGCCTCAGAATCAGCCCGTAAGGCATTCAGATCTGGCTAAAAAGCCCATGAGAGTATTTCAGGCATGGAAAGCCAAAACACTGTGGCAAAAAAAAAAAAAATGACCTAAATGAAAGATCTCTGTGAGTGGGATCCCAGCAGAAAGAACAGGTCAATTACTGTTTTATTCCCCAAATGCCTGCAATAGCTGGCTCAAGCAGAAGCCAGAAGACAGCCACACCATACAGGTCTCCCATGTGGGTGGCAGAGATCATCACCTCTGACTTTTCATGGTAGGCATTAGCAGGAAGTTGGATTCCAGAGCACAGATGGAGCTCTAAGCCAGGCACTCTGATATGGAATGCAAGCATCCTAGCCTCATATTAACTGCTATGCCAACTGAGATCATGAGACCCAGACAAATAAATAAGTTTCAGAATTTGCAATGTCTGGGACTAGTATGTAAAATGCTGGCAATTCTTTATCTTCTCCAAACAATCATCTGAATATGTATGATACCCTTCATAGTTGTCCTTAATCTTTTAGAGCTGGCAACTCCTGTTTACAAGCTGAAAATTTCCTCCTATGCATCCCACGGCTGCAACAATAGTCTTGGTTGACTATAACTCATTCCATACTGTTTTGCAACAGAGATTGTTCAACATTTCAACTTATGTTTATATATATATATATACATACATATTTACACACACATATATAACACATAAATATATATGGATATAGCAAATTTTCATCAATCTCAGGCTATATGCTCTTGATTTTAAAAAAGGAAAAACAGGAAATGTTTGAGGAGTCAGTTAAGGCACTGATTAGGATGCCAATATCCCACATTGAAATACCTGAGTTCAAGTCCTGGCTCGTACTCTCAATTTCATCTTTCTTCTAATACAGATGCTGAGTGGCCGCAGGTAATGGCTCAAATTTTGGGGTTCCTGCCACCCACATATGAGACCTGCATTGAGTTCCTACCCTCTGAATTTAACCTGGCCCCATCGTGGATGTCGACAGCATTTGGAGAATGAACCTGGGATAGAAAATTTCTGTGTCTCTTTCACTCTCTGTATCTCTGCCTCTCAAATACAAGAAAAATAAAAGTCAACTTACAAATATGCTTCTAGAGGTCATTAAAAGTTGTATTCTGCCGGCGCCGTGGCTTAACAGGCTAATCCTCCGCCTTGCGGCACCGGCACACCGGGTTCTAGTCCCGGTCGGGGCACCGATCCTGTCCCAGTTGCCCCTCTTCCAGGCCAGCTCTCTGCTGTGGCCAGGGAGTGCAGTGGAGGATGGCCCAAGTCCTTGGGCCCTGCACCCTAGGGGAGACCAGGAGAAGCACCTGGCTCCTGCCATCGGAATAGTGCGGTGTGCTGGCCGCAGCGCGCCTACCGCGGCGGCCATTGGAGGGTGAACCAACGGCAAAAAGGAAGACCTTTCTCTCTCTTTCTCTCTGTCTCCCTCTACTGTCCACTCTGCCTGTCCAAAAAAAAAAAAAAAAAAAAAGTTGTATTCTGCTTAGTCTGGGTTACTTAAATATTTCTCATGAATACATTGTTTACTGTTAAGTGAAATTTTAACCATGATTTACTTAATAAAATTTTGATAATTATTTAGTCTATCATATCTGATTTAGGCTTGTTTGTTTCTGATTTTCTGCAGTTTTGGTCATTGCTCTTTGTTTTTATTTTTCTTTTTTTTAAAGATTTATTTTATTTATTTGAAAATCAGAGTTACACAGAGAAAGGAGAGGCAGAGAGAGAGAGGTCTTCCATCCGTTGGTTCACTCCCTAGATGGCCACAACTGCCTGAGTTGCGCTGATCCAAAGCCAGGAGTTTCTTCCAGATCTCCTATGTGGGTGCAGGGGCCCAAGGACTTGGGCTATCTTCTACTGCTTTCCCAGTCCATAGCAGAGAGCTGGATAGGAAGAGGAGCAGCCAGGACTAGAAATGGGGCCCATAAGGGATGCTGGCGCTGCAGGCCAGGGCGTTAATCTGCTGAGCCACAGTGCCGGCCCTTGTTTTTCTGATTTTTGTTTTGATTTGATGTTTGTTTTGGAGTCAGAATGCTTATTTTTTTAAAGATTTATGTTATTTATTTGAAAGAGTTACAGAGGGGCAGAGGCAGAGGGAGAGAAAGGTCTTCTATATACCGATTCACTCCCCATATGGCTGCAGTGGCCAGAGCTGCTCCAATCTGAAGCCAGGAGACAGAAGCTTCTTCTGGATCACCCACACAGGAGCAGAGGACCAAGGACTTGGACCACCTTCTACTGCTTTCCTAGGCCATAGCAGGGAGCTGGATTGGAAGTGGAGCAGCCGGGACTTGAACCAGCACCCATAGGGATGCTGGCACTGCAGGCAGTGGCTTTACCTGCTACACCACAGTGCTGACCCTGTTTCTAAAGTTCATATCTATCCCCCACCTCCACCTCAGGATTCTGTTCACACTTTTAAAGGATTGGTTATCTGTTTACTCATATTTTTCCTATATTCTGAAAAGGAGGTCACAGTTTGGTTATTCCTACATAACTCTGTTTCTTTCTAAATCCTCTGAGTTCTTGTTTCTCTGAGAGAGGTGCTGTGCTCTTCTTACTCTGGGACTAGATTCATTTTACTCAAAGTATGGAAATTTTACTGTTGACTTGTTCAGTATAACAGACATGGCCAGTGCAAAATAATAACTTGGAGTGCTTTGTTCAAAATGTGGGAGGAAAAAGTACCAGTAGTAAAAGATAAAATTTTCCTGTACTCTGAAAGTATCTTTTTTATTTTAAAATTATTTATTTATTTATTTATTTATTTGAAGGCAGAGTTTCAATGAGGCAGAGGCAGAGAAAGAGAGAGGTCTTCCATCCACTGGTTCACTCCCTGATGGCCACAATGGCCTGAGCTGCACTGATCTGAAGCCAGGAACCTGGAGCTTCTTCCATGTCTCCCATGCCGGTGCAGGGGCCCAAGTAATTGGGTCATCTTCTATTGCTTTTCCAGGCCATAGCAGAGAGCTGGACCAGAAATGGAGCAGCCGGGACTTGAACCAGCACCCATATGCAATGCTGGCACTGCAGTCGGCAGCTTAACCTGCTACGCCACAGTGCCAGCCCTTCTGTAGCGTCTTAATGTGTCATGGTACTTTTGATTTCTATGCAATGTCTTAAGGAAGAAAATTTTAAATTAGTGCAAATTTTAATTTTTCACTTTGCACAATGCCAGTTTTAAATGCAAATATGAGCATGTATCTCTAGTGTGGAATTATAGAAACTACAGAATTCATATTTTTAGCTCATACATGCAGTGTATTTCATTCTTACTGAAACAGATGAAATGCTCCATAAAACTAACCTGATGGTTCTTATTTTATTTCTGGTTACATGCATATTCAGTTAACATCAAATCCCTCCTACTTACTGATGCATAAGGAAAAACTGGGAGGAAAGGGAACTGTGAGTTGCCTGTTTTTCCCTTTCCTTCTGTGTCATCCTTCTCATCATAAGTGATTGGCTAGTACTAACATTTAACATTGTAAGAAAGGGTATGATAGGATTCCTTTGTCATTCTTGTTACTTGGAATACCACTGCCTTCTTTCTTTTCTTTTTTCTTTTTTTTTAATTTTTGACAGGCAGAGTGGACAGTAGAGGGAGACAGAGAGAAAGGTCTTCCTTTTTGCTGTTGGTTCACCCTCCAATGGCCGCCGTGGTAAGCGCGCTGCGGCCGGCGCACTGTGCTGTTCCGATGGCAGGAGCCAGGTGCTTAACCACTGCCTTCTTTCTATGCTCCAAGCAAGTCCTGGCTCAAGTGGACTATGTAGCAGTTAGCACCTCCTCTTATTTAGACATAGAAGAAATGCATTCAGTTGTACTGAGGATCCTGTATGTACTGAAATTTTGTGCCCTGAGTATTATAGCTGCCTTGTGCAAGTGGGGACATGAAGGACCATACTTGTTGTATATATCCCATCTTCCCTTAGGCATGCTCCTTTGCCATATTTCATTCCTAAATTGCAATATCAAAGATAGAATAATTAAAATCTTGAAGATAATGACAGTTGAAATTAAATGAACTGTAAAGTTTTTCTGAGCACAGGCATTATGTGACCTCCCAGGAAATCAGCTGTTACACAATATACCTGGCCCCAGAGACAAATTTTTGCTGCCCGCTTCTGCATCTATGTTTGTGTCTTGGTTAGTTTAGCTCTTATGATAGTTTTTTTTTTTTTTAACAAGGTTGTTTTTAACCTAAATAACACCTTTGTGAAACTCAAAAAGTGCCTTCTACTCTAAGTCTACCATGCCCTTATTAAAGGGCAGAGTAAATAACTTGATTATGGACCCTTTTGAAGAATGTATTTTGCTCATTCATATGCATCAGTCTTGTTATCTTCTGCTGCTAATGGACTGTTAAAGTCAAGTATTAACATGGGGGGGGGGGCCGACATTATTGCTCTTGCTTTGCCTCCTACATCCTCTCCTTCTCTGCTTCCTTATCTCCCATAAGTCATCCATTTTCAAACACCCAGATTTTTGTGACCTGTGAATAATCAAGATCCCTATTAATGCCGTTGCAATAATGATTACACAGGCCCTAGAACCTTCCATAATTCAGCCACCACAATTCTTAGATTCTGTGTAGCATATCATTATAGTCAGAGAGACACTGCTGCAGACTTCTGCGTCTTAGCATTGATGATTGTTTGAGTTTCTCTAGGTCAGGAGCATTCCTAGTTTTGCCCATTTGTTGAAGATAGGCCCACCTTCTTAATTCAGAGTAAATGCTTCAGTAGCAAACATATTGTTGACATTGGCTTCACTGGGATACAGTGTGACCTGTCTCTAGGATATGCATCCCTTCCCTCTGTCAAAGGGAAAATAAGACAAAATAATTTAGAAAATGAAATGAAATGCTTACTTGCAAAAAGTGTAAGAAAATTAGACACACACACAAAAAAGACTGGTTCACAAGTGGAATTTGGTCTTGACATTAATATGCAGAACACATGTTGGATAGCCTTGCTTTGATTCCAGTTCTGACTACTGATTCCAGCTTCCACCTAATGTGTACCTTAGAAAGCAGCAAGCGATGGCTCAAGTACTTGGTTTCCTGCTGATTGAGTTCTGGACTCTGGCTTTGGCATAGCCCAGCCTTGTTCTTTGAGGAGTGAACCAGAAAATAAGAGTCTCCTATCTCTCTGTCATGGTTTGTCATGACCGTCTTTAAGTCTGTCTTTCTGTCTCTCTTTGATTGTATCTCTGCCTCTTGATCAAATAGCAATAAAAAGAAAAGACTTGCTCACAAAGTAAAGAACTCATCAAGAATTTAAAAGTAAAACCAAAATTTCCCGTGTTGCAAATATACATTACTGTGTTCATGGTGGAAAAACATCACATGATTATCATATTTGGAAAGGTCATGTTTTATCTTCAGACATCAACAAAAATATCTGGGTTAAAATTATTTTTTGCTAAGAATACATGTTAAAGTTTTATACTCAAGTTCTCATTTATTTTGAGTAGCAGAACCAAAGACAATGAGGTTATTATTTTTGGTTTACCTCAGAATATAAAGATTTTTTCCTTCTCTATTCATGATCTAAATGCATTGCAATATTTGAAGCAGGGTAAACTGTCAGGTCTTGTGTCCATATATGCCAGTGTTAGGATTCTTTGGACAAATTCTGAACAATTAAAATATTTAATCAGTTGTGGTAACACAGTTATCCCTAATATAGCTCTGTCTTTTGTTTACAACATAACACTTTTGGGATCACAATCCAGATCTTTCAGACAATTCTTGGGCAAGATAGTTACAGTTCTTGTCCTGCATGGGCTATATCATTACAGAATCCTATGGTCATAATTCACCTGAATGTTAACTTATCAGAACCATCAGTATCTAATTTGACTTCTTTGTTGCTTCCTCAGAAACAGGCATCCATGACACAGGAGAGACAATGGTTGGTCATGACCTTCTGTGTCAATAAGTCTACCAATGCACTAAGTCTCATGCAGGTGCAGGGGACCAAAGACTTGGGCCATCTTCTATTGCTTTCCCAGGCCATAGCAGAGAGCTGGATTGGAAGTGGAGCAGTCGTGACTCGAAATGGCTCCCATATGGGATGTCAGCACTTCAGGCCAGGATGTTAACCCACTGTGCTACAGTGCCCACCCCACTAAGATCTATTTTCAATTAACATTATACACATACGACGAACTCTATACTAAGTAAAGAGTTCAACAAATTGTATGAAAATTAAAAAAAAAAAAGTGGCCCTCAACACTTGAGACTAAGGCTGTTCAAAATCATTGCATCTTAAGTATGAATTTCACTTCTATAGATTACCTTTTGGGTGCTCTATTAGTTATCATATATCAGGGAGAACATACAGTATTTTTCCTTTTGGTACTGGCTTATTTCACTAAGTATGATGTTTTGCAATTTCATACATTTTGTTGCAAATGACATGATTTCTTTTTTTTTTTTACTGCTGTGTAATATTCCATGGTGTATGTATCTAATAATTTATTTATCCAGCCTTTAATTGACAGGCATTATGATTGATTCTATATCTTAGCTTGTGAATTGAGCTTCAGTAAACATGGGCGTATAGATAACTCCTACACATGCTGATTTCATTTCCTGTGGGTAAATCCCCAGGAGTGCAATGGATGGGTCATATTGTAGGTCTATATTCAAATTTCTGAGGTATATTCATATAGTATTCGACATGCTTGCTACAGTTTACATTCCCACTAACAATGGATTAGGGTACTTTATTCCCGCCATCCTTGCCAGAATTTGTTGTTTGTTGATTTTGGTATGAAAGCCATTCTAACAGGGGTGAGTTGAAACCTCATTGTTGTTTTGACTTGCATTTTCCCGATGACTAGTGATCTTGACAGTTTTTTTTCATGTGTGTTTTAACCATTTGGATTTCCTCTTTTGAAAATGCCTGTTTAAGTCTTTTACCCATTTCTTAACTTAGTTGTTTGTTTTATTGCTGCTGAGTTTCTTGATCTCTTTATGTATTCTGGATTTTAATACTTTTCAGTTGCATTCTTTACAAATAACTTCTCCCATTCTGTCCTTTGCCTCTTCACTTTGCTGAGTGTTTATTTTCAGTACAAAAGCTTCTCAATTTGATGTAATCTCATTTTTCAATTTTGTCTTTGATTGCCTGTGCCTCTCTCTGTGTCTTATACAAGAAGTCTTTGCCTAAGCCAATGTCTAACTGTGTTTCCCCAATGTTCTAAAATATTTTGAAGATATTGTGTCATAGATATAGGTTTTTAATCCATTTTGAGTGGAATTTTGTGAAAGGTGTAATGTAGGAGTCTTGCTTCATACTTCTGCCTGTGGAGGTCCAGGTTTTGCAGCACCACTTGTTAAAGAAACTGTCCTTACTCCAGGGATTGATTTTAGCTCCTTTTTTAATGATAAAATTGGTTGTAGATGCATGGGTTGACTTCTGGAGTTTCTATTCTGTTCTATTGGTCTATCTATTTGTTTTTCACTAGTACCAGGCTGTGTTGATTATAACTGCCCTGTAACATGTCTTAAAATCTTGTTTTATGGTGCCTCTGGCTTTGTTTTTGTTGTATAAGCTTGCTTTATCTATTTAGGGTCTCCAATTTTCCATATCAATTTCATCATCATTTTTCTATATATATGAGAAGAATGTTCATGGTATTTTTGTTGGTATCACATTGAATCTGTA
Source organism: Lepus europaeus (assembly GCF_033115175.1). Taxonomy (NCBI): domain Eukaryota; kingdom Metazoa; phylum Chordata; class Mammalia; order Lagomorpha; family Leporidae; genus Lepus; species Lepus europaeus. Next base: position 80,711,214 of record NC_084827.1, on the reverse strand, counting down.
AATTGCTTTTGGAAGAATGGACATTTTAATGATATTTATTCTTCCAATCCATGAACATGGAAGATTTTTCCATATTTTGGTGTCTTCTTATATCACTTTCTCTAATGTTTTGTAATTCTGCTCATAGAGACCTATGATGTCCTTGTGAAGCCATCTGATACTGGCCTTTTATTTGCTGGGAGGGTCTTTATTACTTATTCAATTCCTTTCCTGGTAATTTGTGTGTTTAGATTTTCTGTCTTCCTGGCTCACTTTAAGTAAGTTGTATGTAGCCAGGAATCTATCCATTTCTTCTAGGATTCCTGAATTTTTGACATACAGCTCTTTGTAGTAATTTTTAATAATTCTTTTTATTTCTGTGGTGTTGTTACACTTCTTTTTCCATCTCTAATTTTGTTAATTTGGATCTTCTCCCTCTTTTTTGATAGTTGGGCCAATTGTGTATCAGTTTTGTTTATTTTTTCAGAAAAATATTTTTTCATTTTGCTAGTCTTTCATATTTTTGGTTTCAATTTTTTTGATTTCTTCTCTAATTTTAATTATTTCTCCTACTAGTTTTGAGTTTGGTTTGCTGTTGTTTTTCTAGGTCCTTCAGATGCATTGATACCTCTTTTATTTGATGCCTTTCCAATTTCTTGATGTAGGCACCAATTGCTATAAACTTTCCTCTTAACACTGCTTTTGCTGTATCCCATAAGTTTTGATATGTTGTATTGTCATTTTCTGTTGTTTCCAGAAATTTTTTTGATTTCTCTTATGATTTCTTCAATGACCCACTGTTCATTCAGCAGAATGTTAGTCAGTCTCCATGTTTTTACATATATTCTAGAGATTCTTGAGTTTTTGATTTCCAGCTTCATTCCATTGTTGTCTGAAAAGATGCATGGTATGACTTAGATTTTGGGAATTTGCTGAGACTTTGTTTTGGCTAGCATGTGTTCTATCCTGGAGAAAGCTCCATGTACCAGTGAGAAGAGGGTGTATTTTTCATCTGTAGGTTGAAAAGTTCTGTTAATATCTGCTAGATCCATTTGCTCTATAGTTTCAATTAACTCTTGTTTCTTGGTAATTTTTTGTTTGGTTGATCTGTCCATTGCTGAAAGTGGAGTATTGAAATCCCCCATTATTATTGTATTGGATTCTATGTCTCCCTTTAGACCCATTAACATTTCTTTTAAATAGCTAGGTGCTGTGTAATTAGGTGCATATACCTTTATAATAGTCACATCTTCTTGTTGAATTGATCCCTTAATCAGTACATAGTGTCTTTCTTTGAATCTTTTAACAGTTTCTGTGCTAAAGTGTATTTGTCTGATATTAGTGATGACTACACCAGCTTTTTTTGGTTTCTGTTAGCATGGACTATCTTTTTCCATCCTTTTACTTTCAGTCAATGTGTATCTTTGTTGGTGAGATGTGTTTCTTGTAGGACATGAATAAATTTTTTTTAAAAAATCCACTCAGCCAGTCTTTATCTCTAAACTGGAGAGCTGAAGTCATTTACATTTAAGGTGACTATTGATAAGTAATGACTTTTCCTTGCCAGTTTTCCATATATGTTCCTATTGTTTACTTTGAATTTCCTTTGTAAATTTAATGGGAGATTTTCTGCCTTCATCTTCTCCCATACTGATGACTATGCTTCTGTGTTTCTGTGTGTAGTGTATCCTTAAGCACCCTTTGTAAGGCTAAATGGGTGGTGACAAATTCTTTAGGTTCCTATTTGTTATGGGAGTTTTTAGTTTCCCCTTTATTCATAAATGAGAGCTTTACATGATACGGTACTCTAGGTTGACAGTCTTTTTCTCTTAAGACTTGGGATATATCTCACCATTGTCTCCTAGACTGTAGGATTTTGATGAGAAGTCAGTTGTGGGTGTAATTGGAGATCCTCTGAAAGGAGAGCTTGATTACAATATGTCATTGAGAAGATCTTTTCTGGTGTGATTCCTGTACTTGGATATCACTTTCTTTCTCCAATTAGGGAAGTTTTCTGGATTATTTCACTAAAAAGTCCTTCTAATCCATTCTCTATTTCCACACTTTCAGGAACTCCTATGACCCATATGTTGGGTCATTCGATAATATACTGTAAATCTCCAACAGTGTTTTTGAGTTTTCTAATTTCTCCATTTTTTATCTGACTGTAAGATTTTAAGAGATTTGTCTTCTAACTCAAATGTTCATTCTTCTGCCTCACCACGCCTGTTCTAAAGGCTTTACACCATGTTTTTTATTTGTTCTACTGAATTCTTCATTTCCAACATTTTGTTTTGATTTCTCTTTAAAATCCCAATTTTGTGAGAAAAATTTTCATTCTTGTCTTGTACATATTTCTTTTCTTTTTTTTTTTTTTTTGACAGGCAGAGTGGACAGTAGAGGGAGACAGAGAGAAAGGTCTTCCTTTACCATTGGTTCACCCTCCAATGGCCACCACGGTAGGCGCGCTGTGGCTGGCGCACCGCGCTGTTCCGATGGCAGGAGCCAGGTGCTTCTCCTGGTCTCCCATGGGGTGCAGGGCCCAAGAACTTGGGCCATCCTCCACTGCACTCCCTGGCCACAGCAGAGAGCTGGCCTGGAAGAGGGGCAACCGGGACAGGATCGGTGCCCCAGCCGGGACTAGAATCAGGTGTGCCGGTGCCGCAAGGCGGAGGATTAGCCTACTGAGCCATGGCGCCAGCCTTGTACATATTTCTTTAATTCATGAATTGCTTCTGATTACTTCTAAGTAATCCTACGATTAATATTTTTAATTCCATTTCTGGCATTTCATCAATCTCTTCATCTCACATTCCAGTATTGAAATATTGTGTTCTTTTGGGGGCATCACATCGCCTTCCTCACTCTTGTTTCTTGAATTACTGTGTTTATTATTAAGCATTTGTGTTTGATACTTTTTTCTCCCCTGATGACTTTTGTCTTTGAACTAGCCTTTTGTGGCTTAGTGCAGTATCCACTCCTTCAGTGAATAACTAGAGGTGTGTGCTGTGTGGTCAGGGAGTTCTGTGTGTTCAGTGCTCCAGAGTGAGGGGGTGTCCAAGGTTTTGTCCAAGTTGGCCATGGTCAATATCCTTTTTTTTTTTTTTATCTGAGAGGCAGTTTGTTCTGCTCTATTGGCATATTCTCATACTCACACCCTCTTCTCAAAGGAGACTAAAAGTGCCTTGGCACTAGCTCCTGTGGGTACAATTTTTGTCTGCACTGCCTCAAGAACCACACAAAGGATCCATGCAGTCCTTGATGTGAGCACAGATCCTGCAAAAATGACCCTCACCAGAGAATCAGGGAGCCCCAAACATGTGATGACTGCCTATAGTCCCAGCCACACCTTGCACCTTTCCATGCAGCCAGATTTTTCAGTCCCAGCATACAAATCTCCCAGTCACAAGCTCCCAGCCCGTAAATTCTCCCAGCGACTCAGGAGTCTCCTCTTGGCTGGTTGCTGGGTTTGTATATACTAGCTGGTGCAGCTATTACCTATGTCCAAAATGGCTCCCTCTGGGTGGTCTGGGAGAGAAATATGTCCTTTTTTTTTCCTGTAGGTTTGTAGGGACTGTGTCCCTCACAGGACTCCAAGCCAGACTCATGACAGGTTCTTCCAGCTGCTTTATTGCCACTGGCTTGGGCTGCTACAGTCTGGTCGAACCTTACTCCAAAGCTGATGCTGAAGCTCTCAGTTGCTGGAGTCTTGAGTTATACATGTCCACACACTCCACATATGCCCACAGTGTTCCTCTAATTTGCATGAGGTTGCCTCTTCCATTTTCTTCCTAACTTTTCTCTTAGGTTGCACTCTGTCCACATTTTTTTTTTTAATTATTTCCCTTGGACTATAGCAGTAAGCTGCCTCTCTATTCCACCATCTTGAGAAACCTCCTACATAGTGTTTTAAAGATTGTTCCCTTATGTGTTATATACATGTGATCTAGGTTTGCTAAAATATCTTTACCTCTTCAAGTATTATTTAATATTTAGTGTTCTGAATTTAAATCTTTATTGTAAGACTCAAAATGAAAAGTACAAACCAATGTATTTAATTTAATAAAAAAGTAAATGATTCATTGAATAGATAATTCTTCCTACTTGCTACATGTGTTCTGGGCTGACCATATATTAGGCTAGATTATGTAACTAATTCATTTCAAATCCTTTCCAGGAGTACAATGATATACACATTGTAAGTGGAAGTCAAATTTTTTGAGTTCAATAGATATAACCACATTCTGCTTAAGAAACAATCTCAAAATAATCCTGAGTGAAGTATAGTTTTGTAAAGCCATTTACATCTGAGTACTTGCATTTGACCTAACTTCAATTATCTTATCACTTCTGTCAAACTCATGGTACTCATTGTCCCTAGGAAAAAAAGGGGTGATGGCTAAGGTCCTCTATTTACCACTCCAGTCTATTTTGGGTAACTAACAACTCACAGTTCACAATTCAACTCTTGTGTGGTGCTTTTGTTTCTCCAAATATGTTGAATTCTCTGGCCCCCAGGTCCTCACTCTTCTTTCCTTTTTCCCACTTCTCCTATTTTATCTGATATGGAACCATCCCTCAAACAAATGTACAGTGATATCACTCGTTTTGGAGATCATCATTGACTCCCATATTCTGATTTGTTAAAATTACTAAGTTTAATTACTAGATATATATATTTATGTGTTTACTTTCCATTTAGACAATAATATTCGTGAAGGAATGAGCTTTAAATAATATTTTCATCTGCATCTTCTAAATAAATCCTTATTACAAAACATAAGTTTATAAATATGTATGAATAGACAATGTCATCAAATTTTTTTTCTATACAGAATATTGATTCAGAATCCAAGATTCAGATAATCCAGGTGACAGTTCTTGGTCTGCCAAGAACAGATTTTGTGATATACAAGTCGCTTTCTCACTGTGGGTGATTTTGATTGTTCTAAAATGAGAATCCTAATATCAGTCATAAATAACTAACAAAATTACTGAGAGAACGTTGAATTTATTTTACAAAGTAAAAATTTTAAAAGATACTAAGACCAACAATATTGGCCTCAATCTGCACTCTCTATTCCATTGCATTACAAGGAATAGATTCATTAGTGACAGATCCAGCTTTCTATTATGTGCTACTTCATGTATATTATCCCACAGTTAATCTAAGGTATTTAGAGATAGATTCATTTGACTTGTAATTATAATTAAATATCTAAAGTGATCTTCTATAGTGGGAATACTTAGTTTTATGTCACAATATTTAATTCTTTGAAAATCAGAGTAATGGAGACACAGGCAGTGAGGAAGGCAGATGGAGATAGAGAAAGAAAGGGGGGGGAGATTATATATACAGAGAGATCTTTCATGCACTGGTTCACTCCCTCAATGTCCATAACAGCCAGGATGAGGCCATCCAAAAACCAGGAACCAAGAATTCTATTTGAGTCTCCCACATGGGTGGCAGGAACCCAAGTATTTGAGCTGTTATTCACTGTTTCCCAGGAGCATTAGCAGGAAGCTGGATAGGAAGTGCAGAATATCCAGGGGTCAAACCAGCACTTCAATTTGGGATACAGATTAACCTACTATGCAACAATACCTGCCCAGAACATTTTATATAAGGACTTTTCAATTATAAAATTTCAGAGGTCCTTGCTCAAGGTAAATTAGGACAAACAAGTGGTATTATGTTCTAAAAATATTTAAACAATTAACTGTGGATAGATAGTATATTTCTTGGGAAAAGTACTTTGATTTTGGGCTTGGTGAATTTTATTTGGTTAGGCACACTGTTACAACTGTAGGTTTACTCTATAGCTGACAAAACTGTTGCACTATTGTAATGCTTGGTGAAACACTACTTCTTCTGCTGAAACAAATGTATATTAAAATGAAACAAAGTGGAAAGATTACTGCTTTTTGGATTAGTGTCTATTACCAATAATAGAGTTCCAAGAGCTCTAGCTAATGTGATTTCTTTGCCATTAAGGATAATTTATTGTTCTATTGTATGAATAGTTGTCAAATCTTTATACAATGAGTCAGATAATTCTTTGCACAATATTTAGTGACTCTGTAAAAAAATGAGATTTGAAATGGATCAAACAAGAGTACCTTTTAGCATTTCTTCTCGGACAAAATTTTGCTTCTTGAGCATTTGATACAGTTATAATTCGATAATATCTGCATATGGCAGAGTGCCCAGCAACTGTTTACATGTGGCTTCCATCTTGTCAATTAATCATACAAGAGCTACATGAATTTATGAATCTGATATGACCAAATTGGTCATGCTACCACTTTTACTATGTCAAAACAGACCCAACAAATCCAAGTATTTAATTCTAAATTTTGCTACATACTAGCTTTTCTGGCAGCAAAAGAGGTTAATCAGATATTATAATGTGCCTGAGAAGGTGGAGGGAAATAGCAAAGACACAAAAGTAGTAAATAAAGACAGTTTCAGAAACATCTTCCAGTTAACACTTGGAAAGAATGGTTCAGGGAAGATGTTGGATGCAACAGTTAAGATGTTACTTAGGACAATCTGCATCCCATATCAGATTTCATAAAATACCAAGTGCTGATTCCTCTTTCAATTCCAACTTCCTGCTAGTGCACAACCTAGGAGGAAGCATTGATGGCTCTAGAGCCATCATTACTTGAATGGAAGATTTGGATTGAATTCCAGGCCTCTGATACTGACCCCTACCTGGGGCCTTTGTGGGCATTTGGGGAGTGATCCTGCACATGAGAAATCTCTGTCTCTTATCTTTTTCTGTGGCTCTCTCTTTGTCTTTCTACAATTTAAACAAATAAAAAAAAGTAAATAATATTATTCTAAAAAAAAATGGTCCAGATGAGCAGAAGCCAGGGTAAAGGAAATTTAGAATGAGTGATGGGTTATTATAACAGAGAACCGTGAGGATTGCAAAAGTCTTGGCAAATCAGATCTATCACAAAGTTGCATTTCTGGGTCAAATTTCTGAGTCACCAGTAGAGTATCAAGAGTAAGGTAAGGGGGCCGGTGCTGTAGCATAGTGGGTAAAGCCGCCACCTGAAGTGCTGGCATCCCATATGGCTCCAATTCAAGTCTTGACTGCTTCACTTCTGACCCAGTTTTCTGCTATGGCTTGGAATAGCAGTAGAAGGTGGCCCCTGCACCCACGTGGGAGTGCTCTGGCCATTGAGGCCATTTGGGCTCTGGCCATTGAGAGAACCAGTGGATGGAAAACCTCTCTCTCTCTCTCTCTCTCTGCCTCTGATCTCTATATCTCTGCCTTTCAAATAAATAAATATTTTTTTAAAGAGCAAGGTAATATGGCTGAGAAAGAATTTATAAGATCAGTCTCCTTCACAATAGCTTAAAAAATACCTTGAAAAAAATTTAACCAGAGGTCAATGATCTGTACAATTAAAAATACAAAATATTAAGGAAATAAAAGAAGACATCAAAAAATGGAAAATTCTTCCATGTACATGGATTAGAAGAATTAATATAATCAAAATATCCATATTACTGAAAGCCATTTAAAAATTCAATGTAATCCCAATAGCATCACTATGCTCCTATATCTGTATATATGAAATACATAAAATCTGTTCAGCTTATATAAATAAAAAATAATTTTAAAAAGAACAAGTCAAGACACAGTCTTACAGGAAATGTACAAAGCACGACACTGCAGGGTAGGTGTTGATTAAAAACAAATTTGGCCGGCGCCGCGGCTCAACAGGCTAATCTTCCGCCTAGTGGCGCTGGCACACCGGGTTCTAGTCCCAATCAGGGCACCGATCCTGTCCCGGTTGCCCCTCTTCCAGGCCAGCTCTCTGCTGTGGCCCGGGAGTGTAGTGGAGGATGGCCCAAGTGCTTGGGCCCTGCACCCCATGGGAGTCCAGGATAAGCACCTGGCTCCTGCCATCGGAACAGCGCGGTGCGCCGACCGCAGCGCGCTGGCTGCGGCAGCCATTGGGGGGGTGAACCAATGGCAGAAGGAAGACCTTTCTCTCTGTCTCTCTCTCTCACTGTCCACTCTGCCTGTCAAAAAAAAAAAAAAAAAAGTTTGAGAGCCAGTTGTCATCTCAGGAACATGGCTGGACCTTCATACCTCCGAGAAAGAAATGAAAATATGACATTCAAAGCAGACCACGGAGAAACAGGGACTTGATATTTTCAAATATAAGCTATGAAACAAAGAATTAATTCATCATCAATTAGGGAAAGGGCTTTCCCAGGGGGTTGGGTTCAGATGAACAGATCTAGATATAAAGAAATCCAAGAAAGTGGGCAGGACGTGCACAGCGCTAAGAAATGCAGTCAGAATCATACTGATAAATAACCAACATCTACCTCTCTAAAGGTGGAGGTGCAGACCTAGTTGGTAACATTTTCCAATTCATTTGTTGTAAATATTTTCAAAGTGGCTAATTTCAAGCTACCATGATATTATCAACTTGCTCATGAAATGTCAAAAACGTTAACAACTGGCTCTGTGAGCTACTGAAAACCAGGTCTGGGACACTACCCTTAAAATGAATGAGTCCATGTTAATCTGGCTCTATGAACAACTTATTTGAGCTTTTTTTGTCAAAAACTTCCAGTTATTTTTAATCAACACTTGTTTCAATTTTATTTTCTCATTTAGAAAATATGTGCTGAGTAGCTTCTATATACAAGAATTTGCACAGGGTATTACTCAAAATACTTTAAGTCCACTGGAACATTTATTCTGGGAGGTCATGGATTGTTTCATATATAGGACATAAACAACCCCTGAGTTGTTTTAAAGTATAGATTTTAATAATTAATCAGAAGGTTCACTCATTTGCCTATTTTGTTAGCTTGAATATAGATGTGGATTATTTGTCAATCCTTCCACTGAAAGTAGAATCTAAGTCTACTCTCTTTGTATCTGGACTGTCATTTGTGACTTGCTTGTCTGAGAGAAAGAGAGATCGAAGTGATATGCACAGTATAATAAGGATCAATGATGAAGTCTTGCTGCTTTTGCAGAGCCTCTAGGAACACTTGCTTTTGGAACTGTAAGTCTCCACAAAAGAGGTCCAACTATCCTCAGACTGTAAGGCTATATGGAAGTTAAGTGAGTGATCCCCTAGTTGTCCCCATCTTGGTCTTTGAGTCTTCCCAGCTGAGACCACTGACATAACAAGACAGAGATATGCCATTCCCACTGAGTCTGTCTGAATTCCAGACCTTCAAAACTGTGATCTATGGTATCAATTATAATAAAAGATAAATATAAATATTTTTTGCTTATCCTTCCAAATTAGTGTCTTGTTTGAACTGCTGTAGTGGAATACCATAAATTGGGTAGTTTATTTTTTAATTTTTTTAAGTGTACAGTATAAAAAATTTATAGGATCATTTTCTTTTTTTTTCCTTTTTTATTATTTAATAAATGTGAATTTACAAAGTGCAACTTTTGTATTGTTGTGGCTTCCCCCCCCAACCTCCCTCCTTCCCGTGGCCCTCCCCTCTCCCACTCCCTCTCCCATCTCGCCCTTCATTGAGTTTCATTTTCAATTACCTTCATATACAGAAGATCAACTTAGTATATACTAAGCAAGGATTTCAACAGGCTGCACTCACACAACCGCACAAGGTATAGGGTATTGTTCGACTAGTAGTGTTTTTAAGTTTCATAACATTAAGGACAGAGATCCTACATGGGGAGCATGTACCCAGTGACTCTCGTTGTTGATTTAACAATTGGCACTCTTATTTCTGACGTCATCAATGACCCGAGACTCTTGCTATGAGCTGTCTAGGCTATGGAAGCCCCTTGAGTTCACCGACTCTGAACTTGTTTAGTCAAGGCCGTGTCACAGTGGAGGTTCCTTCCTCCCTTCAGAGAAAGGCGCCTCCCTCCTTGATGGCCTGTTCCTTCTGCTGGGGTCTTGTTCACCAGGATCTTTCATTTAGATTGTTTTTTGCCACCGTGTCATGGCTTTCCATGCCTGTGAGACTCTCATGGACCTTTTAGCCAGATCCGAATGCCCCAAGGGTTGATTCTGAGGCAGGAGTGCTGTTTTGGGCGTTTGCCATTCTATGAGTCTGCTGTGTGTCCTGCTTCCCTCGCAGGATCATTCTCTCCCTTTAAATTCTATCCTTCATTATTTGCTTACACTGGTCTTATTTGTGAAATCTCTTCGACACATACCCTATCTTTTTGATCGGTTGTGTGCTTATACTTATCACTTTACCAAGTGCGCTGGCATTGGTACATGCCTCCTTGATAAGATTGGGTTGAAATCCAGTTGTTGTTGTTGCTCTGTTTGTTCTACTAAATACCACTGGTTGAACTCTGTAATCAATACACAATCATTCTTAGGTGTTTAAAAATTAACAGAAAAGTGATCTCTGTTACACATAGGAGTGGGAATAAGAGAGGGAAGAGATATATAGGTTGGCACAGGCTCACTCGGACTCACCTCCAATGGTGGAACATAAATTGGGTAGTTTAAACAACAGAGACTGACTTCTTGCAGTTTAGAAGCTTGAAGTTTTATCCTAGGGTGCTAGTTCAGATGAGGGCCCTCTTCCTGGTTTGCAGAGGGCTATTTCTTTCCTGTGTCCTCATACTGTGGAGAGAAGAGAGAGAAAGGTATGGGCAGTGTGGAATGAGGGCTCTCTATTGTATTTTTAAAGAGCATGGCTATGCTAATAATCATGTATTAGAAACATAGCTCCCAATGCAACATTGTTGAGAAGTAACACCTAGTAAGTAGTGACTGGGTTATGAGTGTGGGGACCTCATTAATGGATTAATGTCATCACTGAAGGATTGAGTTCTTAAGAGTGGGTTGTTGTAAAGGAAATTCCATCCCTCATTCTCTCTTACTTGTCCTTTAGCATATCCACCACATTATGACACAGCATGAAGGCACTCTCCAGAAACTGGCTCCATGTCCTTAGACTTGTCAGCCTCTAGACCCATGGTATGAATACACTTCTTCTTTTTTATGACCCAGTCTGTGGTATTCTATTATAGCCAAAGAAAATAGACTAAATATTAATCTCAGTGATGAGAGCTCAACTCTTATGACTTCATTACATCCCAAATGTCCTATCACTTAATACCATCATGTTGAGGTTAGAATTTTAACATATGAATTAAGGGTGAGGGATGGAAATAAGGAGTGCATAGCAGCTTAGGTGCAGTGCGCTGCTTTGCTAAGATACTGGCATACCAATCATCTTCAATATTCAAAGTTACCTTCTGTTTTATATGTATCTGCTTTTGTAACTGTATTTTTATTTGTATGGTTATACTTCAGAGGGATAAATACCATGAGAGAAAATGAGCAAGAATGGACTTTATACAATAGTTATGGCATGAATATGCAATTAATTGTTGAAAGCTGTCTTTAAAGAGTTCTAATAATAGTGATATGAAAAAAGAAATAATTTACATTTTCCACAAGTAGAAAACAACACATTGACCCTTTCCCATTCTGCATTCTTCTAAGTGTAAAAAAAACTCCTGCAAAATTTCCAAAGTTTGTTCTTCAGAAGCCTCATACAGAGTTCATGAATCTGTTATGCCCATATCCATATCCATTCTTCTAATTCAACATTGCATCTTGTTTCCTCTTCTAGGTAACAGGGGTACAAAGTCCATTGTGCTTTCTTGGCAATCTTAATATAAGATATGATATATCACAAGCATCTGATAAATAGCTTGAGTCTGTAGGCAGTCTCGAAACATGAAATTATTATTATTTTGTATGTATTTATGTATGTGCATTTCTCTATGGGGAAAATAGTCATTTTCATAAAATTCTCATATTGGAATAAAATGAAAAAGTTTTGTCTTTATCGCTTGTCATCTCCTCTTTAGAATACAACTTATATGCAGTCTTATTTTCCAAATCCTTAAAACATTTTATTTGTTATTTTTTTATAAATTCAACTTGCAGACTATGCAATCATTTTTTCCTTCCAGAATATTCTAACTTCCTTGAGGTCAGTATCTATATCCTGCTTCTTTTTATTTATTTAATTATTTCTTAAACATTTATTTAGTAAATACAAATTTCCAAAGTACAGTTTATGGGTTACAATGGCTTTCCCACCCATAACTTCCCTCCCACCCACAACCCTCCCCTTTTCTACTCCCTCACCCCTTCCATTCACATCAAGATTCATTTTCAATTATCTTTATATAAAGAAGATCAATTTAGTATATATATGGAAAGATTTCAACAGTTTGCACCCACACAGAACATAAAGTGTAAAATACTGTTTGAGTACTAGTTATAGCATCACTGCACATTAGACAACACATTAAGGACAGAGATCCTACATGAGGAGCAAGTGCACAGTGACTCCTGTTGTTGACCCAACAAATTGACACTCTAGTTTATGGCGTCAGTAATCTCCCTAGGCTCTAGTCATGAGTTGCCAAGGCTATGGAAGCCTTTTGAGTTCACCGACTTCAATCTTATTCAGACAAGTTCATAGTCAAAGTGGAAGTTCTCTCCTTCCTTCAGAGAAAGGTACTCCATCTTTGATGGCCCTTTCTTTCCACTGGGATCCCACTCACAGAGATCTTTCATTTAGGTCCTCTTTTTTTTTTTTTTTTTGGCAGAGTGTCTTGGCTTTCCATGCCTAAAATACTCTCATTGGCTTTTCAGCTGGATCCGAATGCCTTAAGGGCTGATTCTGAGGCCAGAGTGCTATTTAGGACATCTGCCATTCTATAAGTCTGCTATGTATCCCACTTCCCATGTTGGATCATTCTCTCCCTTTTTGATTCTATCAGTTAGTATTGGCAGACACTAGTCTTGTTTGTGTGATCCCTTTGACTCTTAGACCTATCAGTGTGATCAATTGATCAATTGTGAACTGAAATCCATCACTTGGACTAGTGAGATGGCATTGGTACATGCCACCTTGATGGGATTGAATTGGAATCCCCTGGCACATTTCAGACTCCACCATTTAGGGCAAGTCCGATAGAGAATGTCCCAAATTGTACATCTCCTCCCTCTCTTATTCCCACTCTTATATTTAACAGGGATCACTTTTCAGTTAAATTTAAACACCTAAGAATAATTCTGTATTGATTACAGAGTTCAACCAATAGTATTACGCAGAACTAAAAAAATACTAAAAGGGATAAAGTATTTTTTTTTATTTTTATTTTTTTTCTTTTTTTTTTTTTTTTAACAGGCAGAGTGGACAGTGAGAGAGAGAGAGACAGAGAGAAAGGTCTTCCTTTTGCCGTTGGTTCACCCTCCAATGGCCGCCGCGGTAGCGCGCTGCGGCCTGCGCACCGCGCTGTTCCGATGGCAGGAGCCAGGTGTTTCTCCTGGTCTCCCATGGGGTGCAGGACCCAAGGACTTGGGCCATCCTCCACTGCACTCCCTAGCCACAGCAGAGAGCTGGCCTGGAAGAGGGGCAACCGGGACAGGATCGGTGCCCCGACCGGGACTAGAACCCGGTGTGCCGGCACCGCAAGGCGGAGGATTAGCCTATTGAGCCGCGGCGCCGGCCAGGGATAAAGTATTAAATTGTACATCAACAGTCAGAACAAGGGCCGATCAAGTTACTGTTTCTCACAGTGTCCATTTCACTTCAACAGGTTTCCTTTTTTGTGGTTGGTTAGTTGTCACTGATCAGGGAGAACATATGATATTTGTCCCTTTGGGACTGGATAAATTCACTCACCATGATGTTTTCCAGATTCCTCCATTTTGTTGCAAATGACCGGGTTTCATTGTTTCTTACTGCTGTATAGTATTCTATGGAGTACATGTCCCATAATTTCTTTAGCCAGTCTACTGTTGATGGGCATTTGGGTTGATTGCATGAAGCAAGACCCCTACCTTTCACCTTACCCAAAATTCCCCTCAACATGGATTAAAGACTTAAATCTACAACCCAACACCATCAAATTATTAGAGAACATTGGAGAAACCCTGCAAGATATAGGTGCCTTATTTATCTTAATCCTTTGTTTGCAGACCTGGTACACAATGTGTACTCAATGTGTTTGGCAAATTAGTTTTAAATTACTTATTACTCTTTATAGAAATATTTATTTATTTATTTATTTATTTATTTATTTATTTGTTTATTTATAGAAAAGAGAGAGAGTTAGACAGAGAGCACCCATCAACCAGTTCACTTCCCAAATGCTCATAATGGCTGAGGCTTTGTACCAGGGGATGAGAATGTAATCCAAATATCTCATAGGTGTGGCAGGAATGCAGCTACTTAAATCTTCTAGTATCTGCATTAGCAAGATGCTGGAGTCAGGAGCCAGAGCCTGGAATCAAATCAGGATAGTCTAATGCAGGGTGAGGGAGTTGTTATTGTTAGAATAAACTCCTTATTTGGAAATTTTAACCAATAACAAAAAAAAATGTATAATAAGTTAACAGAGTTCTGGCTAGCAGAATTCCCGTTGCTTCAAATTATGTTAATATTGCTGGTGTTCTCTTTCTGCTTAAAGTATTTCTAAAGGTGACATTTGTAGTATATAAACTATTATCAATTAAATATAAAATTAAGACAAATTACTTAAGGAAATTCCATAACAGACCCTTTCTGGAATAAAGTTCAAAGATTTGGTAAAATTACAGGGGCCAGTGTTGTAGTGTAGGGGTTAAAACCCCCTACCACTCCAGCATCACATATGGGCACCAATTCATGTCAGAGCTGCTCCACTTCCAATACAGCTACCTGCTAATAGTCTGGGAAAAACAGCAGAAGGTGGCCCCTGACACTACATGGGAGACCCAGATGAAGCTCCTAACTCCAGGCTCAGCCCTGGTCATTGTGCCCACTTGGGGAGTGAACCAGCAGATGGAAGTTCTGTTCCTCTCTGCCCTGCTGTCTTTCCTTCTCTCTCTATAACTCTAACTTTTAAATAAATAAATACATCTCATCTCAAACACTAGTAGTATTAAATTGGCTTTAATGGAAGGCAGCACTTGCATCATCAGCAAGGACACTAGTATTCAGGGTCAGTCTCTGGCTCCACATACCATCTCTGCTA
The DNA here is from genome assembly GCF_033115175.1 of Lepus europaeus. Taxonomy (NCBI): domain Eukaryota; kingdom Metazoa; phylum Chordata; class Mammalia; order Lagomorpha; family Leporidae; genus Lepus; species Lepus europaeus. The sequence goes on along the minus strand of NC_084827.1, from coordinate 80,696,203 downwards.
CAATCATTGAATTTTTGGCTACAGGTTGACATATCCTCTCACCCACCAAACTACCCTCATGTTATAAATCAGGATATTATTTAAGGTCATCTTTTTGCATTGATCATTT